>NC_029779.3:25041033-25058941 GCF_000817695.3 Arachis duranensis
ATACTCTTCCTTAGCTCGTTTTTTTTTTTTTTTTAACCCATATGGCCATATAGCTATTTTGTCTACAATCAAGCTTAAACAATTTGATAAAGTAAAAAAGTGAAAGATATAGTAAGACACAAACATATAATAAAGTAACAAATTGAATGATAATTATTGAATTCACATTTTATCATTTTAGATTATTTGAATTTTCCTTTTATCAAAACATACTTCTAATGTGTAGATAAAGATTCTAAATACTTTAAAGTAATTGTTCTGTAAAAAATACTAAGGAGGAAAATTTATATACTTTTTAAAGTGGAAGAAAGACTTGAGTAACCCGTTATTTATTAAAAAAATCTATATATATTGCATGCAATTAGAACTTAGAAGTGTAGATAAGTTTCTACTTCTCATGGGAGCTTTAGCTTCTATAATTCATGAGTAAAATATATTTTATTTGTAAATTTGGTAATTCAATGAATTTTATATCTGTACAATCTGAAAATTTCACTACACTACTATCACGACTTATATATATCTAGATTGGAATTTATCGATTTGGTGATATGTGATGTATACTTGTAAATTACTGGATTATAATTAAATCCTATAACGATTACTTTCTAAAAAAAAAAAAACGAAAAACGAAAGAAAATCTCCTTTAATTCGATTTTTATATAATAGAATAGATAGATTTATCATTCGGTAACTTCATTAACAATTTTTATTTAAATACTGACCAAACATGTTTATAAAAATTTATCAATTTAGTTATTAGGTTATATTGAAATTAGAATTTATATAATTGGAGAAAGAGACTAAATTGATGAATTTTTATAAATTTATTAACCGGTGACAAATTTTTAAATGAAATTCAGTACTGCAATAAATTAGTCCTTGACCTGTCAAGTTGAGAAATACCATAGAAAAAAATACATAATCAATGTTCAATTAGACATGTACATCATATAATATGTATTTATCAATTAATATTTCACATCATTAATTATTAATAAAATGCCAAAAAACAAATATAATTAATTTATTAACAAAATTAATATTCTTTTATAAATAATTTTAAAAAATAACTCATTTGAAAAAAAATAATTTGACCATTAACTCTTATTACTAATGAAAACGATCATTCTATATCCCTTATATATGAATGTAATTTAATTTACAACACACATATAAAGGAAATGAAAATGTAATGTTTAATACTCCGATCCCCTAGTCCAGCGTTTCATTACATGTTATTTTGTTACCGTGGAAATTAATAATAAAGGGCTAAGAAACATAGAATTCAAAATAGGAGAGTCGTATTTCAAGCTTATTATTATTAGTTTGCAATATAGCAGTAATAAATTAAGAATGGTTTATTTGGGGCCAATTTGATGATGATCATGTGGCATTTGTGTTGAGTGTCCTAAGCTGCTTTAATGCCATCCACCAACTCCAACCGCATACTCTGCATATAAGCTACGTACTTCCGTTCTCTATAATAAATACTAGCTTAGTAAAATTTATTTCAGGGCCCGGGGGTGACCACATCAACCACGTTTTCTTCAATTAAATTAACACTTACTGGAATTTCCTAGATTAGGCTTAGCTATCGTATAAATAAGAGAAAATTTCACTTTCTTTTTTTTTTGAAATGTTAAAATCACACTCTCTTTCTTTTTATTTTATAAATGTATATTTTTTTTTAATTTTTAAATTTTTTTTAATTCATTTTAAATTTTTTATGTTAACTAATATTAACTTTATCCATTTTTAAGAAAAAATAAATAATTTTTTAAAAAAAATACTCATTAACAAAAATTTTATTTTTTATCATTAAATTTTGCTTACCAAAATATTTTTTAATAAATTTTTTTATTGATTAAATTGTATTTTTATCAAAATACTTTTAAAAAATTAATATTTAAATTATTTTTTTAAGATACCTATCCTTCAATAATTTTTTATATTTTACTATTAATTTTTCGATATCAATATATATTATTTTAATATTAAATAAAAAAATATTATCACTATTAATATGTATAACAATTAATATATATTGATATCGAAAAATAATCTTACTAAGATTTTTTTATTATGGTTATCGGATTAGATATCTGAGTGTGAAGCATTTAATGTTTAAGATCTAGGATTTAACGTCATGTAATTATACTAATGGATATTTTTTTAAAAAATAATTTATTTTTTCTTAAAAATTTGATAAAGTTAACATTAATTAACACAAAAAGTTTAAAATGGATTAAAGAGGAGGTTTTTTTTAAAAGTTAGAAGAAAGGAGAATGTACATTTTATAAAATAGAAGGGAGGAAAGTATCATTTTAGCATCTCACAAGAGAGAAAAATAAAATTTTTTCTATAAATAATTACAAAATCGTCACTAATTTGTTAAAAGAAATTAATTTTAAAAGAATTAGCTGTCATGTAACCGTTGCTATTTTTCTGACTAATTTCAAATCAAGTCCTAAATCAATGAGACAAATACAATTATAGTTGTTAATTAATTAAAAAATTATTTAGTGATCAAAACAGTAGTTGAAAATTAAAAAATAATTCAATATAATAATACACTAAAAGATCATTACTTCATTAGTTAAAAAAAAAACCCTAAAAAATTGCCACTGGATAATTTATAATAATTTTAAAGGGTTAAATAATTCGACATATTTAATTAGATTTATTTTAAGATAATTCGTATTTACATCTTAATTATATAATATTTTTTATAAAAATATTTTCATGTAGGCAGTGATCTTAAATTAAATTGCATTTGGTCACTTTTTTTTTTTCGTTGAAAAGTCTAAAAAATAAAGCAGCGTAGCTAGCTAGTTGCATGGACTTAATTAAACAACGTAACAATATAATGTATGTTATGTATGTATGGCTAGCTAGCTCGTGGCAAATGTCGTTGTGTCTCTATCCATTTTAAGTTAATTTAGTTATTTTGATCACGATGCATCGTATCATATCATATCATATATAAATTGCATTGGGACTTGGCATGTCTTGAAATTTCCCTTTCTCTAGTTTTCCATTTCCCAGTAAGTAGTTAAATGTATTCTTCGTCTCTCACTCATCATATTTAAATCAAAATTAAGCTGTGACCTCTTGTGTTGAGAATAAAACGGGGTTAATTAGTTAGTTGATGATGTAATGCTCTAATACATTTCAATGCTGTTTAATTAAGTAGTTAATTAGTTTATGATGTTGGTAACACATTTAATATAAACTTTAGTGTTGATTATTTTCTGGTATTATTTTTTTTTCAATACGAGTGACCGGCAAGAAAATAAAAGCCAGTTGTTCTTATTTTTTTTATTCTGTCTATTAATTAGAACCTACCATATCTTCTCAAAGGTTCAACAGCAGCCTCATGACAACAAGCTTTTTGGAACCAGATTAACGATGGGCCAACAACAATCCAACATCTTGGTCCAAATACTAAATGTCTTGTTAGTATTTTAATTATCCTGCTATGTTTAAACATTTTTATTGCAAATTAAGTTGGCTTGTTCTAATCCACTTAACTAAGTGTTGGAAATTTGAATCTTATCTTGTATATATATAAAATTCAGATCTACGACTAATTAGTAGTCATTGACTTATTAGATTAGAGAATACAATAAAAAAAATTATTGCAAAATATTATTTTGATATAATATTTTTTAACCATCCATACACGTTTTCTATTTTGTTAATTAAAGTCATTAAGATTTATTAATAATTAATAATAACAAGTAATTTGTATACAGATATTATTAGAAGGGAAAAATATAGGGTACCAACATATTATCTGTCAACTTCTGCTAACTCTTATTTATATTTGTGTTTTATGGAAGTGTATCCGTAGATGTGTCTAATAATTAATATATTTTAAATACATATATAAAGAGGCACATCCAAAAAATATATCTATAAAGACACTTCTATTAAACACAGTTATAAAAAAGACATTTTTATTAGACACATTCACGAACACACTTCCATGAAACACAATTATAAATAAGAGTTGGCAGAAGTTGGCAGATATGCTGTTGGTAACGTAGCGGAACCGTATTAGAAGTGTTTGATGTATAAATGGTGTTATTTAAAAATCTTAAAAGTAGAATGTTAGAATAAAAATCTTGGTACTCTCCTTAAGATAATTTACATGTCAATTTTGTTAGATAGACAATAAAAATTATGAATAATATGCATGCTTGTGTTACATTCACGTCTACTAAATATAAATAAATTTAATTAATTTAAATTTTAAATTTTAAAATTAAAATTAATTTTTTTTAAATTTATTATTTTTTTATATCTTATTTTAAATATTTTATCTTATAATATTCTTAGAAACAAAGCAGCCTAGTATCTTTATGCACTCATATGTTTGTGAAGTTATCATCATTATCATCAATAATTTAACATTTCGGTTCTATTAGTTTGGTCACGATTTAGTAAATAAATTATTTTGTCGATTTTTAACAAATCAATGATGGTTCGATTCTAATAGTCTGAGAACAAAATTAACTTCTTTGTGCAAGTACCAATTTTTTAGAAGTACATCAAAACGTTTTCGATTAGACAAGTTTTGACAATAAAAAATAGAATAAATTTATAAAATTAATAAGTGCAGTTTAGAAATTGAAGTTCTTGAAAAACTAACTAAATTATGAAAAAGAAGAGTTACTTGAAAATTAAAAGAAAGCAATAACAATGATTTAAATTAAATTGAAAGACTAATTAAACAGAATAAAGTGCAGAAAAATTAAATAGACAAAAGAAATACAAAACATTGGATGAATAAACTTAATTGAAATGTTAAATTTTATAGAAAAGAAAATAAATTGAAAAAGAAAGTGGAAGGAACCCTACAGAAAGTGTAACTCGATCGCAAACTCAGAGAATCGCTGAGATGTGAGAATGCTTAAAGTGTTTTTCTGAGTGAAAGTTCCAATCCCTATTCCCTAATACTTCACAGTATTTATAGACTATCTTACATAACGGTTAACTTAATTACAATTAATTACAATTAAATGAAAAATTATAAATTTGAAATACAATCACTCTTGGTAACCGTTCTCATTGTGTGATTGTAGATATTTCCAATATTTTTCTCGTGTGATAAAAGCCATGAACTTTCCCGCTTCTATCCATATTCGAACGGCTCTTTCGAAAACTCCTCCTAAGTTTTCGAATCGAGACTCTTACTCGATTTGGCTTTTTTCTGATTAGCATCTCAATCGAGACCTAAAAAATAAAGCCAATTACTTTCAATCTTCATCTCGAACCTATACCTTCTTGAAAAGGTCACACAACTTGTTTCGATTCATCTTATTTGTATCGAAAATATTTTCAATCAACAAATTGCCCCCTTAGATTAATGTGGTTGTTTTCGACAAAATTATTGAAAATTAGAACACTTAATCCAAAACACGTCAGTTTTTTTTAAATCAGTGATAATTATCATTAAAACTCCATTACTACTGTTTCACTCGACACGTCTCCCGGAGCTTGCGCTCTTTCTCTCACCACTTCACCTTTCTCACGAAGTTACTTCTATTCATATTCCATCTACAGTAACGGCTACGGCGGGTTTAATTCATCATTCTTGCCTTTGTTCAAACTTTCTGAACCGTATTATTTTCTGAATTCTCCCTGCACCTTAAAATTTTGTCACAAAATCTCCAGTCCTTACTCTTCACTGGAAATGGCTGGTTCTTCTTCCCAAAATACTACCCAAGATAAGGGAAAAGGTCACGAAATACTATCGCCATCTCCACCAGCTCTTCGCATTCTCAACCAAGTCAATGACGAGGTCATCGACGATCCCCAATTGTCGTCTAAAGACACCAGAATGCTGATTCCTGTTACCATTGGAGCCGAAACACACTGTTTCCTCGGACCCATTGAATCTCAGGAAAAGGCGAACAAAAAGCTCTCTTTCTTTCCTAGTGCCAAAGGGAAAGATTTGTTGATAAATGATTCCTTGAACATTTCTCATTTTATCAATCAGAAAACTTTCTGAAATAATCTGAAGATTAGTCCTAGGGGCTATGATTTCACAGCCTGGTATCGACGTCTTGAATCCACTAAAAGTGCTGATTGGAGATCTTCAGGAATTCATGAATTGCTGAAACTCTCCCACTTTGCCCTTACCACACACCCTTGGATGATCGAAGCTGTCACCTGTTTCTGGAACAGGACGACTAACAATTTCTACCTTCTCTGTGGAATGATCAGAATGTCCCTTCTAGATGTGGCTGCCATTACAGGGCTCCCAATCAGTTCTCCCAACTATACTCCTAACATGCAGCCAAAACGTCAGTATAATGTAGTTCTGACCACCTCCTACAATGATTTCATTGCCCACAACATGGGTGCTGAAGGTACAAAAATCACTGATAATGAACATGTTGCCTTTTTGTTTTACTGGTTGAATGCTATCTTATTCTGCTCTCGAAACGTCCAAATGTTAAAAATTTATCTTCATTTAGCCATTCTTCTTCACGAAGGGAAATCCCTCAATTTGGCCAAACTTCTTCTAGGACATATTTTGAAGAACTCGGTCAATTTGTTTGTGACCTCCGAGACAACAAACTCATCAGTACATGAGGCCCTCTATGGCTCCTCTAATTATGGCTTAATGCCATTTTTGAAAACTTTATGACAAAACTTGAAGGAGGCAATACTGACAAACAATATATTGATGGTTTTCGATTGTCTGAATACAAACTAAGTTTTTCAGATACTGAATCAGATGAAGATAAATTTTGGGCTGTTTTCTCTCTTTTTCATTCTTGTAAAGACTTTGACAATAGCCAACTCAATTTTACTCCCTTCTTACGTCGCAATCGTGGTCCTGCTTGGTTGGACCGTTTACTCTTTCCTGACACCAGTGAAGCAAATGAACTCGCAAATCAAATTTGGACAAACATACTGGCTCTACAAGTAATACCAACAGCGTTGTCTTTGCACAAAAAATAAAAATTCAAAATCACCCTGTATGCTCCAAACATGACAGCCAGACAGTTTGGATTATCTCAAGCCATCCCAACACCACAACCTCACAATGTCGAGCCTTTTTGCCACTTCACTTTAACCACTCAAGAAGATTTTGATTCTTGCCTCTTAAGGAATCAGCAGCGTAGGGACCGCTTCAATTTCATGATATACAAACATTGTTTCTATATCACCAAATCTTGTTTCGAATGGTGGGCTGCTTATTACTCTAGGTACACCCGTACCTTAGAAGAAATTCAACAAGCTATGATTCGGACCACTCCAGTTGCCGAGAGTTCCCCAAAAAGAACTCAAAAAAGAAAAGCTGAAACTGCTCGACCACCACCATCTAAGAGTAGAAGAACTCCTACCAGAACTTTTCGAAAAGTAATTTCATAATTCTTCTCTTTAACTTAACAATACTATAAGTTATACACCTTTATCTAGATTTAATTCTAAATCTCTTATCAGTTAGTACTACTGACATCGAGTGAAAGCGCTGACGAAAGTGAGCCAATCAATAAAAATGCTATCACAATCTCTTCTTCGTCGGAAGAGGCAGCCGATTCTGATCCTGGTTCTCGGCTAGTATTAAGATCCAGGCTTTTTCAGGTAATACCATTATTTCTACACATATCATATTTTGATTAAAATAAATTTTCAATTTATAATTGTGTACCTTTTGTATTAGCCTGTCAATGTTGCTCAATCAGCAACTGCTGGGATTCTCAACCCATCAATTCTACCACAACCACAAGGTCAAGAACAATCTACATCACATGACTCCATTCAATTCACAGGACCCATTTAGACAATCTCTGGCACTTTTCCACCTGTTTCTCACACAACACAAGTGATTGATTCAACAACGAATTCTTTGCAAAACTCTCCAGAAGAAACCATCAGACTTGAAACAACTTCACCAAATGATCAAGCTGCTTTCACTGAAGAGAACCAAGCAGTCCCAGATTCTGACTCTGCTTCTAAGGCTGCCGACACTACTAATTCAGATTCTTCTAGGTCTAAAGTATTAGAGACCCCTGCAAAATTGCAACTTGATCCTTCACACCAAACTCCTCCAAAACCAAGACCAAGAACATCAAATGTTCCTACCACGCCAACCAGTGCTACTTTAGAAGATTTGACTTCTGTTTTAAATAAAATCATCTAAGAACACAAAGTACCAGTACTTGCACCAGTAATTTCCAAACCTTCTACATCAAGGCCCTTGATCAAATTAAATCCTACCACTCAGGAACAACTTCGATCACTCATCAAGCTCTTGGATCATCCTCCTACCACCTGGGTTAATGATCCACTTCTCAATCAAATCTTGGCTGATGTTTTGAAATTCTCTTTTGAATTCCCAACCAACACACCATTCTCTGCTTCAATTCAAGAATTCAAATCACTTATCAATGAGAGTGTTGCATCTCATTTTCAACTTCAAGAAACTGAAAATGAAAAAGCCATAGCCAAATAAAAAATAGACAATGTCCTTGCAACCGCTCAATCCATTCAAGCTTTTCGTGAAGAATTTGATCTGAGAATCTCTCATGCCATCTCTGTACAAGATTTCCATGATCAGGAGGAAGCAAGACTTGAAGTAGAATTGGCTCAAATTCAAGAACAACTTGCTACCATTCGTCAAAATTGAGCCACTATAACCAAACCTCTTGTTGCAACCCAACAAGAGTAGCATCTCCTTATTCAAAAACTTGTCTCACTCGACACCGAACGAGGAGAATATGAAAAACAACTTGAGAAAATCCAAGCTGAAAAGTTCAAGCAGATTGAAGTACTTACACTCCTGGAAAACAAAAGAACAAAGCTGCGTTCCGATTTGGCAAAGGTATTGGCACCTTGAATTCTTTTCGTTTCTAACTTTATTTTGTAACACTCTCTATCATTTCTGATCTTTAATATATGTTGAATTTTTAAGTTTGCCAACAATAGAAAGGTTTTAAGTATTTTCCATTGATCGAGTTAATCATTTTTTTCGACTCGATATCTTTAATTTGATAAGCATTTCCCGAATATGTCCTATAATTTGGAAAGGACCTTCCCAACTATGGGACCACTTACCTAAAAATCTCGATTTTTTTCCATAGGTAAAATAACTTTCAAAACCAAATCGCCTACCCTGAAAGACTTTTCTTTAATTTGGCGATTATAACTTCGAGCAATATTTTCTTTCTGTCGGATTATATTTTACAATGCTAAGATTCGCTTCGAATCTAACTCATTCAATTCATCAAACATTGCATTCCAATAATCATCGACTGACAAGTCATTCTGTTTTGATACTCTTAAAGTATTCAAATTAATTTCTAATGGTAGCACTGCATCATGGCCATACACCAATTTATAAGGTGAAGTTCCTGTCGAACCCCTTGGCGAGTTTCGATAAGCCCATAATACTTTACTTAAAGTCTCATGCCATGTTTGATGCCTATTACCGATATGCTTTTTAATTAAGATTATCAATATCTTATTTGCTGCTTCTACTTGACCATTAGCTTGTGCATAATAGAGGGTCGAAGTAACCATATTAATATTTCTCGAAGCCGCAAAATTTTTGATTCGCTGGCCAGTAAACATAGTTCCCTGGTCAGTACTTAAAGTCTGAGGAATTCCGAATCGATGGATAATATTTTTCTCGATAAAGTCAATTATCTCATTTTGACTAACTTCTATTAACGGAATAGCCTCAACTCATTTTGTGAAATAATCAATAGCCACCAAAATAAACTTGTGTTGTTTCGATGAAGGAGGGTGAATCAACCCAATTAGATCCAAAGCCCAACCTCTAAATGGCCATGGCTTTATTATCGAATGTAATTCGGCTGCTGGAATTTGTTGTATCGAACCATGTTTTTGACATTCTTGACATGCCTTTGCATAACCAATACAATCTTTTATCATAGATGGCCAATATACATGATTACGCTATAACACCCATCTCATTTTCTTTCCTGCTTGATGAGCACCACAAATTCTATTATGAACTTCACCCAAAGCAATATTTTGATCTTCTCGACTCAAACATCTCATTAAACTTCCATCAATCCCTTTTTTTATATAATTCATCAGCCAATAAAACAAAATTCATTGCTTGTAATTTTATTTTTTTATCGACTGCAGTATTGGGATCTTTCAAATACTGAGCAATAGTCTTTCTCCAATCAGAGTCCTCCCATTCATCCATATACAACACTTCTCTTTCATTTGCTGGTACTAAAATTTGATGGATACTAGATAACTTCTTAAAAGTTTCTGGGCCAATTCGATACCTCGAAGCAATTTGAGCCAACTTATTGGCAATTTCATTATGAATTCTAAGGATATGTACCAAAGATACCTTCTAAAAAGACGTTAATAACTCCCAGGCAGTTACTAAATATTTCTAAAACGTCTCATTATTACATTTAAACTCCTTCGACAACTGCTTTAAAACCAACTGTGAATCCCCTAGAATTTGAACCTCTAAAGCTCCTTTGTCGATTAAAATTTCGAGACCTAGAATTAAAGCCTCATATTCGGCGACATTATTAGAGCAAGGATACTTTAATTCGAACAAAAATTCTGACGGAATACACTCTGGTGAAGTAATGAGGATTCCAACCTTGCACCATCTTTGTGCTTAGATCCATCGAAATACAATTTCCAATAGTTGACCTCTACCTCAACTATATTTGCCCCCTGGTAATTCAGACCTTTCGAATTATCCACAAGAAAGTCTGCAATGACCTGACCTTTAACTGACTTTGCTGGGACATATTGCAAATCAAATTCCGTCAATGCTAACATCCATTTTCCGAAACGTCCCCTTAACATAGGGAAACTAAGCATATACTTAATAATATCGGTCTGTGCAGTCACCTTTACTGATTTAGCCACCATATAACACTTTAACTTCATACAAGCATGATACAATGACAAACATAATTTTTCAATCGGCGAATACCTTGTCTCGATATCAGTTAAGACTCGACTAAGGTAATAAACTGCCCTCTCATGCCCATCCTCACCATCCTGGGCTAACATACACCCTATAGTATCGTCAGATGCAGCGATGTACAATTTTAAAAGTTCAAATGGACGAACATTTGCCATAATAAGAGCCTTAGACAAATATATCTTAATTGAATCGAACGCTAACTGATGCTCTGTGGTCCATTCGAATTTTGAACCATTCTTTAATTTTACTAAAGGCGCAAACACCCGTGTTCGATCTGAAAGATTCGAAATGAACCTTCAAAGATAATTAATCTTCCCCAAAAATGATTGTACTTCTTTTTTCGATTTGGGTGCACATAAAGCTTATATTGCATCTGCTTTATTCTTATCGATAGCTAACCCTTTTTGTGAACAACAAAGTCTAAGAAATTTCCAGCCGATATCCCAAAAGCACATTTCAAATGATTCATTTTTAATCCTTTCTTTCTCATAGTCAAAAATACTTTTCTTAAGTGGTCTATATGTTGACTGACAGAGATCAATTTGACTATCACGTCATCGATATACACTTCCATAAATTTTCCAATAAACTCATGGAAAATGACATTTATTGCCCGTTGATAAGTTGCTCCAGCATTTTTTAAACCAAAAGGCATAACCACCCACTCATACATCTCCAACGCTCCAGGACAACGAAAAGCAGTTTTAGCCACATCATCTTTTGCAATAAAAATTTGGTTATATCCAGAATAACCGTTTATGAAATTAAGGATTTCATTTCCTGCTGCAGAATTGATTAACATATCCACAATTGGCATGAAATATTCATCCTTTGGGGTAGCATTATTCAAATCTTGAAAATCGATACATACCCTCAATTTTCCATTTTTCTTCATCACTGGAAAAATATTCGACACCCACTCCACATAACGAGTCGTTCGAATAAATTTTGCTTTGATCAAGCATTCTATCTCTTCTTTAATTTTTACATTGATTTCAGGAATAAAACATCTTGGGGTTTGTTTCACAGGTCAAGCATTAGGTTTTAATGCTAATCGATGTTCTACTAATGAACGATCGAGACCAGGCATTTCATGATAATCCCATGCGAAGCAGTCTTTAAACTCATGTAACAAATCGAAAAGCTCAGTTCGAAAAGGATCAACAAGATTTTTACAAACATATGTAATTCAAACATCATCATGAGTTTCCAAGTTAATTTCTTCCAAAGGATCTTGAGACTCAAACCCTTTATAATGATCATCTTTGATTGAATACTTTTCAAATCCTAAAGGCTCCAAATCATAAATGCAATCGAAAGTAAAATCAATGGAATCAGAGATGAAAGAAACTTGATCATTGATTAATTCATTACTACATTTATTTTCTACACAAAGAGCCTATGATATTAAATCGGTAGTCTGACTTACATCATTAACTTCATTACTAGTAATAGAAGAATCATAACTACATTCGACTAGAGGTGTCGAAACAGACATACTATAACTAGTAGATTTAGTAATCCTATCTGATTCAACCTTATTAGAAAAATCATCTTTATTTTCTAAAACTTGAAAATTACTTAAATAATTATGCAAAGTTACCAGGTAATCGGAAACTTCCTCGACTTGGTCCATGAGATAGCCTTTCGAAGTCTTCAAGAAGAACAATCCCAACCCGTCGGCTCACAGGGTATATCCGGATAACGCAATTTCACCGACAGTCCTTCTGAAGTCAAGTAGCACCCTTCACAATTATAAGAATTCAGAGATCGATCAACATTTAAAGGCTTCAATGTACGATTATATATCCTAAAATCGACATGCATCTGTTCGACATAAAGACTCGAATTTGCTTTAACGATTTCAGGTTTGCCTTCTTTAGTCCATAGAAGCACACTCTGATGCACTGTAGATGGTACAACACCTACTCCATGGATCCAATCTCTCCCAAGTAAGGCGTTATAACTAGCCTTTGATGGCACTACCACAAATACAGAGTGTCTCTCCGAAGACCCCACTTTCACCGTCAATGTGACCAACACTTTAGTTGGCGTAGAATTACCACTAAAATCAGTCACAGCGATGTTTATAGGGACCAACTTCTCGAAATGTTTCCCCACTTTCCCTAATTTCCTTTCAGGCAAGAGACTTATTGCTGCACCACCATCAATTAGTACCTTGTTTATTTTGAATCCATTCACAACAACAACAATGTGAAGGGGATGCAAATGAGACATTTGTCTCTCAGTAGGGCGAGGGAAAAACCCTGGCTCATCTTCTATGCGAATAAAAGAGAAAGCCTCTTCATCCTCCTGATCATAATCCTCCTCTGGATTACCTTCGCACTCTCTAAGATACTTAGTAGGAATTATTGAAATCGTCCCTACCATGTCATCATCACCTTCATCGAAGTATTCCTCATCGACATCAGCGTCCTTATGTTTATCTATCCCAGAGGACTGAGCAACTGCCTTCCCTTTTTCCATCTTTGCTGGCGATGGAATCTCCTTAGGATAAGTCTCTCCATCAGAAGGAAAAACAATTCGGGAATGCACAAAAGGAGTTGCCCCCTAGCTTGCTTCTTCTTCTGCATGAATTTGAAGTTTCTTATTCTGATTGAAACTTCTTCTTCCACCTCTTCCTCTTGGGTATCCTCTAGCTCGCCCTCAATAAGCGATATACTGATTTCGAGACGGTGCTCGGTGTCCCCATTGAGGGTTGTGTCGATACAAATGATCACGCCTTTGAAACTCTTGACAGTTTCTGATCCACTGAACACCAATAGCCTGAGATCGGCTTAAAGGTGTAGTCACATCATGTTGAGGGATTTTGGAACTTGAACCCTCCATACGTCGAATTGGCTGTCTTTGACGTGCTTATTCCTCCCTGTGAGCCAATTCTTTCTTCATTCTCTCCTTTTTGAAGATTACTGCTGCTTCAGCATCAAAAATAGCATTACACGGTGGACATAGAGATACGTCCCAGTCTTTGATCCTTTGCTGAACCAAGATGTCCAACAAACCATCCCTTGTTCGAGGATATACAGATCTCACTTGTGACTCGAAATCGTCAAGAGCCACATCAAAGTCATAAGACATCCCCACCATATTCACTCCAAAGCAAGGTTCCACATAACTAGCATCAGTTTCAAAGGGATCTACATCAACCTTCATCTCCTTCTTGCCATCATCGAATTTCAAACGTCCTTCCATAATTGCCTCTTGAATCAAATCCCTGAAACGGACACAACTGTTAGTCAAATGACTTGTTGCTTGATGAAATTTACAGTTAGACTTTCCTTTCAAATCTTTTATGGAAAGCAAAGTTCTACCCTTAGGTAAAATCAATTGTTTATCTTTGAGCAACATATCGAAAATATGATCAGATTTTGAGATATCAAAACTATATTTCTTTCCACTTTTAAGTTTTGAATCATTCGACTTTTCACTACCAGGGAGTTTTTTCAATAACAAACAAACATATGGAGGTCCTTTCTTAAGTTCGGCCAAATCGACTTCTATTTCGAAATCGATTTCCCCTTCTGAGGATTCCATGGTTACATAAGCAACATTCTCTTTTTGAGTAAACGGTTTACTCTTTGACCTCTGGTCAGTTCTATGTTTTTCTTTCTCTTTTTTCATAAGCTCAGTCTGTCGAACTTTTTCAGCCAAGTGAGCCAAGTCAGGAATATGCACATTAAGCAATTTTCTGCGCATATAAAATTCCAACCCCATGGTTGCTATTTTCACTATTTCATTCTCAGGTAATGTTACATAGCACCTGCTTCTAGCATTTTTGAAATGTATTAAATAGTCGTCGATGGTTTCACCATCTTCACGTTTCAAAGCTACTAAATCGGTAAATGCTACGTTCATTTTCCCTCGATACAACTGAGCATGAAAAGCAGTTTCTAACTGATTCCATGTCGTAATCAAATTTGGTCTAAGATTTGAGAACTATTTAAATGCATTCTTTGTCAATGACGAAGGAAAAAATTTCATTTTCAAATTTTCATCATTGGCTAGGTTCCCAATCTCAACCAAATAACGAGCAACATGTTCAGTTGTCGATTCTCCAACTTTTCCAGCAAATTTTATAGTTATTTTCAGATTTTTCACCCCTCTTGGCACTTCAGCCAATTGAACTACTTGGGGAAAGGCAGACACAAAATGTGGTTGATTCATAAAATCAATATTTAATCCAATCCGATTTAAAACTTCCTCTACAATTCGGGTGACCTGATAATGATCACCACGTAATCCATGTGAAACATTATCGACATTCTCATGTCGATGAACCATGTGAGGATTTTCTCGATTTGGAATATGATTTTCATTTTGAAAAATATTTTCCATCCCCTCACTAGTTCCTCGAGCATTATGCCACTCGCCTTCATCATCATCGACAATTCGAGCAATCCTCTCGACTTGTCTAGCAAGACGCTCGAATCCCGATTCATGATCGGCCATTATAGGATTCAAAATTGTAGTCATTTGCTGAGTCAATAAATTAACCAAATCATGGTGACTATCCTCCACTTGTTGTCGATATACTGCCATTGAATTGGTAGCATTCAATGTGGAGCGCACATGATACTCACGAGAATATTCAGAGTTTTGTTGTGGGTTTTGCATATTATTCACTCCATTAGTACTTCCAAAGCGGATAGGTGGCATAAATTCACCCACCAGTGGGGTATAACCAGCAGGAAGACCATAAGGAGGCCAACCAACAGTTAATGGAGTTTGATACGGTGGCGTAAGGCCACGTGGACGAGTATTACGTCCAACATTTCCAGTCTGAATAGTCGTGACGACTATGCTTTCAGTTCCAATTGCACCTTTCGAACGTGAAGACACGTCGGCTTATTGCATGGATACTGGTATACTATCATTGGTGGACGAACCACCATTCACATTTGATAATTCATCAGCCATGTGAATGATCTTTCCACTTCGTAATTGTTCATACCCTGGGTCGAGCTATCCGACCTGGGATGATTGAAGATAAAGCGACCGACCTCTTCAGGTCAGACTATCCGACCTCTTCTCAGAGAGTTCGGCCAAATCGACAAGAGAGCCCAGTAAAGGGCCCAAATGGAGGAACACGACCCAAATCCTAAGGCGGCCTAAGCCTATAGAGATAAGGGCGGTTCCGCTGAAGACACGCTGACCTCAACCCTAAAGATAAAGATAAGATAAGATAACTAACTTATCTTATCCAACAAAGGTCACGTCTCAACACTATAAATACACTGGAGCACCCAGGTATAACTTATACTCTGATTCTACTCAATACCTGTTTAATACCCTTGCTAACTTAAGCATCGGAGTCCCTTGCAGGTACCCCCCACCCTCCGGGGAAGAAGGATCAGCACCACTACCAAGTCCAACAAGTCGGACACATCAGCTCCGGCCGCTGTACACCTGCCGGACACGTCGGCTCCGACCAACACTGAAGATCTCATCCGAGATCGGCCTACAGTTTCAGGTAACCCTCGGAACATTGGCGCCGTTGCCGGGGAACCTGGATGTCATCCCATCAACATGGCGGATGACTATGACAACGACCACGATTCAGGTTTGGAAGACAGAACGCCGCATAAAAACGCGGACACGATACTCAAAAATACTCCAGAAACCAACGGAGACAAAATTCATCAAATCCAGGAGTAATAGAAGCACTTCAAAACCGATTGGAGCAACTTGAGAAAGAAGCCCAACATCGACGTGAAAAAGAAGAAGATCTACGCCTGGAAATAAGGCGGTGCCGAGAATTAGAAGATAAACTTATAAGACTCGAAGCTGATCTCAAAACTAAAGCTACTCGACCATCCACAGAGGATAGCTCTCAGAAAGATCAAGATCCATTCACCAGAGAAATCATGAAAACCAAAATTTCAAAAGATTTCAAGCTTCCAGAGATGACTCTATATGACGGCACCTCGGATCCCAACCATCATCTCAGCAACTTCAGAAGTAGAATGTACCTCACTGATGCTTCAGATGCTGTTCGCTACAAAGCCTTTCCAACAACTCTAACCAAGACAGCCATCAAATGGTTCGACAACCTACCTCCGAAATCCATCTCGAGTTTCGATGACCTGGCCAAGAAGTTCCTGGCCCGATTCTCCATACAAAAGGATAAAGCCAAACACGCGCCTAGCCTACTAGGGATCAAGCAAGGAGATCGGGAGAGCCTTCGCAACCACATGGAAAGATTCAACAAAACATGCATGGACATACAAAGTCTTCCAACAGAAGCTGCCATTATGGGCCTCATAAATGGCCTGCGAGAAGGACCATTTGGCCAATCTATATCGAAGAGATACCCGACCTCCTTAGACGAAGTACAAGAGCGGGCACAAAAATACATCAACATGGAAGAGAACTCTCGACTTAGCGAAATCTCAAGGTTCGGTTCTGCCTACCGAGATAAAGAATCCAAGAAAAAGGAAGATCGCTCTGGAGAGAAAATAAAAAAATATCATAACTATACCCCTCTTAGGGTATCCTTGGTAGATGTTTACAAAGAAGTCTGCCATACAGAGAAAATCCCTCCAGCTCAGCCACTTAAAGATAAAAGAGGAGGAGGAAATCGGAATGAATACTGTGAATACCACCGACTTCGAGGGCATTCCACCAATGAATGCTTCGATTTGAAAAACATCATAGAAAAACTAGTAAGAGAAGGAAAACTAGATCGGTTTTTGGCTAATCGGGATGACGAACCAAGGAAAAGAAGAAGGGATGAAGATGTTGGACGATCTGAACGATCACCTCGTACACCGGAAAGACACGTTCACGTAATACATGGCGGATTTGCTGGAGGAGGAATCTCCAAATCATCTCGCAAGCGACACCTCAAAGAGGTATACCACGTCGAAGGAAAAAAGGAAACCCCAGACATCCCAGCAATCACGTTTACCAAGGAAGACGCATCCGGAATCATCT
>NC_029779.3:25058979-25060791 GCF_000817695.3 Arachis duranensis
CGGAAAGGGGAACCAATCCAGAACACTCAAGATAGACTACATCGTGGTCGACGTAAGCTCGGCCTACAATGCCTTAATAGGTTGGACAATGTTAAATCAACTCGGTGCAATAGTTTCAACTCCACATCTATGTATGAAATTCCCAACTGCGGAAGGGATAGCTACAATAAAGGCAGATCAAAAGATGGCACGTCGCTGTTACAACGAAAGCCTAAACCTCCGAGGTGAAGGAGGAGAGTTCCACACAATCGAGCTCGGTAGAGCTCAGAGGCGAGAAGAACTCTGACCACAACCCGAAGGAGAAGTAGAAAGAATCCAGATCGGAGACACCTCGAATAAAACAACTAATATTGGTACGATCCTAAAAGGAGACATAAAGGAATCACTAATACGGTTCCTACGAGATAATGTTGATCTCTTCGCATGGAAAGCCGCCGACATGCCAGGTATTGATCCCGAACTAATGAGCCACAAATTGGCAATCTACCCGGGATCCCGGCCGGTACAACAAAGACGAAGAAAACTTGAACCAGAACGAGCTCAGGCTATAGAAGAACAAGTACAAGCGCTACTTGAGGCCGGGTTCATAAGGGAAGTCAAGTATCCACTATGGCTAGCAAACGTCGTCTTTGTGAAAAAGTCAAATGGGAAGTGGCGAATGTGTACCGACTACATCGACCTCAACAAAGCCTGCCCAAAAGACCCCTATCCACTCCCAAGCATCGACGCTCTAGTGGATGCTTCATCAGGATATAAGTATCTCTCATTCATGGATGCATATTCAGGGTACAATCAAATCCCTATGTATCCACCAGATCAAGAAAAAACCTCGTTCCTAACACCGAAAGCAAACTACTGTTACATAGTGATGCCTTTTAGTCTCAAGAACACAGGAGCTACTTATCAAAGGCTAATGAATAAAGTCTTCTCAGATCACATCGGAAAATTCATGGAGGTCTACGTGGATGACATGTTGATAAAGACACAAAGCGAAGAGACATTATTAACCGATTTGATTCAAGTATTCGATACCATAAGGAAGCACAGCATGCGACTCAACCCGGCTAAATGCACCTTTGCAGAATTCACAGACATCCCGGAAATCCCCATAGAGTGGAACATATACGTCGACGGATCCTCAAATAAAACAGGAAGCGGTGCGGGTGTGATAATCGAAAGCAACCAAGGAACTCAACTTGAGCTCTCCCTTAAATTCGGATTCCCGGCCTCGAACAATCAAGCAGAATACGAAGCGCTACTAGCCGGTTTGAAGCTGGCTAGGGAGGTTGGAGCTCGGAAACTCAACATCTACAGCGACTCACAAGTCGTTACCTCACAAATAACAGGAAGCTATCAAGCTAAAGACCCGACCATGAAAAAATATTTGGATAGAACCAAAGAACAGCTCGGACAACTCGGAGAATACAGGATCTACCACATTCCCCGAGAGCAAAATGCCCGAGCTGATGCACTTTCAAAATTAGCCAGCACCAAACCAGGGGGCAACAACAAAAGTCTCATCCAGGAGATACTACAGAACCCGTCAATATCGGAAGAAGAAGTCCTAGCCATAATAGGTCAGGATCAAGGATGGATGACCCCCATAATAAATTACCTCAAAACAGAAGCACTCCCTACAGATGAAAAGGAGGCAAAAAGGCTAAAAAGGGAGGCATAGTATTACACTATCATAAACAACACACTATACAAAAAAGGGATATCAACACCTTTACTAAAATGCGTACCGACTTCTAACACAAAGGAAGTCTTGGAGGAAGTGCACAGCGGCATTTGTGGTAATCATCTCGGAGC
>NC_029779.3:25060859-25069618 GCF_000817695.3 Arachis duranensis
TGCTACAGAATTTGTGAGGACATGCCCACCATGCCAGAAGCATGCCAATTTTCACATCGTCCCACCAGAAAAGCTCATCAGCGTGACCTCGCCCTGGGCATTTCCAAAATGGGGACTCGACCTTCTCGGACCTTTCCCACAGGGATCGGGACACGTAAAATTCCTCATAGTAGGAGTAGACTATTTCACAAAATGGATCGAGGCAGAACCCCTAGCCAAAGCCACCGCTCAAAGAAGTCGAAAATTCCTATATAGGAACATTATTACGAGGTTCGGGGTACCATACTCCATCACCACGGACAACGGTACCCAATTTACAGAGGCATGCTTCAGAAAACTGGTGGCCGACTTGAACATAAAACACCAATTCACCTCCGTCGAACATCCCCAAGCCAATGGACAAGCCGAAGCGGCCAACAAAGTCATATTGGCCGGACTAAAGCGGAGGCTACAAGAAGCAAAAGGAGCTTGGGCCGAGGAACTCCCACAAGTCCTATGGGCGTATCGAACAACCCCCCATTCTACTACAAATGAATCACCATTCTGACTGGCATACGGAGCGGAGGCAATGATTCCAATAGAAATCGAAGAAGGATCTCCCCGAGTAGTCCACTACAATGAACGACCAAACTCTCAACTTCAGAGAGAAGAACTCGACTTGTTACCCGAAATCCAAGAAAGAGCTCGGATCAGGGAAGAAGCTCTAAAAAGACGAATGGCTTCCAGATATAATCTAAAGGTAGTGCCGAGAAACTTCGCAGAGAATGATGTCATCCTAATCAGAAATGACATTGGAACAGCTCGACCCGGAGAAGGAAAGCTGGCAGCAAACTGGGAAGGACCCTACCGAGTCATTGAAATACTGGGGAAGGGCTACTACAGACTGTCCGAGCTTGATGGACGAGAGCTTCACCGATCATGGCACGCCTGCAACCTACGAAGGTACTACAGTTAGAAAAGGTAAAAGGTCTCACTAAATGGATGCACTCTTTTTCCTGAAAAGGTTTTTTAATGAGGCACCAGGTCGAGACCTAGACCAGAAAAATCCTTCATGTATATATTCGCATTTTCCTTTAAATAAAATATATTTTAGATATTCTACAAGAGTCCAAGACGCATTAATCTGAAGTATTCATTGTCTGATTATAAAGCAACAGGTCGACAGAAAGTGAAAAACAAATTCACTGCCCGACCACGATAAAGATAATCGTCCGATAAAGGTGAAAACGCGATTCACCCAAAGGACGATCTAAAGATGCCAACCGTTTTCTACAAATCGGCAAAGATGAACACAGAATAATGTAAGAAGTTATCGAAAGCAATCCAAAAAAGAACCTGACGAGGTCTTACGGATAGCTAAAATAATAACTTAAAGACTGGCCGACGTGCGAAAGTCGGACCAAGTCAACCCAAGTTATAAGTAAACCCTGGAAAGAGGTCTAGCCAACCCTATTAAAGAGGATTACTTTAACTTAGAAGAGCCCGACATAATAAAAGTCTGCCTAAAACGAAAAGTTATACAAGTAGTCCCTGAAAGAGATTTGACAAAAGATCCAAGAAAGAGGACTACAAAAAATAACTTAAAGGAGATCGATATAGCCAAGTCGGACTCCTACCATTAAAAAGTTATCAAAGTAATCCCTGGAAGAGACCTGACAAAGGTCCAAAAAAGAGGATTACAGAAATAACTTAAAAGGAGACCGACATAACAAAGTCGGACTCCTGCTACTGAAAAGTTATACAAGTAACCCCTGAAAGAGACCTGACAAAGGTCCAAAAAAGAGGATTACAGAAATAACTTAAAAGGAGACCGACATAACAAAGTCGGACTCCTGCTACTGAAAAGTTATACAAAGTAACCCCTGAAAGAGACCTGACAAAGGTCCAAGAAAGAGGATTACAAAAATAACTTAGAAGAGATCGACCTAACGAAATCGGACTCCTACAAAGATAAGTTATAAAAGTAATCCCTGAAAGAGACCTAACAGAGGTCCAAAAAAGAGGATTACAAAAATAACTCATAAAGGGACCAACGCGAAGAAGCTGGCTATAAAGCACTAAAATACAAAGCAATGGCGAAAAAACTAGGAAGCACGTCGGACCCACGCAACCACAGTCTCAAAGGATCCGAGCTACAAGCAATAAGTGCAAAGCAATCCAAAGAGGCCAAGAAAATGCAAAAATCCGAAAAAGGGATATTACGCCAAAGAGAGCATAAATGCGAAAGCTTCAAAAAGCCACCATAATCAACCTCAGAAAGCGGCCTTTTGTTTTTCAAAATGAAGTTACCAGGCAGGCAACCTAAAAATGTCAAATGAGAAATAGAAAAATAAAGAGTTCAAAAGGGCCACACATTGGGCCATCTACACAAAAAAGTTATAAAAAAGTTTCCACAAAACGCCCACAAGTCGGGCCAACTACAAATCAGCAAAAGTTTTCTCGGCAGCATCAGGAGCTTTCTTGGTGGCATCAGAATCAGGAGAAGGAGGGCGAGCTTGAATAGGCACAGCGTCAACGGTTCCATCATCCCGGTTCAAGATTTGGCAATCCGGATCAGCTGTAACAGGAGAAACCGAGGAGGTTGACACTTTGAGAGAAGGAACTGGAGGAGGGTCAGCAGCATCATCATCTTGGTCGTCAGGGATAATCTTGCTATCCCTCACCACATTATCCAAGCTGACAAGAGACAGGTCGGCATTAGGGGCAACAACGCGAAACTGCTCCATCAGATTCTCAGAGGCAGCAGTTACGCTACCCACAAGATGGCCCTGAAGCTCACCATAATCAGCCCGAGTAGTCTCCAACTCACTCCGAAGGCGCATGATTTCCCTATAAGCTGAGACATAGCTATCCTTATGCTTCAGGGCCATGTCTTCAGCCAGCCTCAAAGAAGCAGCAAGGGCGATAGAACTAGCCTTTTCACCCTCCAGCTCCTTCTCCACCTTTGCCAACTTCACCTCCAACTCCTCCTTCAGACCCTTGATCCGATCAAACTCCGACTTGGCCTCCTCCATAAAAGACTTGGTGGCATGAATCGAAATCCCCTGAACTGTCCGAAAAATAGCCGCACTCATATGAGCCATCTTCACACTATTCTTGGCCATAAAATACAGGTGCTGAAGGAGAGACACATCGTCCATGGGAAGCCCACCATAGGGAGCAATTTGCTGATCAATAAATTCAACGGCATCAAAGTCGGGGGCATCCAGATTGAAGGGTTCAATGGTTTTTTGCTTTTTACTAGGAGGGGGACCAGAAGTTGCAGTAGATGATTGGGGAGGATCAACTAGGCGGACCCGAGGAATAGGAATTGCTTTCCTCGATCAAGGGGAACTCGGTACAGGAGGCTTCAAAGGAATCTGAGAAGATCCCTCTCCGGCAACCTTGGCCGAGATGTTCAGAGCAGCAGTGGCCTTCTTCGCCTTCTTAAAGGCCTTCAAAGAATCAGTATTTTTCGACATCTCTGCAAACATAGCAACAGCCAAAAGTTACAAATGTAATGTAGAGAAAGGAAAAACAAGTATAAAAGCAAAGCCAAACAAAATACCCAGAACAGTTCGAACCAAGGAAGGATCATTCAAGAATCTCTTCGTATCAAGATGAGGTGGTTTCCCCCAAAGATCCTCGAGGACAACCACAAAAGCGCGTTCAACGTCATCTAGCATCTCCCAAGTGTAGCTACTCGAACATCTTTTTGCCACTCTAGGGGGAAGGAGGGCTCGTCGTTTTCATCAAGAAAAAAGGGGTGGACCCCCTCAACAGCTCGAACTTTGAAAAAGTAGTTCTTAAAGTCCTTAAAAGACTCATCATACATAGCAAACACTTTGTGCCCATGGGTGGACCGAAAAGAAACCCAAGAAGCTTTCTTTTTTGAGGAACCACCAAGCTTGGCGGATACAAACAAATAAAGGAACAAAGTCTGGGAAGGAGTTACATCTAGTGCACGGCAGAGAAGTTGAAAAATCTTAATAAAACCCCAGGAATTGGGGTGAAGCTGGGAAGGAGCAATATTACACGACCACAGCAGGTCGGTCTCAAAAGCGGTAAAAGGAAAAGAAACGTTCAACTGACTGAAAAAGTACTCGTAAGCATAAAAGAAGGGACGCTCTCCCTCGACAGAAGTCGGAAAGCAAACTCTCTCGTCAGAGTCAGGGGCAACAAGCTCATAATCCTCCTCACGAGCGTTGTTACCACAAATCCTATGGCGCTTCCTCAGTTCAGCACAGAACTCGGCATCCACAACAGAAACACACAACAAGACAAGGGAGTCCAGCCAGTCGGACATCCCCTCGGGAACTCTGGAAGACATCTCTACGATGTTATTGCGAGAAGACATAGGGCCAACTAATCCTACAAGGAAGAAAAGAAGACGGGGTTACTAAAAACATCTCGGAGAAGGTAGAAAGCAAACTTAAATATCATACAGACGAGGCATGCAGAAAAGGAAAACCCCAAGACTCAAACCAAAAGTCTTGGGGCATCCTTTGGAGGCAGTAACAACAAAGCAAGGTCCCTGGGAAAAACCTACACCCCAACGTCTCTCGAAAACAAGGAAACAAGGCCTAAAGCAACAAGCATTTCGTCCAGCAAGATAAAAAATGCAAAGTCATTAAAGCAACTATCTTTCTACAGTCTACTAGCAAAAGCACTGTCAACGTCAACAATACCAAATAGAACAACACCAAAGATACAACCTTTTCCAGAATTAGGCAAAAAACACCATCAAAAGTACAAACAGGAAAGGCAATGACAAGCGAAAGCCCTAAAGGCATTAAGCAAAAAGCGATCATGTAGAAAATGAAGAAGCTCCAGAACTCACGGTGATAAACAGGCACGACAAATGCAAAAAGATTCAAGTTTTCCAAACAAGCATGCAAGCAAAACCAAAACTTTATCATAAACCGAAGGTCAAAAAGTAAGGAAACGGAAAGTAGAAACCAAACCTGGAAAGTTCTGAAGAAAATGGAAAGCTGGGGCAGGAAAACGTCTCTCAAAGGAAGCACCAACGGAGTACCAAAACGAAACGGCGCAGAGAAAGAGTAAGGCAAAATAGAGCAAACACCGAGGAAAAGTTAAAAACGGGAGAAGAGAGAAATGCGAAGAAGTTACGAAATGCGTGAAGAAGAAAAACCGTTTCTGGGTTTTCAAAATCAAAATAAAAGGGCCTAGGAGAAACGGGGCAATTAATGTTAAATGAAAGGCATTAAACCCTCGCACGTTTCCAAAGCGCCGATATAAAAGCGCGTGCTTTTAGAAGAAAACGTTCTACATTCAAAAACTTCTACAAGGGGAATCGACAAAAATGCTTGAGTTCGGCCTCAAGAAGGACCGAAGTCTAGGACTCGACCTCAGGAAAGAAGACCGAGCTCAAGCAGGGGCACTGTTCATACCCTGGGTCGAGCTATCCGACCTGAGATGATTAAAGATAAAGGACCGACCTCTTCAGGTCAGACTATCCGACCTCTTCTCAGAGAGCTCGGCCAAATCGACAAGAGAGCCCAGTAAAGGGCCCAAATGGAGGAACACGACCCAAATCCTAAGGCGGCCTAAGCCTATAGAGATAAGGGTGGTTCCGCTGAAGACACGCTGACCTCAACCCTAAAGATAAAGATAAGATAAGATAACTAACTTATCTTATCCAACAAAGGTCACGTCTCAACACTATAAACACACTGGAGCACCCAGGTATAACTGATACTCTGATTCTACTTAATACCTGCTTAATACCCTTGCTAACTTAAGCATCGGAGTCCCTTGCAGGTACCCCCCACCCTCCGGGGACGAAGGATCAGCACCACTACCAAGTCCAACAAGTCGGACACATCAGCTCCGGCCGCCGTACACCTGCTGGACACGTCGGCTCCGACCAACACTGAAGATCTCATCCGAGATTGGCCTACAGTTTCAGGTAACCCTCGGAACAGTAATCGCATACACTAAGAAAGAAAGCGGTTATTTTGACACATTTCGATTTAAAACTGTCCCACAGGAGTGCCAATTTATTTTGTCAATTTTTAGCAAATCGATGGTGGTTTGATTCTAATGGTTTGGGAACAAAACAAACTCCTCTGTGCGAGTACCAGTTTTCTAGAAGTGCATCAAAGCATCTTCAATTAGACAAGTTTTGACAATAAAAAATAGAATAAATTTGTAAAATTAATAAGTGCAGTTTAGAAATTGAAGTTCTTGAAAAACTAACTAAATTATGAAAAAGAAGAGTTGCTTGAAAATAAAAATAAAGCAATAACAATGATTTAAATTAAATTGAAAGAGTAATTAAACAGAATAAAATGCAGAAAAATTAAATAGACAAAAGAAATACAAAGCATTGGAAGAATAAACTTAATTGAAATGTTAAATTTTACAGAAAAGAAAATGAATTGAAAAAAAGGTGGAAGGAACCCTACAGAAAGTATAACTCGATCGCAAACTCAGGGAATCGCTGAGATGTGAGAATGCTTAGAGTGTTTTCTGAGTGAAAGTTCCAACCCATATTCCCTAATGTTTCATAGTATTTATAGACTATCTTACATAACGATTAACTTAATTACAATTAATTACAATTAAATAAAAAATTACAAATTTGAAATACAATTGGTGCACGAAATTGTGATCATCAATGGCTCCATCAACATGGTACACTCAATTGCAATCTCAACTCTTTATCACAACTTCGCACAACTAACCAGCAAGTGCACTGGGTCGTCCAAGTAATAAACCTTACGCGAGTAAGGGTCGATCCCACGGAGATTGTTGGTATGAAGCAAGCTATGGTCACCTTGTAAATCTCAGTCAGGCAGACTCAAATGGTTATGGAGGATAACATAGAATATAAAATAAGGATAGAGATACTTATGTAATTCATTGGTGAGAATTTCAGATAAGCGTATGGAGATGCTTTGTCCCTTCTGTCTCTCTGCTTTCCTACCGTCTTCTTCCAATCCTTCTTACTCCTTTCCATGGCAAGCTGTATGTTGGGCATCACCATTTTCAGTGGCTACAGTCCCGTCCTCTCAGTGAAAATGTTCAACGCACCCTGTCACGGCATGGCTAATCATCTGTCGGTTCTCAATCAGGTTGGAATAGAATCCAGTGATTCTTTTGCGTCTGTCACTAACGCCCAGCCTTCAGGAGTTTGAAGCTCGTCACAGTCATTCAATCATTGAATCCTACTCAGAATACCATAGACAAGGTTTAGACCTTCCAGATTCTCTTGAATGCCGCCATCAATTCTAGCTTATACCACGAAGATTCCGATTAAGGGATCCAAGAGATATCCACTCAATCTAAGGTAGAACGGAGGTGGTTGTCAAGCACACGTTCATAGGTGAGAATGATGATGAGTGTCACGGATCATCACATTCATCAAGTTGAGGAACAAGTGATATCTTAGAACAAGAACAAGCTGAATTGAATAGAATAACAATAGTAATTGCATTAATACTCGAGGTACAGCGAAGATAAACAAGTCGGAAGAAGGCTGGAAAGTCCCCTCAACAAAGTAAAATGGGCAATATCAGACTCGCACAAGGAGAAACTACTCAAAGATCGACCAAAGTCAGGATGCTTGAGCACGACTTCCCCGAAGAGATCGAAACTCTGAAAGCACGGTCTCACGGAAAAGTCCGAACTCAAGCAGGGACACTGTTCATACCCTGGGTCAAGCTGTCCGACCCGGGATGTTTAGCGACAAGCCGACCGACCTCTTCAAGTCAGACTATCCGACCTCTTCTCAAAGAGCTCGGCCAAATGCCCGACTTCTTCTCAAAGAGCTCGGCTAACTCGCCAAAGGAGCCCAAAGCAGGCCCAAAACGAAGGAACACAGCCCAATCTAAAGGCAGCCAAAGCCCAGAAAGATAAAGGCGGTTCCCTTGAAGATAAGATGACCTCACTTAAAGATAAGATAAAGATAAGATAAGATAACTAACTTATCTTATCCACAGGAGGCCACATCTCACCATTATAAATACACTGGAGCACCCAGGTATAACTAATACTCTAATTCTACTCAATACCTGCTTAATACCCTTGCTAACTTAAGCATCGGAGTCCCTTGCAGGTACCCCCCACCCTCCGGGGACGAAGGATCAGCACCACCACCAAGTCCAACAAGTCGGACACACCAGCTCCGGCCGCTGTACACCTGCCGGACACGTCGGCTCCGACTAACACAGAAGATCTCGTCCGAGATCGACCTACAGTTTTAGGTAATCCTCGGAACAAGTGGGACCTCTTGTTTGCTCCATCCTTTTCTTAGTGATGGGCTTGTCTTCATCAATGAGGATGTCTCCCTCTATGTCAATTCCAACTGAATAACAGAGGTGACAAATGAGATGAGGAAAGGCTAACCTTGCCAAGGTAGAGGACTTGTCCGCCACCTTATAAAGTTCTTGGGCTATAACCTCATGAACTTCTACTTCCTCTCCAATCATGATGCTATGAATCATGATAGCTCGGTCTATAGTAACTTTAGATCGGTTGCTAGTGGGAATGATTGAGCGTTGGATAAACTCCAACCATCCCCTAGCTACGGGCTTGAGGTCATGCCTTCTCAATTGAACCGGCTTCCCTCTTGAATCTCTCTTCCATTGAGCGCCCTCTTCACAGATGTCTATGAGGACTTGGTCCAACCTTTGATCAAAGTTGACCCTCCTAGTGTAAGGGTGTTCATATCCTTGCATCATGGGCAAGTTGAATGCCAACCTTACATTTTCCGGACTAAAATCTAAGCATTTCCCCCGAACCATTGTAAGCCAATT
>NC_029779.3:25069820-25070608 GCF_000817695.3 Arachis duranensis
AAAGGGACCTCGGGGATCACCTTCTTCAAGGCCACAACTTCATAGAAGTGGTCTTGATGCACCCTTGAGATGAATCTCTCCATCTCCCATGACTCGGAGGTGAAAGCTTTTGCCTTCCCTTTCCTCTTTCTAGAGGTTTCTCCGGCTTTGGATGCCATAAATGGTTATGAAAAAACAAAAAGCAATGCTTTTACCACACCAAACTTAAAAGATTTTCTCGTCCTTGAGCAAAAGAAGAAAGAAGAGAGTAGAAGAAGAAGAAATAGAGGAGATGGAGATGGCTTTGTGGTTCGGCCAAAGGGGGAGAAGTAGTGTTTAGGTTGTGTGAAAATAAAGGAGTGAAGATGGGTTTATATAGGGGTGGAGAGAGGGGTAGGGTTCGGCTAAGGGAGGGTGGGTTTGGGAGGAAAAGTGGTTTGAATTTGAATGGTGAGGTAGGTGGGGTTTTATGAAGGATGGATGTGAGTGGTGAAGAGAAATATGGGATTTGATAGGTGAGGGGTTTTTGGGGAAGGGGTGTTGAGGTGATTGGTGAAGAAGAAAGAGAGTGGTGGGGTAGATGGGGATCTTGTGGGGTCCACAAATCCTAAGGTGTCAAGGAAAAGTCATCCCTGCACCAAGTGGCGAGCGAAAATGCTCTGTATGCCAATTCTGGCAATAAACGCCGGGCTGGTGCCCATTTCTGGCGTTTAACGCCAGCTTTTTGCCCTTTTCTGGCGTTTAACGCCAGTCTGGTGCCCCTTTCTGGCGTTAAACGCCCAGAATGGTGCCAGACTGGGCGTTAAACG
>NC_029779.3:25070781-25072531 GCF_000817695.3 Arachis duranensis
CATGATCATCAACCTACACATGATCAGAAATAACAAAGGAAAATAGATTAATATAACATTGGGTTGCCTCCCAACAAGCGCTTCTTTAATGTCAGTAGCTTGACAGTGGGCTCTCATGGAGCCTCAGAGATGCTCAGAGTAATGTTGGAACCTCCCAACACCAAACTTAGAGTTTGGTTGTGGCCTCCCAACACCAAACTTAGAGTTTGACTGTGGGAGCTCTGTTTGACTCTGTTTTGAGAGAAGCTCTTCATGCTTCCTCTCCATGGTTATAGAGGGATATCCTTGAGCCTTAAACACAAAGGATTCTTCATTCACTTGAATGATCAATTCTCCTCTGTCAACATCAATCACAGCCTTTGCTGTGGTTAGGAAGGGTCTGCCAAGGATGATGGATTCATCCATGCACTTCCCAATCTCTAGGACTATGAAATCAGCAGGGATGTAATGGTCTTCAATTTTTACCAGAACATCCTTTACAAGTTCATAAGCTTGTTTTCTTGAATTGTCTGCCATCTCTAGTGAGATTCTTGCAGCTTGCACTTCAAAGATCCCTAGCTTCTCCATTACAGAGAGAGGCATGAGGTTTATACTTGACCCTAGGTCACACAGAGCCTTCTTAAAGGTCATGGTGCCTATGGTACAAGGTATTAAAAACTTCCCAGGATCTTGTCTCTTTTGAGGTAATTTCTGCCTAGACAAGTCATCCAGTTCTTTGGTGAGCAAAGGAGGTTCGTTCTCCCAAGTCTCATTACCAAATAACCTGTCATTTAGCTTCATGATTGCTCCAAGGTACTTGGCAACTTGCTCTTCAGTGACATATTCATCCTCTTCAGAGGAAGAATACTCATCAGAGCTCATGAATGGCAGAAGTAAATCCAATGAGATCTCTATGGTCTCAGTGTGAGCCTCAGATTTCCATGATTCCTCATTAGGGAACTCATTGGAGGCCAGTGAACGTCCATTGAGGTCTTCCTCAGTGGCGTTCACTGCCTCTTCTTCCTCTCCTAATTCGGCCATGTAGGTCATGTTAATGGCCTTGCATTCTCCTTTTGGATTCTCTTCTGTATTGCTTGGAATAGTACTAGGAGGGAGTTCAGTAATTTTCTTGCTCAGCTGACCCACTTGTGCCTCCAAATTCCTAATGGAGGACCTTATTTCAGTCATGAAACTTTGAGTGGTTTTGATTAGATCAGAGACCATGGTTGCTAAGTCAGAGAGGTTCTGCTTAGAATTCTCTGTCTGTTGCTGAGAAGATGATGGAAAAGGCTTGCCATTGCTAAATCTGTTTCTTTCACCATTATTGTTGTTGAAACCTTGTTGAGGTCTCTGTTGATCCTTCCATGAGAGATTTGGATGATTTCTCCATGAAGAATTATAGGCGTTTCCATAGGGTTCTCCCATGTAATTCACCTCTTCTATTGAAGGGTTCTCAGGATCATAAGCTTCTTCTTCAGATGAAACATCCTTAGTACTGCCTGGTGCAGCTTGCATTCCAGACAGACTTTGAGAGATCATATTGACTTGCTGAGTCAACATTTTGTTCTGAGCCAATATGGCATTCAGAGTATCAATCTCAAGAACTCCTTTCTTCTGATTTGTCCCATTGTTCACAGGATTCTTTTCAGAAGTGTACATGAATTGGTTATTTGCAACCATTTCAATGAGCTTTTGAGCTTCTGTAGGCGTCTTCTTCAGATGAAGAGATCCTCCAGCAGAGCTATCCAATGACATCTTGGACAGTTCAGAC
>NC_029779.3:25072875-25075099 GCF_000817695.3 Arachis duranensis
GCTTCTCTTAGCTTTCGCTTCAAGGTCCTTTCAGGTTCAGGGTCAGTCTCAACAAGAATGCTTTTGTCTTTGCTCCTGCTCATATGAAAGAGAAGAAAATAAGAAAATATGGAATCCTCTATGTCACAGTATAGAGATTCCTTGAGGTGTCAGAGGAAAAGAAAAATAGAAGGAAGAGGTAGAAGAATTCGAACTTATCAAGAAAGATGGAGTTCGAATTGTGCATTGAAGAGGAGTGTTAGTCCATAAATAGAAGGATGCGAAAAGAGGGGAAGAAATTTTCGAAAATAAATTAAAAAGATTTTTAAAATATTTTGAAAAATACTAATTGATTTTCGAAAACTAAGAGTGGAAAAGAAATCAAGTGATTTTTGAAAAAGATTTTGAAATTAGAAATAAAAAAGATATGATTGAGAAGATATGATTGAAAAGATATAGTTTTAAAAAGATATGATTGAGAAGATATGATTTGAAAAACAATTTAAAAAAAAGATTTGATTTTAAAAATTAATGACTTGGCTAACAAGAAAAGATATGATTCAAACATTAAACCTTTCTCAACAGAAAAGGCAACATACTTGAAATGTTGAATCAAATCATTAATTGATAGCAAGTATTTTTGAAAATGGAAAGAAATTGATTTTGAAAAAGATTTGATTGAAAAGATATGATTTGAAAAAGATTTGATTTTGAAAAATATTGAAAACCTAAAAAAAAATTGAATTAAAAACAGAATCTTCCCTCTTGTGCCATCCTGCCATTCTGGCGTTTAACGCCCAAAACACTACCCTTTTGGGCGTTAAACGCCCAGCCAGGCACCCTGGCTGGCGTTTAAACGCCAGTTTGCCTTCCTCACTGGGCGTTTTGAACGCCCAGCTTTTTTTGTGTAATTCCTTCTGCTGTATGTTCTGAATCTTTAATTCTCTGTATTATTGACTTGAAAAGACACAAATTAAAAATATTTTTTGGATTTTTAATAATGAGGAATAATCAAAATGAAACTAAGATCAAATAAACAATGCATGCAAGACACCAAACTTAGAAGTTTGTATACTATTGACACTAACAAAATGAGAATGCATATGAGAAACAACAAAACACTCAAGACAAGAGAATTTAAACAAAACAAGAAAATATGAAGATCAAACAAGAAGACTTACCAAGAACAACTTGAAGATCATGAAGAACACCATGCATGAGTTTTTTTTCGAAAAATGCAAGAAGAATAGAAACATGCAATTGACACCAAACTTAAAATGAGACACTAGACTCAACAAGAAACATAAAATATTTTTGGTTTTTATGATTTTGTAATTTTTTTTTGGATTTTTCGAAAATTAAGTGGAAAAGAAAATAAAGATATCAAAATTCTTAAATGAGAATTCCAGGAATCATGCAATGTTAGTCTAAAGCTTTAGTCTAAAGAAATTAGACATGGCTAGCCAAGCTTCAGTAGGACATTACATTCAAGAGCTAAATTGATGAGAATCAATCAGCTTTGGTGATGATAAGTACATCACCTTGAAGCTCTAGAATTCATTCTTACAAATTCTAAAGAAAAATGCCTAGTCTAAGCAACAAGATGAACCGTCAGTTGTTCAAACTCAACAATCTCCGGCAACGGTGCCAAAAACTTGGTACACAAAATTGTGATCATCAATGGCTCCATCAACATGGTACGCTCAATTGCAATCTCAACTCTTTATCACAACTTCGCACAACTAACCAGCAAGTGCACTGGGTCGTCCAAGTAATAAACCTTACGCGAGTAAGAGTCGATCCCACGGAGATTGTTGGTATGAAGCAAGCTATGGTCACCTTGTAAATCTCAGTCAGGCAGACTCAAATGGTTATGGAGGATAACATAGAATATAAAATAAGGATAGAGATACTTATGTAATTCATTGGTGAGAATTTCAGATAAGCGTATAGAGATGCTTTGTCCCTTCCGTCTCTCTGCTTTCCTACTGTCTTCTTCCAATCCTTCTTACTCCTTTCCATGGCAAGCTGTATGTTGGGCATCACCATTGTCAGTGGCTACAGTCCCGTCCTCTCAGTGAAAATGTTCAACGCACCTTGTCACGGCACGGCTAATCATCTGTTGGTTGTCAATCAGGCTGGAATAGAATCCATTGATTCTTTTGCGTCTGTCACTAACGCCCAGCCTTCAGGAGTTTGAAGCTCGTCACAGTCATTCAATCATTGAATCCTACTCAGAATACCA
>NC_029779.3:25075176-25085059 GCF_000817695.3 Arachis duranensis
TTTAGCTTATACCACGAAGATTATGATTAAGGAATCCAAGAGATATGCGCCCGGACTAAGGTAGAACGGAAGTGGTTGTCAATCACGTGCATTCATAGGTGAGAATGATGATGAGTGTCACAGATCATCACATTCATCAAGTTGAGGAACAAGTGATATCTTAGAACAAGAACAAGCTGAATTGAATAGAAGAACAATAGTAATTGCATTAATACTCGAGGTACATCAGAGCTCCATGATAAACCCCATTTGTAGGGTTTATCTTGTGCATGATTTAAGGGATTTTATGACCTTTTACCCACATTTATTCAATGAAATAGCATGGTTTTGTATATTCTCCTTTAATTGTGCGTAAGAGTGAAAACATGCTTTTTAGGACTTAAAATAGCTAAATCTAATTCTCCTTGATCCCATTAGATGCCTTGATATGTTTGTTAAGTGATTTAAGGTTTAGGAGGCAAAGATTGGATCAAGGGAATAAAGAAAGAAGCATGAAAAGTTGGAGAACTCATGAAGAAAAGAAAGAACCGGAAAGCTGTCAAGCCGACCTCTTCGTACTTAAACAACTATAACTTAAGCTACAGAGGTCTAAATGATGCGGTTTCAGTTGGGTTAGAAAGCTAACATCCGGGGCTTCGAAACGATATAAGATTTGCCATAGTTGCTATACGTATGGTGGCGCACACGCGCATAGTACACGCACGCACTGTTGCTGCCACCTGGTTCACTTAAAGCAAAAGGTGGCCAGCAAATTCTAAAGCCTTATGGGCCCAATCCAACTCATTTCTGATGCTATTTAACCCAAGGAATGAAGAGGGAAACAGAAGTTAGTTACCATTAGTCATAGTTTAGTTTTAGAAGTAGTTTCTAGAGAGAGAAGCTCTCACTTCTCTCTAGGATTAGGATTAGGATTAGGTTTAGTTCTTAGATCTAGATTTTAATTCATCTTCTTCTACTTCTATCTTCTCAATTCCTTGTTGTTACATTCATTCTTCTTCCATTCTTTTATTGTAATTTCTTTTATGTTGTTCTTATACTTTGTTGTAGATCTACTATTGTTCCTTCCATTTTCTTTCAATTCAATAAGAGGTAATTCATAATAATTGTTCTCCTTTGCTTGTCTATTGTTGATCTCTTGCCTTTGTAGTTAGATCTCTCTTTAATTCTTGCAATTTATGTTGTTTACTTTTATTGCCTTTTATGTGTTTGTTGAAATGCCTCTTCTAGATATAGTATAGATTTTGTTCCTCTTGGCCTAGGTAGAGTAATTAGTGACTCTTGAGTTATCTAATTCCTTTGTTGATTGGTAATTGGAGAGATTGCTAATTGGTTTGGAGTGCACTAAAGCTAGTCTTTCCTTGGGAGTTGGCTAGGACTTGTGGCTCAAGTCAATTCATCCACTTGACTTTCCTTTATTTAGTAAGGGTTAACTAAGTGGTAGCAATGAACAATTCTCATCACAATTGAGAAGGATAACTAGGATAGGACTTCTAATTTTCATACCTTGCCAAGAGCCTTTTATAGTTGTCAGTTTATTTTCATTGCCATTTACTTTTCATGCTTCCTATCCAAAACCCCAAAACACATTTCTAACCAATAACAAGGCACATTATTGTAATTCCTAGGGAGAACGACCCGAGGTTTGAATACTTCGGTTTATAAAATTAGGGGTTTGTTACTCCACACCTTAATCTATGGTGTGTAGAAACTCCACCGTTGAAAATACATAAGAACAAGGTCTAGGCATGGCCGAATGGCCAGCCTTCCAATGATCTAAGAACTAGACGTCCAAAGATGATCCTCAGATCTAAAATGATCAAAAGATTCAAGGATCTAAAAATGAAAATACAATAGTAAAAGGTCCTATATGTAGAGAACTAGTAGCCTAGGATTTACAGAGATGAGTAAATGACATAAAAATCCACTTTCGGGCCCACTTGGTGTGTGCTTGGGCTGAGCATTGAAGCTTTCATGTGTAGAGACTTTTCTTGGAGTTAAATGCCAGCTTTTGTGCCAGTTTGGGCGTTTAACTCCCATTCTTGTGCCAGTTCCGGCGTTTAACGCCGGGTAGTCTTAAGCCGATTTGGAACGCCAGTTTGAGCCATCAAATCTCGAGCAAAGTATGGACTATTATACATTTCTGGAAAGCCCAGAATGTCTACTTTCCAACGCCGTTGAGAGCGTTCCAATTAGGCTTCTGTAGCTCCAGAAAATCCACTTCGAGTGCAGGGAGGTCAGAATCCAACAGCAATCTGCAGTCCTTTTCAGTCTCTGAATTAGATTTTTCCTCAGGTCCCTCAATTTCAGCCAGAAAATACCTGAAATCACAGAAAAACACACAAACTCATAGTAAAGTCCAGAAAAGTGAATTTTAACTAAAAACTAATAAAAATATACTAAAAACTAACTAAAACATACTAAAAACAATGCCAAAAAGCGTATAAATTATCCACTCATCAACAATCACTCTTGGTAACCATTCCTGTAACACCCTACCATACAAAGTCTTATGCTTAAGTCATAATTTAGAGATGGCAAGGTATTACGACCTCTAAAATAAAAATTTAGTACGTATAGAAGTAAGAATGATTGATTATAACTAGGAGCCTTTGTAGAAAAAGGGGTAAACAAAAATCGCAACTCAAAAGCGCAACACTCCGATCGATAACGTAACGAACAAGAATAAACCAGCACGAGATTATATATATACAAAGGAGTGTCAAAAATAGGAATATCAAGACTCAAAATCCGGCTGCGAAGATTATCGGTCCGAGCATAGCAATATATACATATGATAAAATAAGGAAAACCCCAAAGGAAACCCAAAAGGGACACAAATACAGAAACATATTCTCCAAAATCTCCCATAAGAGGAGTCATCATAGTTTGTATTATTTAATGGAGATAAAAGTATCTAAGCAAAACATATAAACTAAACAGAGTCCCCAAGAACAAAGGATCTTTGCTAAACTAGAAGTCCCCAGCAGGCCTCAACGAAAAACCTCACGTCCTGCATCTGAAAACCACAAAATCCGCATGGGTGAGAACCAGAGGTCCCCAGCATGGTAACAACTTCCACATATATAATACATAATAATGGAGAAAAGCCGAAGGCAATCCTAGAACTTCCTCCAGATAATTCAAAAGCTTATAAACAAGCTAAACCATAAAGGGCATCTGACTAAAGATTCTTCAGTCTAACTAATACTTCCCTTTCCAATTCCTTCACACCTCCCAACCACCAGCAGGAGTATAATGTAGCAAACACAGTTATATCAAACAAGGAACATACAAATAGGAACAAATAAGTCATTTAGACAATTAGCAAGTAATATGCAATCAAATAGGCAATCTCAAACAATTCATATAGTATGCATATAATGAATGCCTGTCCCTAGTGGCTGATGATATCATCTGTCGGTTATAGAGCCAACCCGACAAGTCTTGGTAACTAACCATTGGACTGTCCCTCTGTCACGCATCCCCAACTCGAGTTATACTCATCATAAGCTTGATCATAATCATGATCTATATCCATCACCTTCACTGGTGAATATTTGCGGGGGCGAGCTCATTCAGGTCTTTCACAGTGCCCAGCCACACTTATGACATAGGGTCAAAAGAGCTTCGAGTCTCAACCTGGAGCACTTGGTGGCTAGCCACTGCTTCCTCCCAGGGAAACTCTCATCTCCAACAGTGGAAGTGCAACATTCACAATTCATTCAACAGCATATATGCATTTATACTAGCCATAATCATGGCTCTGCCGTAACATGACAATAATCTAGCCATCCGGCTCACGGTTAAATCCATAACCAGCCATTTCATTAACAATTACGGCCCTTCGGCCCATGGCATAACAAGCACTTCCACCGCCATCCTCCGCATCTCACATAATCATCTTGATCCTCATTGATCATTCATTTTTCCCTTGCTTCACTCGCAAGTTACCATATTCACTAGTCCTCTTCCCATTGCTAGGCATATCATAATGATTTAAGACATAAGTGGTGAGATCGGAGGCTTAGAAGTATGAGATTTGGGTTTTAAAACTCAAAAATCAACTTTGGGATGAAAACAGGGCCACGCGTACGCGCACTCCACGCGCACGCGTGGATGGCCACAAAACTCATCGATGCGTATGCGTCATGCACGCTAACGCATGGATTGGAAATCAGCCAATCGACGCGCACGCGTCAACGACGCGTTACGCGTGGGTGCTCTCGTGCCCAAGGCACAAAACTGGCACAGTTCTGGCACAACTCTCTGGAAAATGGCTGGGCATTGGGTGCAGCACATCGGCGCGCCCGCGCACATCACGCGCACGCGTGGATGGTGTTTTCTGAAAGAACGGCGCGTACGCGCCAAGTGCACCTACGCGCGAGGGGTCATTCTGCTAAAAATTTTCTAAGTTAAAAGCTGCAGAATTCACAGATTCCCCCAATCTTCCGACGGACATAACTTTCTCGTTTTAAATCATTTTTCACCCGTTCTTCGAACGGCATGGACATCCCGAATCCAATTTCATTTCTAAATAGATTTGACACAAAACGAAGATCCGTAGTTGACAAACCCCAATTTGATGGTTTATCTTGTATTGAATTTAGGGGATTTTATCACCTTTTTCCCACATTTACCCAATGAATTAGCATGGTTTTGTATATTCTCCTTTAATTGTGCTTTAGAGTGAAAACATGCTTTTTAGGTCTTAAAATAGCTAAATTTAATTCACCTTGATTCTATTAGATGCCTTGATATGTTTGTTAAGTGATTTCAGATTTAGGAGGTAAAGATTGGATCAAGGGAATGAAGAAAAAGCATGTAAAGTTGGAGAACTCATGAAGAAATGAAAGAACCGGAAAGCTGTCAAGCCGACCTCTTCGCACTTAATTGACCATAACTTGAGCTACAGAGGTCCAAATGATGCGGTTTCAGTTGGGTTGGAAAGCTAACATCCGGGGCTTCGAAACGATATAAATTTTGCCATATGTTGCTTCGCGTTTAGGGGCGCGCACGCGCACTTTGCGCGCGCGCGCCGATTCTGTCCATGGCCCACTTTAATGAAATCGTCCCCAGCGGTTTTAGGAGCCATGTGGGCCCAATCCAACTCATTTCTGATGCTATTTAAGTCAAGTATTGAAGGGGAATCAGGATACTTTTAGATATTTTTGATCATTAGCTTAGTTAGAGTTAGTTTTAGAGAGAGAAACTCTCACTTCTCTCTAGGATTAGGAATTAGGGTTAGATTAGGATCTCATAGTTCTAGGTTTAATTCAAGTTTCCTTCTACTTCTACCTTCAAATGGTGATTGCTACACTTGGGTTCTTCTTTCTATCCCTATTCTCTTGTTGTAATTTCTCTTATTTTGTCTCTAGGTTTTGTAATTGAGATATTCTTGTTCTTTTGTTTTCTTTTAATAATGCAATTTGAGATAATTCATGTGAATGTGATGTTGTTGATTGTTGTTTTGTTAATTCTTTGTAATTGTTGGTTGTTGATTCCTTTTATTCTTACAAATAAAAATGCTTTCTTTCATTACCCCCCAAGTGTTTGATGAAATGCTTGAGAGGATGTTAGAGTAGGATTTTATGTTCTTGGCTTGAGAAGGTAACTTAGGATTTCTTGAGTCACTAGTGTCCAATTGATTGCTAGTTGATAGCCATTAACTCTAGCCTTCATTAATCCAATTAGTGGAAAGCTAGGACTTATGGACTAGGATTGATATAACTCACTTGACTTTCCTTTGTTAATTGATTTAAGGATGACTAAGTGGGATTAATCCTTGCAACTACCATACTTGTGGCTAGTGATAATGATGAAGACCCTTGACAACCAAATCTTGCCAAGACCATTTTGTTAATAAAGTTTTCTTACCATTTACTATTCATTTTTCTCATCTAAAACCCCAAAATAAATAAATCCATAACCAATAACAAGAACACTACCCTGCAAGTCCTTTGAGAGACGACCCGAGGTTTAAATACTTCGGTTTATAGATTTTAGGGGTTTGTACTTGTGACAAACAAATTTTTGTATGAGAGGATTATTGTTGGTTTAGAGACTATACTTCGACGAGATTTCATTTGTAAAATTCTAAACCGTCAAAAATCCAATCGTCAGTAGTCCAAGTTATGTCTCGTCAAAGTATGCCCAAAAACCATATTTTTATACAAAACCACAAAGTGCCATTTTCGAAACAAGCCATTTTCAACTCTTTTCAAAATCAATCAAAACATTCCAATTTCATCCCTTTTCTTTGAAATCAATCAAAATATATCAAATTCATCATCAAGTCTCCTCAACTCACACATTGACACTTTACCACAATTCACCAAAATCACTATCCCATCATTTTAACCTACTTCACCCAAGTGGCTCAAACTCAAACACATTGACATATCATATACTCTTCCTCATGCCAATTTTCAACAACACCAATCCCAATAAATCATCATTATACACAAACAATATCATACTCACCATCCACATGGTTCAATCCACAATTCAACCATAACCAATCATCAAGCATACATCACAACATGCGTTTTTCTCATACATCATACCATCAAAGCATCAATAATCATCATCACATATATGACCACATCATATATATCAACCATTCAACAATACCAACAATTCAATGGCTATCGTAGGACCTCTAGCCTAAGTATTTTCTTTCACATTACATATTAGATACGGGAAATCGAGACCATACCTTAGCCGATTTTCCAAGCCCAAACGGAGCACTTCCAAACCACTTTTTCTCAAGCTCTCAAGGCCTCAACACCTCCAAGAACAGATTTTTCACCACCAAACCCTTTTCAAGCTTTTCAATATCACCAATCAAGCTCCAATATTCACATATACATAACCTAAGCCACAATCATCACACCCATACACAACATCTCAAAATCCAAACATCATAAAACCACAAATTACACTAGGGTTGAGAATCTTACCACACCCAAGGTCCAAGGAGACAAGATTAACCTTCTTCTTCAAGAGAGTTGGATCCTATAACATTAAAGAGCCCAAAATCTCAACATTTTTGCTCATGAAACTCGAAAATAAGGCTGGAATTTCTAAGATCAAAACGTGGCTTACCTCAAGATTGATTGTATTGGTTTTGTAGAGCTCTCCGCGGTGAACGCGTGGCCGTAAACGGAGCGGCAATCGGAGCTCTAGATCAAAAGTTATGGTGGTTTGAAGATCAAGTAAGAGATAGAAGTTTGAGAGAGTGTTCTTCCCCCATTCTCTCTAACTTTCAGCGTGTTTTTGAGTGTTGTGAGGAGAGAGAGTGCTGAAAACTAGAGTTTTGGTTTAGTTTAGTTGGGCTAAGGGCCCACTTTGGGTTCGGTTGGCCCGGTTTGGCCCGTTCGGTCCAATCTTGGTCCGAATTCTATAAAATTGGTACCGAAATTCTCATCTCAATCTCCTCTATCATATTAAGCCATAAAAATCACATTTTAGGCTTTCTAGAATAAATTCTCATTTATGGGTTAATTAGCCATTAATTAACTGGGTTTTACATTCTACCCACCTAATTGGGAATTTTGCCTACAAAATTCAAATGCAATTACCTGAGAATAAGTGCGGATAATCCGTTCGCATCTCCGACTCAAGTTCCCAAGTGTGTTCCTCAACACCGCCTCGACTCCATGCCACTTTGACTAATGAAACCTCTTTTCCACGCAACCGTTTGATACTAGTATCATCAATTCTGACCGGAGCCACTGGAAGCGTCAAATCTTCTCTTAACTGAACTGATTCAGGTTCCAACACATGGCTAGCATCAGGAGTGTACTTCCGAAGCTGCGACACGTGAAACACGTCGTGCAGGTTCGAAAGATGAGGTGGTAGAGCCATCCGATACGCCACCGGCCCATTCCTCTCCAGGATCTGAAATGGACCAATGTATCGAGGATTCAACTTCTTTGCTTTAATTGCCCTACCTACTCCCGTGGTCGGAGTAACCTTAAGGAAAACATGGTCTCCTTCCTCAAATTCTAAGGGCTTTCATCTCTAATCGGCGTAACTCTTTTGACGACTCTGCGCCGTAAGCATCCTATCTCAGATTTTCTTGACTTGTTTAGTGGTCTCAGCTATCATCTCCGGCCCCAACAAGCCTTTCTCTCCAGCCTCATACCAACATAGCGGAGATTGACATTTCCTCCCATACAAGGCCTCATACGGAGCCATTCCGATGCTCGCATGATAACTATTATTGTATGCAAACTCCACTAATGGCATATACCGATCCCAACTCGCCGGTTGGTCCAAAATACAAGCTCTCAACATATCCTCTAGTGTTTGGATCGTCCTCTCAGATTGACCATCTGTTTGAGGATGGTAAGCCGTACTCAAGCTTAATCGGGTTCCAAAAGCTTTCTGAAATGCACCCCAAAACCTTGAAGTGAAACGAGAATCTCTATCAGAGATTATAATAGCAGGTACACCATGAAGTCTCACAATCTCCTTTATGTATAACCGTGCTAGCTCCTCAAGGGTGTAAGTCATACGAATGGGTAAAAAGTGAGCTGACTTCGTCAGTCGGTCCACAATCACCCAGATAGTATCAAAACCAGCCCTAGTCCTTGGCAATCCCGACACAAAGTCCATTACAATACTTTCCCACTTTCATTGTGGAATCTCTAAAGGTTGCAACATCCCAGAAGGTCTTTGATGTTCAATCTTTACCTTTTGACAAGTTAGGCACTTTGATACATATTCTGCCATATCATTCTTCATACCCGGCCACCAAAACATCGCTTTTAAATCATGGTACATCTTAGTACTTCCCGGGTGAATGGAGAATCCGCTTTTGTGTGCCTCCTTTAAAATATCTTGCCTCAAAGTGCCAACATTCGGCATAATGATCCTACCCTTGAATCTCCATAACCCATCTTTTTCTTTTGACACTCTCCACTGTTTCCCTTGCTCAATAGCCGGTAACACCTTCCTTAATGCTTCATCATTTTAAGGAGCCTTTAGGAGTTCGGACTTAAAGTCACTTGAGATTTCTAATCGGCTCAAACACAAAGTTCCGGATACTTCTCGAGCACCAATTTTCAGACTCTCGAACCCTTTGAGTAACTTCTCCTCTTGAAGCATCATCCAAGCTGCATATAATGACTTCTGACTTAACGCATCCGCCACTACGTTCGCCTTTCCCGGATGGTAATTCAACTCAAAGTCGTAATCCTTCAATAATTCCATCCACCTCCTCTGCCTCATATTAAGCTCTTTCTGATCAAAGAGGTACTTCAAGCTCTTATGATCAGAGAAAACTTGGAACTTAACCCCATAGAGATAATGCCTCCACACTTTCAAGGCAAACACAACCGCAGCGAGTTCCAAATCGTGCGTAGGGTAACTAACCTCGTGAGGTCTCAACTGTCGTGAGGCATATGCCACCACATTATGGTGCTACATCAGCACGCACCCTAGACCCTTCAATGAGGCATCACAGTACATCTCAAATGGCTCATTCGGCTCAGGTAACACTAACACAGGTGCAGTGGTCAACTTTTTCTTCAATGTATGAAAGCTCTCCTCGCACTCAGGAGTCCAAAAAAACGGAGTGTCTTTGTGGGTTAACTTTGTCATTGGCAAAGCTATCTGTGAAAAGCCCTTGATAAACCTTCGGTAATAGCCAGCTAAGCCCAAAAAACTCCTTATCTCTGTTACGGTGGTTGGTTGCTTCCAATCCATCATAGCCTCCACCTTAGTTGGATATACGGCTATTCCCTTCTTACTCACCACGTGGCCCAAAAACTTCACCTCACTCTTCCAAAACTCACATTTAGACAGTTTCGCATAGAGTTTCTTCTCCTTTAGAATCTGCAACACGGTCCTCAAGTGTTCCGCATGCTCTTCTTCAGTC
>NC_029779.3:25085136-25088472 GCF_000817695.3 Arachis duranensis
TCGAGTCCTGAAAGTGGTCTTAGGGATACCCTCACCCCTCACCCTTATCTGGTGATAACCGGATCCCAAATCGATCTTGGAGAAAACTCCAGCTCCTTGCAACTGATCCATGAGATCATCAATCCTCGACAATGGGTACTTATTCTTTATTGTGACCTTGTTCAGCTGCCTGTAATCCACACAGAGCAACATACTCCCATCTTTCTTCTTCACCAGTAACACTGGAGCACCCCATGGAGAGACACTCGGTCGGATAAAATTCTTACCCAACATATCCTCCAATTGAGACTTCAACTCAGTCATCTCTAACGGTGACATCCTATAAGGAGCACTTGAGATTGGTCCCGCCCCGGGCACCAACTCAATAGCAAACTCAACCTCTCGGTTAGGTGGAAACTCATCAATATCATCGGGAAACACTTCCGGAAACTCACACACAACCGGAATCTGCTCCAACCTTTGATCATCACCCGAAACACCCGCGGTTAACAAGAGGATACCCTGACATTCGGTTCCAAAACAGTTCACCATCATCGAATTCAAGTAATAATTATTCACCACGACCGGCCCTTTTGTATCTTCCGGCATAAAGTACACCGACTTTGTAGAACAATCAAGCAGGACATGGTTCTTAGATAACCAGTCCAATCCCAAGATAAGATCAAGACCGATCATCGGTAAGCAGACTAAATTATGAACAAAATTACGCTGCTTGAACCTAAAGGAAACTTCCGGGCATCCTAGCCTAGTTACCATGGCTTCATGGGTAGCATTATACACTCTTAGATCATAACCTAAGGTTACGATCTTCAATCCTAACTCATGGGCTTTCTCAAATGCAATGAATAAATGTGATGCTCCCGAATCAAATAAAGCATTTAAAGTTTGACCAGCCATTTCACAGTTACCTCTAATGAGTGTCTCGGATCCCTCGGCACCTAAAGCTGAGGTGGTGAACACCCGACCAGTCTGTTGTGCCTTTTCAGCACCTTGTTTCTGCTTCTCCGGACAACTGGCGGCTTTATGCCCCGCCTTTCCACAATTGTATCACAAACCTCATCCGGCCTTGCATGGTACTCCCGGATGGTGACTCCCACATCTAGTACAAGCTTGATCATTCTGAGGCTGCTTCCCAAACTTCTTCCCTTGGGAGTTGTTGTTGTTGGGCCTCCTGAAAGAGCTTCCCCTCTTGAAAGACGGGCCTCTAGGTGCAAAGCTCTTCCCTCGGTTCTGTGGGAATGATCCTTTGTGACTTCCTTTCTCAGTGGTTGCCCTTTTCACACACTCTTCAGCAACCATACACTTGTTCACCAATTCGAAGAAAGTCCTTATCTCCATTGGTCCCACTGAACTAAAGATATCACTCCGGAGTCCTCCTTCATACTTAACACACTTCCATTCCTCATATTTCACCGGAGTCCCTTGAAACATACGAGAGAACCTGAACAGCTCTTCAAACTTGTCAGTATACTCTGATACGGACATGGTACCCTGCTTCAGCTGTAGTAACTCAAGTTCCTTAGCTGTCCTAGCAGAAGTCGGAAAGTACTTCTTATAGAACTCCTCTTGGAAGATATTCCAGGTGATATAGTCATCACCCTGCTGCAAAAGACGTCGGATACCTTGCCACCAATGCGACGCTTCACCGGTGAGCATATAGGTAGCAAACTCGACACGCTGTCCTTCAGGCACCACTTGTGCTTGCAGTGCTCGCTCTATAGCCTGAAACCATGTATCAGCCTCAGTCGGGCTAGTAGTTCCCTTGAACATAGGTGGATTAACCTTCAAAAAGTTTGCCAGTGTCATCGGGCCCTGAACTCCACCTCCATCATTACCATGGTTGTTCATCTATTGACCAAGAGCCTCAGCAGTGGCTTGCATAGCAGCAGCCATATTCCCCAACGCAGTCATAAAGTTCACCGGGTCATTAGGGTTATTCTCCGGCGCACGAGCATTAGTACGACCCCTTCCACGGCCTCTACCGCGTCCACGAGGCGCCATCTGGTCCCTATACACACCAAACAATCGATATTAAGTTGATCAGTCTCAATATCGGAAGTCTAGTGCTTCAAAGTCCCAAATGCATGCTCATAAACATTTATGCCAATTATATCAAGCAGATATACTAATAGCACATAACACACACACACAAAGAATGCACAGAAGCATAGTCAGTCCATCCCTCAGGCTTTACAGGAATGAATTGCTCTGATACCATAATGTAATACCCTACCATACAGAGTCTTATGCTTAAGTCATAACTCAGAGATGGCAAGGTATTACGACCTCTAAAATAAAAATTTAGAACGTATAGTAGTAAGAATGATTGATTATAACTAGGAGCCTTTGTAGAAAAAGGGGTAAACAAAAATCGCAACTCAAAAGCACAACACTCCGATCGATAACGTAACGAACAAGAATAAACCAGCACGAGATTATATATATACAAAGGAGTGTCAAAAACAGGAATATCAAGACTCAAAATCCGGCTGCGAAGATAACCGGTCCGAGCATAGCAATATATACATATGATAAAATAAGGAAAACCCCAAAGGAAACCCAAAAGGGACACAAATACAGAAACCTATTCTCCAAAATCTCCCATAAGAGGAGTCATCACAGTTTGAATTATTTAATGGAGATAAAAGTATCTAAGCAAAACATATAAACCAAAACAGAGTCCCCAAGAACAAAGGATCTTCGCTAAACCAGAAGTCCCCAGCAGGCCTCAGCGAGAAACTTCACGTCCTGCATCTGAAAACCACAAAATCCGCATGGGTGAGAACTAGAGGTCCCCGGCATGGTAACAGCTTCCACATATATAATAAATAATAATGGAGGAAAGTCGAAGGCAATCCTAGAACTTCCTCCAGATAATTCAAAAGCTTATAAACAAGCTAAACCATAAAGGGCATCTGACTAAAGATTCTTCAGTCTAACTAATACTTCCCTTTCCAATTCCTTCACACCTCCCAACCACCAGCAGGAGTATAATGTAGCAAACACAGTTATCTCAAACAAGGAACATACAAATAGGAACAAATAAGTCATTTAGACAATTAGCAAGTAATATGCAGTCAAATAGGCAATCTCAAACAATTCATATAGTATGCATATGATGAATGCCTGTCCCTAGTGCCTAATGATATCATCTGTCGGTTATAGAGCCAACCCGACAAGTCCTGGTAGCTAACCATTGGACTGTCCCTCTGTCACTGATGAGCGGATAATTTATACGCTTTTTGGCATTGTTTTTAGTATGTTTTTAGTATGATATAGTTAGTTTTTAGTATATTTTTATTAGTTTTTAGTTAAAATTCACTTTTCTGGACTTTA
>NC_029779.3:25088675-25088861 GCF_000817695.3 Arachis duranensis
AAAGCCCAATTGGCGCGCTCTCAATGGCGTTGGAAAGTAGACATCCTGGGCTTTTCAGAAATATATGATAGTCCATACTTTGCTCAAGATTTGATGGCCCAAACTGGCGTTCAAAGTCAACCTTAGAAATTCCAGCGTTAAACGCCGGAACTGGCACCAAAATGGGAGTTAAACGCCCAAACTGGC
>NC_029779.3:25089998-25091307 GCF_000817695.3 Arachis duranensis
CTTGTTGAAGTCTGGCTGGCTGAGAGGCCATGTCTAATTTCATTGGACCGAGGTTTCAACTTATCATCACAAGAGCTTGTTGATTTCTATCAATCTTGCTTTTGCAGCAGTGATCTGCTAAGGCTTGGCTGGCCATTGGCCATGTCTAGTGTTTTGGACCGAAGCTTTCTTTGAAAGCTTGGCTGGCTGTGAAGCCATGTCTAATTCCTGGACCGGAGTCTTAGACTAAACATTGTATGATTCCTGGAATTCTCATTAAGAATTTTGATATCTTTTTCCACTTAATTTTCGAAAATCACACAAAAAAAAATTACGAAATCATAAAATCCAAAAATATTTCTTGTTTGAGTTTAGTGTCTCATTTTAAGTTTGGTGTCAATTGCATGCATTCATTCATGTGTCTTAAGGATCTTCAAATAATTCTTGATGATTTCTTACTCTGATCTTTGAATTCTCTTGACTTGAGTATTTATGTGTCTCATATGCATTCTCATTAGTGTCAATAGTATACAAACTGCTAAGTTTGATGTCTTGCATGCATTGTTATTTGATTTTAGTTGCATTTTGATTATTAAAAATCCAAAAATATTTTTAATTTGTGTCTTCTCAAGTCAATAATACAGAGAATTGAAGATTCAGAACATACAGCAGAGGAATTGCACAGAAAAAGCTGGGCGTTCAAAACGCCCAGTGAAGAAGGACAGACTGGCGTTTAAACGCCAGCCAGGGTACCTGGTTGGGCGTTTAACGCCCAAAAAGGTATAGTTTTGGGCGTTAAACGCCAGAATGTGCACCATTCTGGGCGTTTAACGCCAGGATGGCACAAGGGGGAAGATTCTGTTTTTCAATGCAACTTTTTTTTCAGGTTTTCAAAGTTTTTCAAAATCAAATCTTTTTCAAATCATATCTTTTCAATCATATGTTTTCAAAATCAATTTCTTTCCTTTTTCAAAGATACTTGCTATCAATTAATGATTTGATTCAACATATCAAGTATGTTACCTTTTCTGTTGAGAAAGGTTTAATGTTTGAATCATATCTTTTCTTGTTAGCCAAGTTCTTAATTTTCAAAATCAAATCTTTTTAAAAAAATGTTTTTCAAATCATATCTTCTCAATCACATCTTTTTTTTTTAAAACTAATCATATCTTCTTAACCACATCTTTTTCAAAATAGTTTTCAATCAAAATCTTTTTGATTTCTAATTTCAAAATCTTTTTCAAAAATCACTTGATCTCTTTCCCACTCTTGGTTTTCGAAAATTAATTAGTGTTTTTCAAAATGTTTTCAAAATCTTTTACTTAATTTT
>NC_029779.3:25091347-25092165 GCF_000817695.3 Arachis duranensis
ACTTCCTTTCTTCTCACATCCTTCTATTTATGGACTAACACTACTCCTCAATGCACAATTTGAACTCCATCTTTCCTTGATAAGTTCAAATTTTGTACCTCTGTCCTCTATTTTTCTTTTCCTCTGACACTTAAAGGAATCTCTATACTGTGACATAGAGGATTCCACATTTTCTTGTTCCCTTCTCTTTCTTATGAGCAAGAGCAAGGACAAAAGCATTCTTGTTGAGGCTGATCCTGAACCTGAAAGGACCTTGAAGAGAAAGCTAAGAGAAGCCAAAGCACAACTCTCTGTAGAGGACCTAACAGAAATCTTCAAAGAAGAAGAACAAATGGCAGCCGAAAACAACAACAATGCCAATAATGCAAGGAAGGTGCTGGGTGACTTTACTGCACCTACTCCCGACTTTTATGGGAGAAGCATCTCTATCCCTGCCATTGGAGCAAACAACTTTGAGCTTAAGCCTCAATTAGTTTCTCTAATGCAACAGAATTGCAAGTTCCATGGACTTCCATTGGAAGATCCTCATCAGTTTTAGCCGAGTTCTTGCAAATCTGTGACACTGTCAAGACCAATGGGGTTGACCCTGAGGTCTACAGACTTATGCTATTCCCTTTTTCTGTAAGAGACAGAGCTAGAACATGGTTGGACTCTCAACCTAAAGAAAGCCTGAACTCTTGGGAAAAGCTAGTCAATGCCTTCTTGGAAAAGTTCTTTCCACCTCAAAAATTGAGCAAGCTTAGAGTGGAAGTCCAAACCTGCAGACAGAAGGAAGGAGAATCCCTCTATAAAGCTTGGGAAAGATACAAACAATTAAT
>NC_029779.3:25094480-25094918 GCF_000817695.3 Arachis duranensis
TTCCCCAAAAAACCCCTCACCTATCAAGTCCCACCATTCTCTTCACCACTCAGATCCATCCTTCATAAAACCCCTCCTACCTCACCATTCAAATTCAAACCACTTTCCCACCCAAACCCTCCCTCACTTGACCGAACCTTACCCTTCCCCCTCTCCTATATAAACCCATCTTCACTCCTTCATTTTCACACAACCTAAACACCACTTCTCCCCCCTTTTGGCCGAACACAAAGCCATTCCCTTCTTCCTCATTTCTTCTTCTTCTACTCTCTTCTTTCTTCTTTTGCTCGAGGACGAGCAAACATTTTAAGTTTGGAGTGGTAAAAGCATTGCTTTTTGTTTTTCCATAACCATTTATGGCATCCAAGGCCGGAGAAACCTCTAGAAAGAGGAAAGGGAAGGCAAAAGCTTCCACCTCCGAGTCATGGGAGATGGAGA
>NC_029779.3:25098063-25102075 GCF_000817695.3 Arachis duranensis
TTAGACAATTAGCAAGTAATATGCAGTTAAATAGGCAATCTCAAACAATTCATATAGTATGCGTATGATGAATGCCTATCCCTGGTGGCTGATGATATCACCTATCGGTTATAGAGCCAACCCGACAAGTCCTGGTAGCTAACCATTGGACTCGCTACTAGTCACGCATCCCCAACTCGAGTTATACTCATCATAAGCTTGATCATAATCATGATCTATATCCATCACCTTCACTGGTGAATATTTGCGGGGGCGAGCTCATCCGGGTCTTTCACAGTGCCCGGCCACACTTATGACATAGGGTCAAAAGAGCTTCGAGTCTCAACCTGGAGCACGTGGTGGCTAGCCACTGCTTCCTCCCAGGGAAACTCTCATCTCCAACAGTGGAAGTGCAACATTCACAATTTATTCAACAGCATATATGCATTTATACTAGCCATAATCATGGCTCCGCCGTAACACGGCAATAATCTAGCCATCCGGCTCACGGTTAAATCCATAACCAGCCATTTCATTAACAATTACGGCCCTTCGGCCCATGGCATAACAAGCACTTCCACCGCCATCCTCCGCATCTCACATAATCATCTTGATCCTCATTGATCATTCATTTTTTCCTTGCTTCACTCGCAAGTTACCATATTCACTAGCCCTCTTCCCATTGCTAGGCATATCATAATGATTTAAGACATAAGTGGTGAGATCGGAGGCTTAGAAGTATGAGATTTGGCTTTTAAAACTAAAAAATCAACTTTGGGATGAAAACAGGGCCACGCGTACGCGCACTCCACGCGCACGCATGGATGGCCACAAAACTCATCGATGCGTATGCGTCATGCACGCTAACGCGTGGATTGAAAATCAGCCAATCGACGCGCACGCGTCAACCACGCGTACGCGTGGGTGCTCTCGTGCCCCAGGCACAAAACTGGCACAGTTCTGGCACAACTCTCTGGAAAATGGCTGAGCATTGGGTGCAGCACATCGGTGCACCCGCGCACATCACGCGCACGCATGGATGGCGTTTTCTGAACAAACGGTGCGTACGCGCCAAGTGCGCCTACGCACGAGGGGTCATTCTGCTAAAAATTTTCTAAGTTAAAAGCTGCAGAATTCACAGATTCCCCCAATCTTCCGACGGACATCCCTTTTCTTTGAAATCAATCAAAATATATCAAATTCAACATCAAGCCTCCTCAACTCACACATTGACACTTTACCACAATTCACCAAAATCACTATCCCATCATTTTAACCCACTTCACCCAAGTAGCTCAAACTCAAACACATTGACATATCATATACTCTTCCTCATGCCAATTTTCAACAACACCAATCCCAATAAATCATCATTATACACAATCAATATCATACTCACCATCCACATGGTTCAATCCACAATTCAACCATAACCAATCATCAAGCATACATCACAACATGCATTTTTCTCATACATCATACCATCAAGGCATCAATAATCATCATCACATATATGACCGCATCATATATATCAACCATTCAACAATACCAACAATTCAATGCCTATCTTAGGACCTCTAGCCTAAGTATTTCCTACCACATTACATATTAGATACGGGAAACCGAGACCATACCTTAGCCGATTTCCCAAGCCCAACCGGAGCACTTTCAAACCACTTTTCCTCAAGCTCTCAAGGCCTCAACACCTCCAAGAACAGATTTTTCACCACCAAACTCTTTTCAAGCTTTTCAATATCACTAATCAAGCTCCAATATTCATATATACACAACCTAGGCCACAATCATCACATCCATATACAACATCTCAAAATCCAAACATCATAAAACCACAAATTATACTAGGGTTGAGAATCTTACCACACCCAAGGTCCAAGGAGACAAGATTAACCTTCTCCTTCAAGAGAGTTAGGTCCTATAACATCAAAGAGCCCAAAATCTCAATATTTTTGCTCATGAAACTCGAAAATAAGGCTGGAATTTCGAAGATTAAAACATGGCTTACCTCAAGATTGATTGTATGAGTTTTGTAGAGCTCTCCGCGGTGAATGCGTGACCGCAAACGGAGCGGCAATCGGAGCTCTAGATCAAAAGTTATGGTGGTTTGAAGATCAAGTGAGAGATAGAAGTTTGAGAGAGTGTTCTTCCCCCATTCTCTCTAACTTTCAGCGTGTTTTTGAGTGTTGTGAGGAGAGAGAGTGCTGAAAACTAGGGTTTTGGTTTAGTTTAGTTGGGCCAAGGGCCCACTTTGGGTCCGGTTGGCCCGGTTTGGCCCGTTCGGTCCAATCTTAGTCCGAATTTTATAAAATTGGTACCGAAATTCTCGTCTCAATCTCCTCTATCATATTAAGCCATAAAAATCACATTTTAGGCTTTCTAGAATAAATTCTCATTTATGAGTTAATTAGCCGTTAATTAACCGGGTTTTACAATTTCCATTGTACTGTGTGATTGTAGATATTTCCAATATTTTCCTCGTGTGATAAAAGTCATAAACTTTCCTGCTTCCATCAATATTCGAAGGGCTCTTTCAAAAACTCCTCCTAAATCTTCGAATCGAGACTCTTACTCAATTTGACTTTTTTCCGATTAGCATCTCAATCGAGATCTAAAAAATAAAGCCGATTACTTTCAATCTTTATCTCGAATTTATACCTTCTTAAAAAGATCATACAACTTATTTTGATTTATCTTATTTGTATCGAAAATATTTTGGATCAACACAAATGAAACTTGATTTATATAGAATTAATAATAAGTTTAAATCTATATATCTTATTATCTCACATGAATATATAATTCCATTTCTTTGATAGATACAGAGTGTTACGTACGCTGGTGATTGCACTATTGTTTCCTTGGTTTAATTAATTTGCTAAGGAAATATATATGATTGTTCGTGGTTTCGATTACGGTTCTAAAAATTGGATTAAATTAATCGATATAACTAAGTTAACCAAAAATCGACCACTAAATTAATTCAATCTAGATAAAAAATTGGTTATAATAGAATTATCAAAGAATTAAAAAAATCAAATATAAAATTGGTTAATCGATTAATCGATCAAATCTATTAAAATACTAAAATAAAATTTTTTTTGAATATATATTCTATGCATAAATATATCATTTTATTATATTTAATTCAATTTTAAATTAAATCTCCATTTAATTTTTAAATTTCTAACTCTAATAATTTAATAATCGCTTTAGTTTTCAGAACCTTGATCCCACCGTATTATCTAAAGTCATGCTTGCTTATTTGTGAGGTAATCAACATAGAGAGAGGGCTAAGTTAGCTTTGGCAAGAGAATAGTACAAATAAAGCATAGGAGATTATTTTTGTTCTTTGAGAGTGAGACTGAATCAATCTAACCCTATCATTCATTCATCTCTACCTTAATTATATACGCTTCTTTAATTTATTTTTCAGTAATTAGCTTTATATATGTTTAATTGAGGATGTATGCATTTTCAAGCAACTTCAAACATGGGTCAATTCTTATAATGTGAACTTACGCTCCGTGTTGCCATGTTTTTTACTTTTGTAATTACTAATTACTCTATTTGTATATAGTATTAATTAATAGGGAATGCTCTCGTAAAAATACGTCTTTTTTAAAGATATTTACGGGTCACATTATTATTGAACGTATTAATAAATGGATTATTTTTTAATTTTTTAATAAATTATAATAAAATCAATTTTTTATAATAATAACAATAAATTCTAACTTTTTAGGAATTTAATTATATTTTTAAATTTTAAAAAATTTAAATATCTGTAAAATAAAAAATTAAGAATATATTTATTTTTTTATAAAAAAAATTTAAAGATATTCGGTTTAGATTGTATAATTCGATCGGATCAAACCGGGTCTAATAATTATAATGCAGACAATTGAGTTTATTATTGTGGCTACTATAAACCAATTTTGTTCTGGTTTATTAAAAAATAAATTATTAACCAATTTAATAAAAATGTCCAATAATAACATGACACGTGTGAACGTCT
>NC_029779.3:25102413-25104828 GCF_000817695.3 Arachis duranensis
GTTCGATCGTAGTTGAATCGAAAAAACCATTTTATAATAAAATAATAAATAAAATATAAATAAACACATGAAAATATAATTATAGTCTAATGTAAACTTTAAAATATCATTCAAATTAAAAGTACTACATAAACCAGAATATTATAATCTCATTCAAATACAAATTCAAAAGTCAAAAAATAAAACAACCAATCAAACATAACATAGCAACATCAAAATGATCCAAGTTTGTCATCAATCATCAAAATCCTCCATAACTTGCTGCAGATTTGCGTCATTGATATCATCACCTTCATTTCCACTACTTGGACCAGCAAAAACAAGTGATGCAGCATAAAATGTACTAAACATTACCTAAACATTACTAGCAAATACAATAAGAGTGTCACATTAAAATAAATCTATGCTGAAAAAATTAGGGGCTCAACAGTCTAAAGCTTATTCAATAAAATTCTAAGCTCAATGATGAAATAATCAAATGAAAGTGCACTACCTGAGCATCATATGTCCCAACCCTCTGGGTAGAGATATCCAAATTATAACTTAAATGTGGCCGGCCAGATAAATCCTGGACAAGGTTAGGAAGAAGGATGTAAGTATTAAGAATAAGCAAATTTTTTTGAGAAAAATAAGCTTACAACAAATGGGAACATAATTTACACTTGAAATTTCTAATTACAATTCAGTAGTCTTGTATGCATTTATTGCTTGAGAATGCATGAGCCTTAATACAAAAACTAACTGAACTTCAATAGTCCCAAACTATTTTTATGTACATTAATCAGCATGATAATATCGGATCGTTGAATTTGCAAATGTAATACCAAACCTACTCCAATTATCATATGCCTAAGCAAAGAAAAAATCACACCTTCTCCCCCAATAATAAGAAACAACTAAGCATTGTCCCACTATATGGGATCGATACATGGATTAACATCAATGTGTTCTATAATGAAATCCTATTCACACCATTTAAATTTAAACTTTGACTAATGCCTAATGATCATTTCTGCAATTGGTATGCAAATTACTAGTGAAATGTGTATTAATGCTTCATCAAGTGGTGCAGAGAAGTCACCAAACCGATTAATACCCTTCCTATCACCAAGAGCCTGTAGCAAAGCCTGAAGATGGAGTAATAGACAACACTTAGATTAAACATAATAGTTAAATGCAACTATCATTTTTTTTAAAAAAAGTGCATAATTAGATGGAATTGTGCCAGAAAAATTGTTGCGAGAGAGATTCAACCACTGCAACTACTTCAATTCTCCAAGCACTCTTGGTATTGTTACATTCAACAAATTCCCACTAAGATCAAGAGAATAAAGAGCTCCGAATAACTTGAAGTCAGAGGGGATGCTTCCTTCTAGTTTGTTGTTTCTCCAGTTCAATTCCAACAAGTTAGGTAACAGAACAACTTCAGCAAGGTTCAAATCAAGAATTATAAGAACCAAATCAATCAATTCATAGAACCAGAGCATATCAGAATCAATATTCAAGATCATTAAAAATCCTAAATCACAGTAATAACTAATGATAACAACAATTGAAGAAGCAAGATGAAAAATTATAGATTAACTAACCAATTAAAAGTTTAAAACAACAATTACAGTTAAAAAAAACTTTTAAAGAGAGCAGAGATTGTAGTATCGTTGTGAAAAATCTAACTCGACCGGGGTTAGTCAAGGGGGAAGATGGGAAAGATGAATGTACTTACTTGCTCAATCAATTAAGGAACGAACTAGATCCTTCAAGACAGAGCACAGAGCGAGACAAGGAGCATGACGGTGGGGCTTACGCGGTGGACAGAGGCGGCGATGGGGGACAGTTGTTGCGCGATGGAGGAACGAGGCTAGACCCGTTGCAGCGACGACGGTGGCTTCGAAGTTCGAACAGCGGCGGAGATGGCCGGCAAGAAAGGCGGTGGCTTCGACGGCGGTGGCTGGACGGAGCAGGTGTGGGAGTGAGGGAGGAGCTCGAGTTAGAGAGGAAGGAGGAGGAGGGTCGCGTGAGTGAGAGAGTGGCAGAGTGCTTCGTTTGGATTTTGGGGAGAGGCACATGTAGTTAGGGTTTCCCGTTTCCCACAATCATCGAAACAGCGCCGTTTGGTGAACTTTCTTAAAAACCGGCCGGGTTCCGGTTCGATTCGACAGACCGGTTCTCGACCGGTTCGACGGTTCAATAACAATTTTTGAATTTAGCAGTTATAGCTTCTAACCGAACCGTCTTACTCACCGGTTCACGGTTCAACCGGTTCGACCGGCCGGTTCGAACCGATTTTCAGAACCTTGATAATTTCAGTTTAGTTTATGAATAAATTGAACCATAAATACTTTTATATATGAATAAAAAATTTTAAGTGGAGATTGAAAGACAAATGCAAATTATTTTTTCCTATCATTCTCTAGC
>NC_029779.3:25105275-25111315 GCF_000817695.3 Arachis duranensis
TTAACTTATAATCAATATAAAAAGTTTGATTTATACATTCATCTAATATATGTATTGTTACATACAACAACAAAGAAGTAACCAATTTTTTACCTTCATTACTTGTAAACGATATTTTAGATAAATGAATTTGATCGAATAACTGTATAAATTTTTTTATATTATATTGTACATCAAAATTAAAATAAAAGTATTTATTCAATAATGAAGATATATATTTTTGAAATATTATTATAATAAATTTTAATTTTGGATTTCTTAATTTTATTAATGTGAAAATAACTAAAGTGATCGATACATATAGTGAATTGGAGAAATTAGTAATTAATCATCTCCAATTAAAAATCTGCTTTATACAATAATTATTTCAGTTGGTAATGTGTTTAAGAAAACTGAAGTTGTCCATATGTGCATTTTTGTCCTTCCATAAAAAAAATTGACATGATAAGTCAATATAATTTGTTGCACCATTTCTTTCTTTCTTTATTTTTCTCATGCATGATTCACCTTTCTCTGGAATAAAGATTTTGCATGACAGAAACAGCGTGGGTAACGTTCATCATCAATTCATTACTTCAATCACAATTTATGTAACTCTCTTAGTTACTATTGATGAACAAATAAATTGGTGCTAATAATAGTGGCTTGTGCATGTTATGTATCTTAATTTTTTTTATTGTTTGATAAAATATAATTTTTCATCATGTATATTTTTTTGTCTCATTTAAAAAATATAAAGTAAAAAACCAGACTTTACTAAATAATTTAAAAAAAATTAAAAAAATTGATTCTCCTGTAAGTCTATTTTGCCTATATAAGAGGCAACCAAGAAACACACCTGGAGTACACTAGCCTTATCCTATATACATATAGGATAAGCTAAGGAACATTGGTTTCTTTACTTAGTTAATTAAATTAGCAGTTTATAATTTTATGGAATTGCCTTAAGAAGCTACAAGTCAACTAAGATAGACATTGATGGTCTCAGATAATCGTTTCATTGCTTAATTACATTGGTGGACGGTGGTGGTATCGAATAATACATGATATTCGGATGCACATCATTAAGAAAAAAAAATGTTTAGAAATTACTAGAATTTATTATTTTTAATTAATAATTTATCAATAATGTTTAAAATATAAACAAAGTATATTATTATATTATTAAATTAAAAAATTAAATTAATAACTAATTAAAAATAATAATAAAAATAATAAATTTTACACATTTTTAAATTTTTCTTCATCCTTCATGCATCTATGCATAAAACATCACATAATTCCAGTCACCAAAAAAATAAAACATCACATAATAAATGACATTATTTCAATTAGTTTTAAGTTGGGATATCCAAGGTTTAGTTTAGACTTTTTTTTCCCACACATATATAGTTATGTAAACTGTAAAGTGTTACAAAAGAAATTCTGTATATATTTTAGTTTCTGCCTGGCCACCCAATAAGGTAACCATGATTAATTAGAAATAGATTTATGCCCACTACTCAGGTTGCTTGTGCTCGGCATATATATCACGCTAATATGAAGGAGACAAAAAATAATCGGTCTAAATTTGTTATTTATTATATGATGCATTAAATAAAGTTAAAAATAGTAAATTTTAACAATTTTTTTTATTAAATTTTTAGTTATTAAACATTTCTATATATATCAATAAAAAATACTAAAAAATTATCATAATTTATTATTTTGGTGGCCATTATCTTTTGTTATTAACTTATGGATTCTTTTGGTATAGTAATCCAATAACATATTTTAGTCTATAGTTGAGGCCTGTTACACATATAAGTCTTTTTGGCTTACAAATCTTACAAGTTGACACAAGTCCAACAAAACATACGCATTACACCCCCACATTCAAGAGTAAATAAACACACGTTATTCAACCACTTCATGTTTCCAAAGCGCGCTACTCACCATGCATTATGAACGACTCTTCTTCTTCTTCCTCCATGAAAATGAGTTTCTTGCCAAATTTGAAAATAATGGAACTTCAGAAATACACCAAAACGATTATAGAAATACATCCAAAGGATTACAGGAATACACCCAAACGGTTACAAAAATTCACCCAAACTATAGAAATACACCCAAAGGATTACAGAAATACACTAAAAAAATTACAAAACTACACCCAAAGAATTTAAGAAATACACCCAAAATTCGTTGAAGTACACCTTATGCATAATTCAGAACTCTTTCTCTTTCTCCTCCTCATCTTCTGCTGCTTCTTATTCTTTAAAAATGATTTCAGAGCTTGATGTCAAAAAACAATGGAAATCGAGAATAACGAAAAAAAGAAAATAGATATAGAGAAAAACACGTAAATGAAGAAGGAGAAAGAGAAGGGAAGAAACGAAAGAAAAGAAGAAAAAGAAGAGAAAGAGGAAGAAGAACATGCAGCAAAAAGAAGAAGGTGCAGTGAAAACGTACAATAACGGTTTGAAGCGCATTAATATAAATGACTTATTAATACTTGTATAAAAAAATGCTTGTATATAAAGAATTATTCTACTTTTAAATATTAATAATTAATTACTAATAAAAAATAATAAATTTTGATCACTTTCTAACATTCTTCTGTCAAATAAAATATTAAAGGAATTGTCTTTTCTTTTATTAGACAAAAAATGTGAGACAAAAGTTTAAGATAGAGAGACATTATTCAAAAATGATAATTCCACTTCAATTTTTTATAATATTACTTTATATAAGATATTTTGGCATTGTAAATTTATATAAATTTATATGAGAAAAAAATGATGGTATCAAAATAGAAGTGACAATATCTATTTTTGACATTATTTATATAAACAAATTTATTTTAATTCTAACGTAATAATTACAAATTTGAGATTGAATTCTCCTAAATCATGTTGAAACTACTCATTTTACTTATCATCCTTATTATTAAATTTTAATACAACTAGAAAATTTGTATTACAGCTTAATCCAACTATATAGTGATCCACAACACCACAAATTATATGTTTTTCAACCTATTATTAACCACCTAATTAATATAAAATGCATTAAATATCATATATAGTTCCTACAATAATATATGTAAGCAATGACTTCCAACATATGTATGTTGTGTCCTTGATCTTGCCACCACATTTACTCACATGTTAACACTTTAATTAGTTAAGTGTTAATTTCAACCACTAAAATTATATTAGTATCTATAAATATATAATTAGACAATTTTTATTGTGCAAATGTGACTACTCCTACTCTAGCAGCAACACATAACTTGTGAGCAAAGAAAAAAAAGAGATGAAAGTGGTATCTATTATCTCTGAGGTCCTTCTCGAAACCGTTTATTATTAGTACTAGACTCATCAACCAACCCCCTTTGATCTTACTACTCTTCATTCCCTGTATTGTAAGCAAACCCCACCACCATCATTATTATCATGTAATACATCATCGCTCGTCATTATTAATTAATTGCCTCCAAATCAAGCTTCTTTCTATACCTCTCTCTATATATATAAAAATTAATCCCTCACTACTTATGTGTGTACGTCAACTTAGTGACTAATAAGTAAGAGTAGAGAGTGGAGAGGAGAGGTTGCATATGTAGGACAATAATGATGAGCAAAGACAAGGAGGAGGAGAAGAAGAACAAGAGTAAGAATAAGCTAAGGAAGGGATTATGGTCACCAGAAGAAGATGAGAAGCTGATGAGGTACATGATGAACAATGGACAAGGTTGTTGGGGTGAAGTGGCTAGGAATGCTGGCTTGCAAAGGTGTGGCAAGAGTTGTCGCCTTCGATGGATTAATTACTTGAGACCTGATCTTAAGAGAGGTGCCTTCTCACCACAAGAACAGCAACTTATCATCCATTTACATTCCCTTCTTGGCAACAGGTATAACATATAGGTGAATGCTACTGTGTCTTTGAAATTGTGTCTAACCTATGAAAAAGACAAATAAATAATATTTAATAAATTTTAAATATTTTATTTTTTGTTTTAAATATTTTATTTTTTATTTTTAAAAATAAGTTAAACAATTTAAGCACCATAATAAAAGACATCATAGAACTCACCTTAATTAATATAAGTACTTCAATTATATTCGTTTATTAAATGGAGAAGTTGTACTGTGCGATATATAATTCCAAATACTTTTACTTGTAAACCAGATTATGATTTTTGTTCTGGATTATGCGAGACCAAAAATACTATCTCGTTTGTGGAGAAATAAGACAAAAAAGTAGATTTTCAAAAATTTTGTTGTTTTGAATCAAGAGAAATAATGGGAGAACTGGTATTAATATGAATCAGTTTAAAATTTAATTTGTTAATTTTTTAGTAAAATCTAACTGATTCAGTTTTAAATTTTTATGATGAATAATTTCTTGACTCATAGTTTTAATTATATTTTTAGATGGTCTCAAATAGCGGCACAGTTGCCGGGTCGAACAGACAATGAAATCAAGAATTTTTGGAATTCAACAATAAAGAAAAGGTGTATAACCATCACCTCATCATCAACCTCCCAAAACACGAGTGAGTCCTACTCATCATGGCTTGAACCACATGATCATCATAACAACATGGAAGGATTTACAATGATGCCTATGTTCAGTTGCTCATCATCTCAATCACCGTCAATCATTATCGATGAGCATTTGCCTATGCCGATGGAGAATAATAACATGCATGCAGCTATGGGAATTGACAAAGGATATTTCAACAACAACAACAACAATAATAATAATAATAATATGTTTGTTCCTCCTTTACTAGAGAGTGCTACTACGAGCAACGTTTATTTTGATGAGGACGTAAACACTCTCCATAATAAGGTTGTTAGCGTGGAGGAGGATTCATTAATAAGCATGGAAGATTGGGAGTTGGAGGACTTGATGATCAAAAGTGTTTCCTCCCCGTTTCTTGATTTTCCGCTATCATGATCTGGAAAATTAAAGAAATATGGTATAGCTAATTAGGTGTGAATAAAAAGTGAAGCATATATATTGCAGTGTATGATTAGAGATAGAGAAAATGAAGAATTTACATTGCTTATAATATCCGCGTTCTTTTCAAATAAATCAAATGTGATGATAATGTAATAGTCGGTCTTTGAAATTTACAAGTAGTAATAAGACTTATGGCATGGTTATTGTTTATACTAATTTAATTTAATCATCATAAAAGTAGGACAATTAATGGGCATTAATCACTCGGGTCAATTTATAATATTAGATATATGGAAGTTTGTTATTAGGCCATATGGTTGAATTATAACATTAACTTTGATTTAACGTCTTAAAAGTAAGATAAGTATAATTATGATCTCGATGACAAATGATCAAGAAGTGATGTGAATTTTAAGCAATTCATAATTTGAAATGGACTCGTTTGTTGGCTCCTCGAAAGAGAGATGGAAAAGAAAAAGAAAGGGTACGTAGTGCTTTTTGATATCATTTTCCCATGAGAATTGTCACGTCCCATTCCCATACAATAACTAACTTCTTCGCTATTCGTTATTGACGATCCAAATTCTAACGGATATTAAATATTTAAAAATAAGAATGAATTTTTTTAGTGAAGTGTAATTTTTTATTATTTCATATTTTTTTCATATATTTCCTTTTTTTTTTATTTTTACATTCAAACAAACTACTTAACTCCGCCTATGTTACACTTGCGGTACATAGCCGGTCCCAAGCCCGGATAAAGGAGGAGGGTTGTGTTAGGTCTTCGGCAACCAACGTAAAAATATAGCCGAACCCCCCATGACATAAATCAAAGACATTATTGCGCTAAAGCTAGGTCGTTACCCGGAAGTAACGCGCCGTATGGCTCGAGTACGGTGTCAAAGCAAGAGCCGCTGCATCGGTGCCCGGATGTAGTGTTAAATGAGCAAGGGTTCTCGCGTTTTCGTGAACGAACGAGGGTAAATAAGCTAGTTCACAAAGGAAAAGGTAAAGGTCGAAGCGACAAAAGGTTGAGATTTGGGACATGGAACATAGGCACTCTAACAGGAAAGTCCATGGAGGTGGT
>NC_029779.3:25112849-25114430 GCF_000817695.3 Arachis duranensis
AAACAACTTAGAAAATCTTTATCTACATTTTCCACTTTTCATTCAAGATGCAATGTCCATTTTCCAATAACCCCAGGCTCTTCAAACCAACACTTTTAAGTGTGTGATAAGCCCTCATATATGATATCAATCAAAAAATTTAGTGTCGCCTGGTAGTCAAGTTACTTAAGTATAAGGAATCGGCTCAACTACATAGATAAAAAAATTTTAGAAGAAACACTTACCATAAGAGCTGATGAGCTCATTTGGAAGGAAAAACATAAAGATTACCAGAAGGAACCAACAAATTATTTTCATCATCCAACCTCCGTGATGCAAACCATCACGAGGATCCTTCTGGTTCTTGACGCCAATCATTAGAACTGCTAGAATAGTGAAAAAGAGAAAGTTCCCCAAGCTAACTCGCAAAACTGCATCTGTTTCAAACCATTCTCTGCTAGGGGTATGTTTAAAGTGATTGATCCCTACAACAAGTATCAAGTACATTAGTTTTCTCATCACATAATAAGGAGTTAGAACAAGTATCAAGTACATTAGTTGGAGTTATGGAGAGAAGCTCTAGAAGTGTATGGTCTATGCATAAGCCGTAGTAAGACGGAATATATGGAATGTAAGTTCAGTCTTAGAAGGGAAAACTCCAATATAGAGGTGAAAATTGGAGAGAACATCCTACGAAAAGTTAAAAGTTTTTTAAGTATCTTGGGTGCATCATACAGGATAATGGAGAGATTGAACATGATGTAAATCATAGGATCCAAGCAGGTTGGTCAAAATGGCGGAGTGCATCTGGTTTTATATGCGACAAAAAAGTGCCTTTAAAACTTAAAGGTAAATTCTATCGCACCGCTATAAGACCGGCTATGCTGTATGGTACGGAGTGTTGGGCGGCTAAAGGAGAGCACGAACATAAGCTGAGTGTGGCAGAGATGAAGATGTTGAGATGGATGAGTGGTCACACGCGATTGGATAAAATAAGGAATGAAGATATAAGGGAGAGAGTTGGAGTAGCACCCATTGTGGAAAAGATGGTTGAATCGCGTCTCAGGTGGTTTGGACATGTGAGAAGAAGACCGATAGAACATCCAGTCAGGAGGGTGGATGAGATGGAAGATGGACAAAGGGCGAAAGGCAGAGGAAGACCTAAGAAGACCATCCATGAGGTGGTCAAACGAGATCTACATGTAAACGGTCTCTCTGTAGACATGATACATGACAGAGCACAATGGCGTCGTTTGATTCATGTAGCCGACCCCACTTAGTGGGATAAGGCTTTGTTGTTGTTGTTGTTGTATTCAAACAAACTACTTAATCAAGTTTAACCAAATTGTTATAACAACTTTTTAAATCAGACGTGCCTCTTTTTCCTTCTCTTCTCTATTTTTTTTTTCTTCTCCTCCTTCTTCTTGTCTTTCTGACTTTATTCTTCTTCTCAAGAACTTCGTTAAGATAACGGGAGGCTATGACCCCCAAATATTTTATAAAACTAAAATTTTGACTATTTATTTTGTTTAATACAAATTGTTCAATTGGTTATTATTTTTGTTATAAATTTTTTACAAATTCTTTGTCTTGAGTTCAAAA
>NC_029779.3:25114721-25117838 GCF_000817695.3 Arachis duranensis
TCGCTACTGTTTCTTCTTTTTCTCCTCCTCCTCTTTTTTCTTCTTCTAAATTTGCACACGCAGGTATTCTCCTTTTCCTCTTTTGTTATCATCATCATCAATAACACCAACATTTTGTTAACATTTTTAATAGTTTTGATTTTTTCTGATGACATTATTAAATAATTTCGGTTTATTTTTTAATTTATTTCGGTTCATTTGTGTGTTAATTGTGGTTCACCTGATGCTACTCATAAGTATTGACTAATTTTTTTATTCTTTAAGTGATTTTTAACCGTTTGTTCAAATCTAAATCGAATTCGATTCATTTGTGAATTGAATTAAATTTACTTGATACTACTTTTAAGTATTTACCAAATTTATTATTTTTTTAAAAATTTGATTTATCTCTTAATTTAATTTAATTGAATTTATTTACATAAAAAAATAAATTATATTTTTCTTATTAATGGAATGTTTGTCACATAATTTTCAGTAAAATAATAATTTGAATATTTTACTCTTTTTTCTTTCAAACGCCACACCTAAAGTCCACTATGTATACACATGCTTGAAATTCTCGATCTCATAGTCAAGAGTCAAGACATACAAACACATTCATTAAACAAGAATTAATACTATAATACACAAAAGATGCAGTTAACGATAATGGTAGTAATCTTGTTCTTTATCATTCCCTTAGCATTGGCTGATCTAAGAGTTGGTTCTATAGTCTAAATCTGAATCAAATTCGATTCTTTTAAAAATTGAGTTAGGTTCATTCGATTTTATTTTTAAATATTTATTAAATATGTTATTTTTTAAAAAATTTAATTTATCTCTTAATTTAATTGAATTCATTTGTATATAGAAAATGAATTGAATATACTTTTCGCATTATTAAAACGTGCGTATGTACATACGAGTATAATAAAAATAGTTTTTACTGAGTTTGAGTTTATTTGATTAAATTTAGATACAAAATATTTGAATATGTAATTAAACTAAATAAAAAAATATAAGATGAAAAATTACAATATCTTAGATGTTTAGCATATAGTTTTGACTTATGGAAGTAGGTATGCAACACACCAGCAATGCCACTATTATCTTACTGAGAATGCTATTTTTTTTTTGGTATTTACTGAGAATGTTATTTGTCTAAATACTTTTATTATTGGGCCTGATGGTCAAACCCAAATAAAAGTTGGGCTTTGTTTTCTGTAATTTTTTGGTCAAGAGATATTTTTATTATTGGCCTTGTACATACAGCAACTCATTAGCCAATCGTAAATTAATCATTAACCTGTTGGATTGGAAGATACCATAAACAACAAAAAAGAAAAAATTCTGGAGTACATGGGAGTACGCATATTTATGTCTCTCTAAAATGTTGAGACAGAACTTTCTAACTTGAGACATTATTTCTTTTACAATTTTATACATTAATTTTTTTATAATTTTTTATTCTGTCAAACTTATCAAACACAATATAAAATTAGTGTCTTCTTATATTTATGTATTTTTATGTATTTATGTCTCATTTATATTGAGACAATAATCAAACACAACTTTAGTTCACCTTTTGGTTCTAATTACTCGTTAGTCTATCTCTCTGTTCTCTCCAGAAGCCAAAACTAACAACGTGTTCGTTTTATCCAGTCCACCTCCTGGACAAAGATCCAGTCATAAGGAGCCACGTGTCAGTGCCATATGGACAACTCCAACTTCGCTTCAAGGAACTTGCAAAGCTCAAATTCACAGTAGCCACCAATTCCTCACCTGCAGGCAAAGCCTCACATTCAAATCGTGATCTGCACCGTCATATCCACATCTAACGGTCCACATTATCTCCATCACCCAAACATTACAAATTTCCCTCCACACAGCACTACTTTACGTGGTGCTGATCCGTCAACTTGATTCCGATGGCTTCCTCCGTAGTTCTAACCACCGTCTTTTCCACTGTTCCTTCTCTCCGACCCTCCTCACACCACCACCCAACTCCATCACTCTCCTATCCTCTAAAACGCCACCGGTTCACTCCGCCGCTCCAACACTCCTTCAACCTCAGCACCAAATACAATTGGAGCAGGAAAAAACTATCCAATTTAAGTAGTACAGTCAGAGCTTCAACTGCCGGAGCTTCTGTAAATCCAGCACCGGCACCGGCATGGCAAGGAGCAGCCATAAAGCCTCTCCTAGCTTCCATAGCCACTGGAGTTATCCTCTGGTTAGCTCCCGTCCCCAGCGGCGTGTCCAAAAATGCTTGGCAGCTGCTGGCAATTTTCCTGGCCACCATCGTTGGAATCATCACTCAGCCACTGCCACTCGGTGCGGTGGCGCTGTTAGGCCTCGGCATCTCGGTCCTCACAAAAACCCTGACGTTCGCGGCAGCGTTCTCAGGTTTCGGCGATCCCATCCCCTGGCTCATCTGCTTCGCTTTCTTCTTCGCCAAAGGATTCATCAAGACCGGCCTTGGAAACCGCATCGCGTACCAGTTCGTCTCCCTCTTCGGTAGCTCCTCGCTAGGGTTAGGTTACAGCCTGGTGTTCAGCGAAGCCTTGCTTGCGCCGGCGATTCCATCGGTTTCAGCGAGAGCCGGCGGGATCTTCCTGCCGCTAGTGAAGTCTCTGTGCACCGCGTGTGGTAGTAACCCCGGCGACGGAACAGAGAGGAGGCTAGGTGCGTGGTTATCGTTGACGTGTTTCCAGACTTCAGTAATATCTTCGGCTATGTTCCTGACGGGGATGGCGGCTAACCCTCTGTGCGCGAATCTGACTCAAAGCTCAATCAATCAAACAATTGGTTGGTTGGATTGGGCCAAAGCCGCCATTGTTCCAGGTTTAGTGTCGTTGGTGTTAGTCCCTTTGATATTATACATCATTTACCCGCCAACTCTGAAATCAAGCCCCGATGCTCCCAAGCTTGCGCGTCAGAAGTTGCAGAGCATGGGTCCTATGTCTTCTAATGAGAAGATTATGACTGCTACCTTACTTCTTACGGTATTCAATTCAATTCAATTTAATTCATAGATTATATGCAGTGATATGTTATTAATTAATTAAATACCAGGTGGGACTTTGGGTGTTTGGAGGAGTTCTTAACATAGATGCTGTAACTGCTGCGATTCTTGGA
>NC_029779.3:25117878-25119550 GCF_000817695.3 Arachis duranensis
GATACTCTCACTTGGTTTGCTGCTCTCATTGCAATGGCTGCCTACTTAAATAAATATGGCCTCATTGCTTGGTTCAGCCAAACTGTAGTCAAGGTTATTTCTTTCTTTTACTCCTTTCTTATATTATCGTGACACGTTATTATTTAACTAAACTGACTGAGGGTTATTTGTGTTGCAGTTTGTGGGAGGATTAGGTCTGTCATGGCAACTATCATTTGGGATTCTAGTACTTTTGTATTTCTACTCGCATTACTTCTTTGCAAGTGGAGCTGCTCATATCGGTGCCATGTTCACTGCCTTCCTCTCTGTAGCCACTGCGTTGGGGACTCCTCCATTCTTTGGAGCCATGGTGCTATCATTCCTGTCCAACCTCATGGGTGGTCTTACCCACTATGGAATTGGCTCGGCTCCTGTATTCTATGGAGCCAACTATGTGCCCCTTGCTCAATGGTGGGGCTATGGCTTGCTTATCAGTATCGTTAATATTCTTATCTGGTTGGGTCTTGGGGGTGTTTGGTGGAAAGCTATTGGCTTGTGGTAACAAAATTAAACTGCAGATTTTTGTACACATATTTTAGTTGAGGCCAATTCTATTCATCTTTTTTGTATCATTCTTTTTTAGATCCAACGAGTGTAATTTTTTACATGATTTTTTGACATGAAAATCCCATGTGTTTCCAGCAAACAGTGAAGTCAAGTCGAATCAATACTTGAACTTTCTTTTCATCATGATTCATGCCTTAAAGTTTGCTTAGCAAGTGGTTTAAAGAGACCATATATAACATCCCAAAAAAATAATTGTTATATATAATGATATTGTTAAAATCATGCATTAAAACTTTTTGTCTTATCTATTACTCATCCAATAGTTTGCTGTGGTTGGTTATCAATGAAATTTCTGAGATCGTCAAATTAGTAAATTTTCTGTACTTTATTTAGATTTTTCTCAATATGCTTTTTTTGAAAGTTTTATTCTCTTTTTGACTATCCAACGAGATTCATTCAAGAGAAAATAAAAAAGTAAAGGAGTGGATGAGTTTAATTAGTCTAACAAAGAATTCAACAACGAATCCAAAAGACTGATGAAACAATGAAAGGCTATGTTATATCTTCATAGAGTATATACTTTTCCTTTTAACATATATTTAGACATACTTTCCCTTATCAAATTTTCAAACTCCTGTAAAAATAAATTATCAAACTCGCAACATTAGTAGTAGGCAATTAGTAATTTTGTATGTGTTTGAATTAGCGTTTATAAATAGAAGTTTGTATAAAATTAATTTTATAAAATTGATTTTGATTAAAAGTGAGTTGGTATTAATATTGTTTATGTTTGGTAATTTTTATTTAAAATGAATTATAGTAAAATAAATATTATTTAGATTACATGATTTAAAATCATTTCTAGATAAAAAATTATAGAAAAAGATACAAATTTAAATAATTATTTTATATTATTTTATAATTTTATTTTAAATATTTAAATAAATTTTAATTTTTTAGCATTTCAGTACTCTTTAGTACTCTAATAGAATTAATAAAATCATAATACAAATAAAAAAAATTTCATACAAAAGAAACAACAAATAAAAAATTCATATTAAACAAAAAATAATAAAAATTTTATAAAAAATAATAATATCCATGAGAGAGCATAAAAAAAAAATTA
>NC_029779.3:25119570-25120169 GCF_000817695.3 Arachis duranensis
AAAAATAATATTATAAAAAATAACAAAATTTATCGTATAAATAATAAAGAATACAATCGGTACATAAAAATAAATTTTAGTATAAAATAAAAATTTGAACGCAAAAATAAAAAATTATAGCTTTTAACAAACATAAATTGAAAGATAGAATCCAATTTTTTTTAAAAAAAAAAAGTTAAACTTTCAGAAAAAATTAGACAAATTTTATATTTCAAACACTAAATCCAACGCACCCCTTTGTGACTAAGTACATATATGCTGCCAAAATTCTTCTTCATGAATTGAATATCTGATGACGGATGGTGATGCCTCAATTATTATTTTGTGAATAAGTTAAGTTGAAACTGATCAAATCCATCACGTAAAGTTTTGTTGGAAGGAACGAGTTGTTTTGGGAACCAATGGTGGAGGTGAGCCTATGACTAAACTACTTTTAATTTTAGGAGTGATATGAACCGCATTAGGCCAGAGTCTTATAATTAATCAATTTTATTATATTTATATATAGTTTATTTAAAAAAATTAATATATATTTATTAAAAAAATTAATTTATTTAGTATAAATCTCTTTTATATTATTAATATTTAACTTGTTAAAA
>NC_029779.3:25120359-25120751 GCF_000817695.3 Arachis duranensis
TACTCTAATTAATAGAAAAAATTTCACTCTCCTCTCCTGTGTGATGCTAAAATAACATTTTTCTCTCCTCTATTTTCTCTCTTCTATTTTATAAATGTACATTTCCCTCTCTTCTAACTTTTAAAAAACCTTTTCTTTAATCCATTTTAAACTTTTTTGTATTAACTAATGATAACTTTATCCCTCTAAAAAAAAATTATTTTTTAAAAAAATATACATTAACAAAAATTTTATTTTTTATCATTAAATTTTGCTTACTAAAATACTCTTTAATAGATTATTCTTTTATTGATTAAATTGTATTTTTTAAAAAAATTAATAATTATATTATTTTTTTCTAAAATATTCTTCAATATTTTTTAATTATTAAATTATAATTTTGCCAAAATTTT
>NC_029779.3:25121067-25129353 GCF_000817695.3 Arachis duranensis
ATAATTTATTAAAAAGTATTTTGATAAGTAAAATTTAATGAAAAAATAAAATTTTTTCTAATGGGTATTTTTTCAAAAAATAATTTATTTTTTCTTGAAAAATTGATAAAATTAATATTAATTAACACAAAAAATTTAAAATGGATTAAAGAGGAGGTTTTTTAAAAGTGAGAAGAGAATAAAATATACATATATAAAATAGAGGAAAGAAAAATGTCATTTTAGCAACTCACACGAGAGGAGAATAGTATTTTCTCTAATTAATATATTTTTAAAGTTGTATTCAATTTATTATGGTTAAAAAATAAAATAATTTAGTTATATTTTCTCTCAAAATATCAATATCACATACCTTTTTTTATTGAGCACAAATAATAATATTTTATAACTAAACACTATATTCATTTTTAGTTAATTTAAAACTTGATGTTATTAATTCACTAAAACAAATTTATTTTGTATCATTTCTAATTTTAAATTAATAATACATGTTAAACGAATAACTTCTTACGACAATAATAATACATTTTATCAAATATTATTATTTAAATCTAACTTATCTTTTTTTAACAAAATAGTGATTCGTAATTCTGTCCGAAAAGGTTCATAATTTTCATAAGTTGCATCTATTTTGTTATACTTAAATAATAAAATAATTTAGTTATATTTTCTCTCAAAATATCAATATGACATATTTTTTTACTGCGTGAATAATAATATTTCATAACTTAATACTGTATTCATTTTTAGTTACTTTCAAACTTCAGGTTATTAGTCCACTAAAACAAATTTAATTTTTATCATTTTTAATTTCAAATAAATACTACATACTAGACTCATAACTACTTCTTACTAATAAAGAAGAATATATTTTAAAAAAATATTATTATTTGAATTCAAATTGTCTTTTTTTACAAAGCAATGATTCAATAAAAAAAATTCACAATTTTTATAAGTTGTATCCAACTTGTTATACTTAAGTGATAAAATAATTTTAGTTATTTTTTCTTTCAAAACATCAATATGACATATTTTAAATATTTGGTTTGGATAATAATATTTTATAACTGGACACTATATATTCATTTTAATTAATTTCAAATTTGAGGTTATTGGTCCATTAAAACAAATTCATTTTATAAAACTTCTAATTTCAGATAAATATATAATACATGCTAAACAGATAATTTCTTATGGAAAGAATAATACATTTTAACAAATATTATTATTTAAATCCAAATTATTATTTCTTGCAAAGCAATGATTCTTCAATCCGTCGAGGTTCACAACTTTCATAAAAGATCACAATTTTTGTATATAATAATCGTTATACCTAACAAAAGTTTAAGTTTTAAATAATAACATTTAGATGTATATGAATACAAGCAAACTTAACCTTTCTTGAAAAGGAATAACTCAATTTAAAGTATTTACGAAATTGATAAAATATAGTTCGATAATATTTTATGAGAAAATATAAAGAAATAATACTTTTTTTAAACTACCTAAACAATAAGTTAAAAAAAAGTTAATTTTAATTTTAAAATTTAAATTTTGAATTAATTAGATATAATTTTTATTAGTGAGCTTGAAATAAAGTCCGTTATTTATGTTGTTCGTATATTTTATTGTTCACCTAATGAGATTGTTTATTAATATTTTAAGGGTTATGCTAGGTAACTAATAATTTTTTTTGAACAACATGAACAACTACCAATCAAATAATCAAAACATATTACACCTCCAAATTACCCATCTAAATTTTAATATTAGAACTAGTGTATGTTCCTGTGTCCTGCACGAGATAATATATAAAATTATATAATTTTTTTATTAAAATTTAAATTAAAAAATATAATAATTATTATTACTTAAAAATATTAAAAATAATTAATATTTATTTTAATCAATTCGAATTGGTTGAATGGTCATCTCATTTGTTTGCTTAAGCAAGTATTTGGAGTTCGAATCTCGTCTTGTGTGTATATAATAATCCATTAGTTAGCGACTGACCTTTAATAAATAGAGCATCAATATATGGTGGATTAGTTCTCGATTTGCCGAGTTATAAAATTCGTAGAAAAAAATTGTATTTGTCTTTAAAATAGATTAATTTTTCATTAATAGCAATACTTATAAACTTTTGTCTTTATTAAATTTACTTGGGACAATTTTATTTGTTGGTATCATATTCATTCTTAAAGTCAAAATAATATTATCAACATTGTTATTTGTTAAAACTTCACATTTTATGAAAAAAAATTTAAATTTTCAAATTTATAAACTTATGTCATTATAAAAATTATTAGATCGATTAATATTTCTTAATAACATGGTGTACCGAAACATCGTTGAGTATTAGTTAGTGTGAAGAGAAACCAATAACAACTTTTGTTATTCAATATATAATTTACGGGCCTGCTATACATCTATGTAACCATGTAACCAAGTTGGCCCAAACCAAAAATAAATAACGCGCTTCCAATCTCATTAAATAAACATAACTTCCACGCGCCCCATACAAACCAAATGACTCTTCATTCGAGCTTCATTATGAAAAAATGTTTATTCTTTTGCAACACACACAAAATCATTCCGTCTCTTCAAATCTCTTTCAAAATCATTCAAACTTCAGTCACGTTCTCTGCGAAAACCACTACTCCAGCAGAATCGAGAGAATATTTGGCAAGCAACAACAAAAAAAGAACGAAAACAGGATCACATAAGGATGTTAATGGGGTGGGGCGGGGGCGGGGGATGCCTCCCTGCTCCCCGTCCCCGCCCCCAGAATTAATCCCCGCTCCCGCCCCGATCCTCGCATGGGGGGATAATTGTCCACATTTCCGTTCCCCGCGTTTCCCGCGAAGCTCCATTTCCCATCTCCCTATATTTAACATTTATATGAAAATTATAGTAAAAAAAATCAAAATACAAACAACAAACATTATTGCATGTTTTGGCTAACTTCTTGTATTCCCTCTTGTGTTTCTTCTTGTCCTTCTTCTTATGTTTCTTGGAGATGTGCTTCAATTGTTTGACTCTCATCATCTTGAGTTGGTTCTATCTCATTATTATTTTCAATAGGAGTTGAGTTAAAACTATTCATTCTGGACATAAACAGTAAAATTTAACACAGAAACACTAAATTAGATTCTAGCTCAACTTCATATACAAAGAAAAATTCAGAAAACAAAAATAAAAAACAAAATAGGGCCTGTATAATTCTAAACAACTATATAAAAGCAAAACAGGACCTGTATAATTCTAAACAACTGTATAATTCTAAACAACTATAAATAAAAAGGAGTGAGAGTGGATGATCTTGAATCACATAAGTTTACAACGGGACTGCCGTGTAATTGACGCCAACACTACAAAGGAAGATTTCATGAAACCATTATTTTGTTCTTCTCTATTTGAATTGCTGAAAAAGTTAATTTACTAATAATACAGTACAAACATTGCTTATGAGTTAAAACTTGAAAGCTGCAACTTAAAAGTAAGTAGAAAAACATATATAGAACTCCATGTATGGTATGCTCACAGCATATACATATATAAATTTAATTAAATTAATATGTTTTAAACTATAACTATTAAGCATTCTCACAGTACAGACTTGTGATGCTGATGGCTTTGAGAATATGCATGTGATACCAAATACACAAATTGCAGAATGTCAACCAAGCATAAGTCCTTTTTATTTGGTATGAGATGCCAATACTAATATGTTATGTATTTATTTATTACATATTGTAATAATAAAAAAGTGACATTAGTAATGATAAGTAAAACAAGGCCAAGGTTATAAACAGAACACAGGAGGAATGATTTAATATAAACCACACAGGTTTTTTGTATTGCATAGAAGGAATGGCATGAACACAACATGATAGAAAGAGAGAGTTACTAAGATTGTAAACAAAATACAGTATGGCATAAATAGAACAGCCAACAAAATCAGAAGTTCAGAACCGCATTCATTAACAAAAACAACAACCACCAACATCAAAAAATCAAAATCAAAATCAAATTCATGAAAAAAAAGAATTTTAAAGTATGAAAAATTACATTATCAGAAACTAATTATTAATTAGCATGCATTCAAATTAATGAAGTATGATGAGTTTGGAAAACTCTAATTTAATTTGATGATGAACAAACATTATTAAAATAATAAATTACAAAATTATTAATTTGAGTTTCATTAAGCATATGTTAATTAATAATTTTGTGCTGCAGGTTTTGATATTGGGCCGAAAATAAAAAGGAAAGTTGATGCAAGCCCAAATTAAAGTTGCCATTCAGCCTTGCTACATGTTTCTTGTCTAATGGCTGAATTGTTGTTTTAATGGGCCAAACTCAATGATATTATAACCAAGCCCATATTTAATTTTGATAAATGCTTTCCATGCTTGATCCGAAATCAATTTTATCAGGAAAGCAAATGTTAACCAAATGGGCCAGCTTTGATCATAATGTCACAAGCCCAAATTATATTAAGTGATAATTGGTTCCATTCTTGGTCTGAAACCAAGAAAAAATGAAAGCATAGTGCTTCCAATGGAACCAAGCCTCTAACCATGTGATGGATTTCAAAATCTATTACATTGTTAAATAATGCATGGAGAACATGAGAGAGAAAATTCAGCTGAATTGATTGATGGCTATTATGTCAAACACGCCACTCTATGTTAGGGAAGTAAAAGCAAGCTATTCCCAATTAATTTGCTTAACCACTTTGCATTGCTTTTCTTCAGATTCTTTTCATTCTCTCTCATCTCTTTCTTCTTCTTTCTTCGGTCCTTGTCTAGGAAACAATGGAAGAAATGTTCTTCAACCAAGAAAAGGAAGAAGCTGCATGCATCAAGACCATCAAGCTAATGATGGCAAGAAAACATACTAAAATAAAAGTGAGCTGTAGCTAAGATACTTACCAAATGTGGTTAGATTTGGTGAGGCTATCTTGAGCCTTACATGTTCAAGAATGGACGTTGAAGATTCGGCCAGCTAGAGGAGATTCTTGAAGCATGGCTTGTCTTTGATTCTGCTCAACCACCACAGGGAGTAGCTAGAGTGGCGAAGTGATGGTTGAAGGCAGAGATTGAAGCAGATGAAGTCATCATCATCATGAAGCATCAAGGGCCAGAAATCCATCTTGGAGAGAAAGCCAAGGATGGAGAGCCCGGATTGATGAAGGGTGATGATCAAGAAAGGACTAGAGGTAATTGCATGTTGGTTAATGCATGGTTATCTCTTCTCTCTCTGTGTGGCCGAACCGGTTCTGTGTTTGTTGAAGGAGGAAGAAGTTGGTTCAGTTTTGGCTTCAAGTGTGGAGGCTTTCCTCTTCTTTAAAAAGGGGGAACAACCACTGTTTGAAGCAAGGAGAAAATTTGAGAGTGCAAGGCACAGAGTTCTCAGAGCTACCAGAGCTAACAGTTTTCTCTTCTCCTTCAATGTATTCTGTTTTGTAATTTTTCTGTTTAATTTTGTCATGTCTTGAGTCTCATGGAAAAAGGCAAACAAGTGAGGTTTGTATGAAAAAGTCATAGAGCGGAAAAAGGAAGAGAGTGCAAAATTAAAAGAAAAAGCCATAGATGTCTTAGAGGTCCTTTGTTCATCTATGTTGTGTATCATGATTCTGTGGGAATCCCCTTGTAAGTTGGGTTAGCACTTTACAAGTTGTAATCAGATTGATTATAGTGAAATTCCATCATGTTTGTGATGGAGACTGGATGTAGGCTGCACTGCACTTAGCAGCCGAACCAGGATATATCTGGGTGCAATCTTCTTCTCTTTCTACTCCATTTCTATTTCTACTACACAGGAGCAAAAGCCTGAATTATCTCGTGCCAAGTAACGAGACAAAACAAAAAGTCTCGTGGCAAGGGACGAGACAAAACAAAGTTGCTCGTGTCCAGTGACGAGCAAAAACAGAAAAGTCTTCTCTGAAGGTCAGCAAGTGTTAGCATCAGAAAAAGGGGGCTAAGATTCAACCCCTCTTCTCTTAGCCACTGAAACCATCAATTGGTATCAGAGCTTGGTCTCAAAGAGATCAAGCTTTGCAGCTTGGAGTAAAGATCCTCATGGCAGAAAACAGTGGCGCTAGTGTATTGTCATACAATCTGGCTGAAGGTCAATCAAGCAACAGACCTCCCCTCTTCAATGGGAAAAATTATACCTATTGGAAGGAGAGAATGAAGATATTTGTACAAGCCGTGGATTACAGACTTTGGAAGATCATCTTGGAAGGTCCTAAATTTCCAACTACCACAAATGCTCAAGGAGTAACCAGAAGCAAGCTGGACCGAGGAAGATAGAAAGAAGGTGGAGCTAAATGCCAAGGCTGTAAATCTGCTCAATTATGCTATCAGCTTTGAGGAATACCGACGGGTATCATGATGCACAACGGCAAAGAAAATATGGGATAAACTGCAAATCACTCATGAAGGAACCACCATTATAAAGAAGACTCAGATAGACATGTTAAACAGAGAGTATTAAATGTTTGCAATGAAGGAAGGAGAATCCATCAATGAACTGTTTGAAAGATTCAACATCATTGTTGTTGGCTTAGATGCTCTGGAAATAGTATATTCTGATTATGTGCTAGTGAGAAGAGTGTTGAGATGTCTTACAAAAGAGTGGGAAACAAAAGCACTAATTATTTCTGAGAGCAGTAACCTTGATTCCATGACACTTGATGATTTGAGAGGAAACTTTCTTGCTTTTGAAAACACTTATTTAAAAAGAGAGTCAAAAAAGAAAGGAATTGCTTTTTCTTCTGTAACTAACCCCCTGGATGATGAATCCAGTGATAATTCCTCTGAAAATGAGTTTGTGTTGTTTGCCAAAAAATTCAAGAAAATGGTGAAGTTCAAAGGGAAAGGCAAAGATAGCAACTCAAGAAAAATGAAGAAAGACCTAAGCAAAGTAACTTGTTATAACTGCAAGGAAATGGGGCATTTCAAATCTGACTGTCCCAAGCTAAAGAAGGAGGAGAAGCCAAAAAGAGGAAAGAAAAAGGGACTGATGGCTTCATGGGAAGACTTGGAAAATGACTCAGATGATGATGAAGAATCCGAGACCAAGTCACAACCATGTCTCATGGCAGATCACATAGATCAGGTAGTCTTTCACAATCCTGACACTGAAGATCTTAATCTTATGATAGACCACCTTTCTAAAAAAATAAGATGTTTTCTGCTTGACAACCAAGATCTTGAACAACAAATTATCATTCTTAAAGTTGAAAATGGTTTTCTCAAAGAAAAGCTAAGGGAGGCCGAAACTGCTTGTGATCTTGTTGAAGAAAATAAGCAGTTAAAAGCCCAACTTAGAAGTTGTGAAAGTAACCATTCTGTTGTTGCATATGTAAATTGTTTTAATGAGAATGAAGAGTTGCTAAAAAAGATTAAAAATCTTGAAAATGACTTAGCCAAGTTTACTCAAAGTTTTGAAAATTTAAATCAAATATTGGCTAGTCAAAAACCTCTTTTTGATAAAGCTGGCTTGGGGTTTCACAAAAATTTCAAAACTGATGAGAAACCTTCATTTGAAAATAGAGCTTCATCTTCTAATGATACAAGGTTTCAAAACCCCACCTACTTTAACAAAACAGCAACTCCAAGGTTTTGTAGGCTATGCAACTGAAACGGTCACTTTTCCATTCAGTGTTTTTTTGGTGAAAGAATGATTGGTGACAAAGTTTACAAAGTTGTTTTTGATTACAATGATATGGGACATAAGAGATGGTTTAACGTGAAAGGATCCAAGAAAATTTGGATACCTAAGGTCACTTGAGTTTATTTTGTAGGTCTGCCTAGCATCCAAGAAAAAAGAAAATATGTGGTAATGGATAGCGGATGCTTTAGGCATATGACCGGAAAGACAACTTTCTTCATAAAGCTTGATGAATATGATGGAGGACTTGTCACCTTTGGTGATGATGCAAAAGGAAAAATAGTGGCTGTTGGGAAAGTTGGTAAAAACTTTTCTTCTTGTATAAATGATGTGCTTCTTGTAAATGGTTTGAAACATAACTTACTTAGTGTTAGTCAATTGTGTGATTTAGGTTTTGAGGTTATCTTTAAGAAGTTTGTTTGTTTGGTTATTTGTGAGAAAACTGGGGATATTTTATTTGAAGCCAAGAGATGCAACAATGTGTATGGATTAACTCTTGAGGATTTAAAGGAACAAAATGTAACATGCTTTACATCTTTTGAATCTGAAAAATGGCTTTGGCATAGAAAGTTGGGACATGCTAGCATGTACCAAATTTCTAAG
>NC_029779.3:25130114-25132310 GCF_000817695.3 Arachis duranensis
GGTGATGATGCAAAAGGAAAAATAGTGGCTGTTGGGAAAGTTGGTAAAAACTTTTCTTCTTGTATAAATGATGTGCTTCTTGTAAATGGTTTGAAACATAACTTACTTAGTGTTAGTCAATTGTGTGATTTAGGTTTTGATGTTATTTTTAAGAAGTTTGTTTGTTTGGTTGTTTGTGAGAAAACTGGGGATATTTTATTTGAAGCCAAGAGATGCAACAATGTGTATGGATTAACTCTTGAGGATTTAAAGGAACAAAATGTAACATGCTTTACATCTTTTGAATCTGAAAAATGGCTTTGGCATAGAAAGTTGGGACATGCTAGCATGTACCAAATTTCTAAGTTAGTCAAAAAGAATTTGGTTAGAGGAATTTCAAATATCAAGTTTGATAAGGATCTTACTTGTGATGCATGTCAATTGGGCAAGCAAGTAAAATCCTCTTTTAAATCAAAAGATGGAATCTCAACCAAAAGGCCATTAGAAATGTTGCATATTGATCTTTTTGGTCCTACTAGAACTCAAAGCCTAGGTGGTAAACACTATGACTTGGTAGTGATTAATGATTATACAAGATTCGGATGGGTTTGTTTCTTGGCTCACAAAAATAATTTCTTTTCATCTTTCATTATTTTATGCAAAAAGATTGAGAAGCCTTTCCACCCTTTGCAAGAAAATTCAAAATGAAAAGGATTTGAAAATTGCCCATTTGAGAAGTGATCATGGAAGAGAATTTGAAAATCAAGATTTTAAAAAATTCTGTGATGACTTAGGGATTTCTCATAATTTTTCATGCCCTAGAACACCCCAACAAAATGGGGTGGTTGAAAGAAGGAATAGAAGCCTTCAAAAAATGACTAGGGCTATGCTATGTGAAAATGAGATTCCTAAATTTTTATGGGCTGAAGCTGTGAACACAGCATGTTATATTTTGAATAGAACAATCATTAGAAAAGGGTTAAAGAAAACTCATTATGAACTATGGAAAGGAACCCCTCCAAATCTTAAGTACTTTCATGTTTTTGGATGCAAATGCTTTGTGCTTAATAATAAAGAAAATCTTGGAAAGTTTGATCCAAAATCCTATGAAGGAATATTTGTTGGATATTCCACCACAAGCAAGGCTTATAGAGTTTATCTCAAGGAGCATAGGACAATAGAGGAATCCATACATGTTACTTTTTGTGATTCTAACTTAATTCCCAGTACTGTGATAGATAATGATTTAGATGAAGAAGGAGCTAGAACAAGCAAAGAAAATCCCAAATCTGTCCAGAATGAAGAATCTGCCAGTCCAGTTTTGTCTCGTCAGATTGAAGGAGAAACTTCTGATTTGTCTCCTGAGCAGGGACGAGAAACTGAAACAGTGAGACCAGAGCAGGCACGAGAAACTGAAACGGTGAGACCACCAGAAGTTCATCAAAACTCTACACCTGTCCGAAAGCCTAGAGAATGGAAGTTCATGAGGGGTTATCCTCATGATTTCATCATTGGTGATCCTTCTCAAGGAGTAACAACAAGATCATCCACCACAAGGCAAACCGAACCTAGCAATCTTGCTCTCTTGTCACAAATAGAGCCCAACAATGTCAAACAAGCTCTTGAGGATCCATCATGGGTTAAGGCAATGCAAGAGGAGCTTGCTCAATTTGACAAGAATAAGGTTTGGACACTAGTACCTCATCCAAATGGTAAGAAGGTAATGGGTACTAAGTGGGTATTTAAAAATAAACTTGGTGAGGATGGACAAGTTGTTCATAACAAGGCTAGATTAGTGGCCCAAGGTTACGATCAAGAAGAGGGTATTGATTTCGATGAGTCTTTTGCTCCGGTAGCTAGAATGGAAGCAATTAGGTTGCTTCTTGCCTATGCTGCCCATAAGGGTTTCAAAATGTTTCAAATGGATGTTAAGTGTGCCTTCCTTAATGATTTTATTGATAGGGAAGTGTATGTGGCTCAACCCCCCGGTTTTGAATATAAAGAATTTCCAAATCATGTTTTTAAATTAACTAAGGCTCTTTATGGTCTTAGACAAGCTCCAAGAGCTTGGTATGAAAGGCTTAGTGCCTTCTTGTTGGAAAATCATTTTCAAAGGGGAACCACCGACACTACCTTATTCATTAAAGCATCTAATGATGATATTCTTCTTGTTCAAGTTTATGTTGATGACATTGTATTTGGTTCGGCCAATGTTTC
>NC_029779.3:25132416-25164677 GCF_000817695.3 Arachis duranensis
CCGGCTGTTAAACGCATCATTGATACATTAAAGGGAACTTGTAATTATGGATTATGGTATCCTAAATCTGATGATTTTTGTGCAGTAGGTTTTTGTGATGCAGATTATGCGGGAGATCGAGTGGATAGGAGGAGCACCTCCGGCATGTGCTGCTTCCTTGGAAGCTCACTCAACATGTGGTCAAGCAAAAAACAAGCCACAGTGGCTCTATCCACTGCTGAAGCCGAATATGTTTCCGCATCTACATGTTGCTCACAATTAATTTGGTTAAAAACACAATTGGAAGATTACAAATTAAAAATCAATAGTATACCCTTATTTTGTGATAATATGAATGCTATAAACATTTCAAAAAATCCTGTTCTGCACTCAAGAACTAAACACATTGAGATAAAATATCATTTTATTAGGGAACATGTGCAAAAGGGTACTATTGATATTCAATTTGTAAAATCTGAAGACCAAATTGCTGACATTTTTACAAAACCTCTCTGTGAAGACAGATTCTATACATTGAGAAAAAGTTTGGGAATGTTTGATTTAAGTTTTATTGAAAATCTGTGAATTTGTGACTCTGTTCAGTTTTGCTCGTAGGTTTGGACGAGATGAAAAATAATGACATAATGGAAGAGCTGTGGTCAAGGAGGAGGCAACGCAGAATTCAAAATTTTATGGGCCCCACCAAAATTCCATGACCCCACCATAACAGTTTTGTTAGTTACCCATTTTTTTGAAAAATAAATCCACAAAATCTCTTGATTGTCTTATCATATCTTTTGGAAGAAGCATAGGTCAAATCAAATCCTTCTTTTTCAACTAATCCCTTGATTTAAGGAAACCATCTTTTCAAACTCTTGGAAACCACCCTGGTCATTAATCACCCACCTTGTGCATTAACTATCTCATATTCTCCTTTCATTCAACATTATTCCATCCATCCTCTCTCACACAATTAGGTTCAATTCACTCTCTCATCTTCTACCCTTTCACTCTCATTATCATGAACAAAAAGGACACACCCGAAAAGAGCACTCAGAAGTTTAAAGGGATTGCCTTGAATGACACCAAGGAGCCAGCAAATTTGGAGTCATGGGATTTCAAGAAAAGGTTTCATAAGCCACATTCTCACTATGATCCATCTAGGTTCGACTCATGTGCTTCCCATGAATTCCACAATGAAGATCTGAAAGAACGCGATCTCTGTGCTTCTTACCAAGTTAGCCTAGACTCATTCTATGCCAACGGGATCAATGTCTCCTCTCTGTTTGATAATCTTCAATGGACTCCTCTGCTTCACATCCGGAAGCCAGTTTACCCAGGTTTAGTCCGTGAGTTCTACGCCAACATGAGACTTATTAATGGCACAATCCACTCATATGTGAAGAAGAGTCATATCACTCTTGATACTGGAACCATTGGGATGGCTCTAGGTTATAAAGAAGAAGGACCAAGAGCATACATGCCTAAGAAATGGGATTTACAGGTTGGAATCACCTACCAGATGGCTTTAAATCACACCTGCGAAAATCTCTCCAAAATGGATGGTATGGCACCAACTCTCAGAGAACTTGGTCCAGATAAGACAATTCTTCTTTACAAGATCATATCTCATGTTCTCATGCCACAAAGTGGTCCACGCCATCGGGTAACAGTGTCTGACTTTCTTATCCTTTTTGCTCTTGTTACTTCATCTCAAATATCATTTGCATACCTTATGATAAGGCACATGTGAAAATCTGTCAAGAGTTCAAAAAGGCCTAATCTGCCACATGGACTGTTTCTCACCTGCATCTTTGAATATTTTAAAGTTGATATAACAAATGAAGATGTTGAGAATAAGGTTTCACTCATAAAGGGAGAAGGAGCTGGTGACAAGAATGCCAACTCTGAATCAGGAGTACAATCTATCTGATGTCTTATGTGAATTCTGGTGTTATTTGGCTCCTGTTTGAACTTTTGATTGATTATATGGATACTTTTGTCCTGTGATACTCTGTTAAACACTTGATTATTTTGGATTTTGGTTATATTTTGCGTATTTTGTTTCATAAAATAAAATCTGTTTTTAGGTGCCCCTTTGATGACAAAAGGGGGAGGAAATTTAGGTTCCAAAATTGAAATTGGAACGAAACAGGGGCTGAAAAAACAGGGGAACAAGGGTTGAAATTTTCATTTTTGAAAATTCATGATCACCCTTGTTCAAAGAATGCATGTTGTTAATGCATTAGTTTTACTATGGTCATTACTGTTTGAACTGCACTACATTTTTTTTTGGTTTATCATGATTAGTTTAATTGGCATTTGGTTTATAATGATTGATTTACTTTGATGCCTGGCTGCTGTTTCATCATTGATAAATTTGTTGGATTGAAAATTTATTTTTGGCAGTTCCTTTAATTTGTGTAAAATAACAAAACTGCCTTGATTTGTTCTTCAAATATTTTTCATCATGTTGATTTGCTCTGATATCTTAAACAGGAAAATGTTTGAAAAATATTTGGATACCTTTTGAGTTTGAGTAGTAAATCAGTTTATGATATCAAATGAGTTTTGATTATCAATTAAAACTGCTCATAAATCAAGCATTTAGCATTATAAAATTTGCTAAATAACATTGTTACTTGAAGCTTAATTTTAAATGTTACAGGTTAGTGCTTCCCTTGGTAAAATAAGCATACATCAAGGGGGAGCTATGTGACATTTAGAAAGGGGGAGAAATTCAAATTCAAAGGGAGTACTCTTTACTCAATCTTTAAATTTCTTTCCATTTCAATTTTAATAATGTTTGTCATCAAGGAGGAGATTGATGAGTTTGGAAAACTCTAATTTAATTTGATGATGAACAAACATTATTAAGATAATAAATTACAAAATTATTAATTTGAGTTTCATTAAGCATATGTTAATTAATAATTTTGTGCTGCAGGTTTTGATATTGGGCCGAAAATAAAAAGGAAAGTTGATGCAAGCCCAAATTAAAGTTGCCATTCAGCCTTGCTACATGTTTCTTGTCTAATGACTGAATTGTTGTTTTAATGGGCCAAACTCAATGATATTATAACCAAGCCCATATTTAATTTTGATAAATGCTTTCCATGCTTGATCCGAAATCAATTTTATCAGGAAAGCAAATGTTAACCAAATAGGCCAGCTTTGATCATAATGTCACAAGCCCAAATTATATTAAGTGATAATTGGTTCCATTCTTGGTCCGAAACCAAGAAAAAATGAAAGCATAGTGCTTCCAACGAAACCAAGCCTCTAACCATGTGATGGATTTCAAAATCTATTACATTGTTAAATAATGCATGGGGAACATGAGAGAGAAAATTCAGCTGAATTGATTGATGGCTATTATGTCAAACACGCCACTCTATGTTAGGGAAGTAAAAGCAAGCTATTCCCAATTAATTTGCTTAACCACTTTGCATTGCTTTTCTTCAGATTCTTTTCATTCTCTCTCATCTCTTTCTTCTTCTTTCTTCGGTCCTTGTCCATGAAACAATGGAAGAAATGTTCTTCAACCAAGAAAAGGAAGAAGCTGCATGCATCAAGACCATCAAGCTAATGATGGCAAGAAAACATACTAAAATAAAAGTGAGCTGTGGCTAAGATACTTACCAAATGTGGTTAGATTTGGTGAGGCTATCTTGAGCCTTACATGCTCAAGAATGGACGTTGAAGATTCGGCCAGCTAGAGGAGATTCTTGAAGCATGGCTTGTCTTTGATTCTGCTTAACCACCACAGGGAGTAGCTAGAGTGGCGAAGTGATGGTTGAAAGCAGAGATTGAAGCAGATGAAGTCATCATCATCATGAAGCATCAAGGGCCAGAAATCCATCTTGGAGAGGAAGCCAAGGATGGAGAGCCCGGATTGATGAAGGGCGATGATCAAGAAAGGACTAGAGGTAATTGCATGTTGGTTAATGCATGGTTATCTCTTCTCTCTCTGTGTGGCCGAACCGGTTCTGTGTTTGTTGAAGGAGGAAGAAGTTGGTTCGGTTTTGGCTTCAAGTGTGGAGGCTTTCCTCTTCTTTAAAAAGGGGGAACAACCACTGTTTGAAGCAAGGAGAAAAATTTGAGAGTGCAAGGCACAGAGTTCTCAGAGCTACCTGAGCTAACAGATTTCTCTTCTCCTTCAATGTATTCTGTTTTATAATTTTTCTGTTTAATTTTGTCATGTCTTGAGTCTCATGGAAAAAGGCAAACAAGTGAGGTTTGTATGAAAAAGCCATAGAGCGGAAAAAGGCAGAGAGTGCAAAATTAAAAGAAAAAGCCATAGATGTCTTAGAGTTCCTTTGTTCATCTATGTTGTGTATCATGATTCTGTGGAAATCCCCTTGTAAGTTGGGTTAGCACTTTACAAGTTGTAATCAGATTGATTATAGTGAAATTCCATCATGTTTGTGATGGAGACTGGATGTAGGCTGCACTGCACTTAGCAGCCGAACCAGGATATATCTGGGTGCAATCTTCCTCTCTTTCTACTCCATTTCTATTTCTACTACACAGGAGCAAAAGCCTGAATTATCTCGTGCCAAGTAACGAGACGAAACAAAAAGTCTCGTGGCAAGGGACGAGACAAAACAAAGTTGCTCGTGTCCAGTGACGAGCAAAAACAGAAAAGTCTTCTCTAAAGGTCAGCAAGTGTTAGCATCAGAAAAAGGGGGCTAAGATTCAACCCCCCTTTCTCTTAGCCACTGAAACCATCAAAGTAAAATGCTAAAATCTAAGCAAAAAAGGAGAGAACAGTGAATCTTACCAGGAATAAAGGAGAAATGGCCGAAGAGGTCAGAGACGCAGGTGAAAAGAAGAGTAGAGACGCGATGTAACAATGCAAGATGGTGGCGGCGCAGGAGTTGAACAGACTCAACGGAGCAGCAACATTGGCGAAGAAAGAGGGGAACGGCACGGTGCGGTGATGACACGGTGAGTGGGCCGGCTAAAACGGACAGTGGCGAGGCCGCAAGGGAGGTGTTCAGAGGTGGCTGGCTGGGTGCAAAGAGGACGGAGAGAATGATGTTTGGATTTTTGCTAGTAAAGAATTTATAAGAATATTCGCGTTGTAGATATAGCTTCTAAACTAACAGAAATCCCTTCGTGCAAACGTTTTGGTTGTCACAAGTAACAAACCCCTTTAAAATTGATAACCGAGTATTTAAACCTCGGGTCGTCTTCTCAAGGAATTGCAGGGAGGTATGTTCTTATTATTGGTTATGCAAAAGTATGTTTGGGGTTTTGGATTAAGGTAAAAGGTATGTTGAATGACACTTAAAATAAAATAATAATAACTGTAAATTAAACTCTTGGTAAAGTATAAGAACTGGAAGTCCTATCCTAGTTATCCTTATCAATTGTGATGAGAATTGGATTTTTCTCCTACTTTGTTAACCTCTAACTATGAAGGTAAGTTAAGTGGATCAATTAATTTTGATTCCTCAGGTCCTAGTCTTTCCTTGGGAAAAGTCAGAGTTATTGGAACTTGAATTAATGAAATGAAGAAATCCAATTTTCAATCAACAATGACTTTGATAACTCAAGAGTCACCAATTATTTAACCAAAGCCAAAAAGGGAAACTATCTAAATTAAATAAAAAGCATTCATAAATAAAACAATCGTAAACTGAAATATCTCAAATAACATTAATTAAGAAAATCAATCTAAACATGGAACATTGAAAATAAATAAATACAAAGAACATTGAACCTGGGATTGAGAGTCACTCCTAAAACTAAGAGAAGTCCTAAATCCTAATTTCTAAAAACTCTACCTAAATCCTAAAGAGAGAGAGAGGAGAGAACCTCTCTCAAAACTAGATCTAAATCATGGAAAGTGAATTATGAAAGCATGATGAGTCTCTGCAAATTTCCTGACTTTAATCTGTGTTTTTGGGCCAAAAACTGGGTTGAAATGCGGCCCAGAATCTCTGCCAGCGACTTTTGTAATTCTGCAGATCGCGTATGCCACGCGATCGCGTCATCCATGCGGACGCGTCATTCGCGTTTTTTCCCTGCCACGCGTTCGCATCGTCCACGCTTCCGCGTCACTTGTGCTTTTCCAATCCGCGCGGTCACATGAGCCATGCGGCCGCGTCACTGCGGATTCCTTTTTTCCACGCGGTCGCGTCGCTGACGCGTACGCGTCACTTCTCGCTGGTCATCTCCTCTACTTCTTGTGTTCCTTCTATTTTTGCAAGCTTCCTTCCCAATCTCTCACTCATTCATGCCCTATAAAGCCTGAAATACTTAACACACAGATCAAGGTATCGAATGGTAATAAGAGAGGATTAAGATTAGCTAACTTAAGACCAAAGAAGCATGTTTTCAATCATGTAATAATTTTAGGAAGGAAATATAAATACATGCTAATTATATGAATAAGTGGGTAAAGACCATGATAAAACCACACAATTAAGCACATTGTAAACCATAAAATAATGGTTTATCAGAGAACACAGAGGGGGGGTTCGCGTCTTCGCGAGGAGGGTGAGGGTGACTGGGTAGCTAGTAGCGGCACTAGTGTGTGGAAAGAGGGGCTAGGGTTTCCAAATTTTTGATATATATATATATATATATAGAATGTGAAATGACTAAAAAACCAAAGTAAAAAATAAATTACTAATGGTGTTTAAGTAATTTAATATATTCGGGGGCTGTGGGGAATATGGGGACGGGGATGGGGATCCCCGCACCTGCTTCGGGGGAATTTTGCCCCCCATCCCCGTCCCCGCAGGGAAAATTCTCCGCCATCAGGGCCCATTCGGGGCGGTCCCCACGGGGATCCCCGCCTCCTGGGATTTTTGACACCCCTAGGATCACAGAATACAAAAGGTATGAAAAAAGCTACTGTTCATCTGATATCTTGCAATGTCGCGTTTCTCCTAGTTGAATTTTAGGTTTATTGAATTTATTTTCTTCGTTTAGTATATCAAATTATTGTGCATGCATTTCTACAGTATAACTAGGGTTTGGAATGAAATTTATTGTTTTTTTATTCAGTCCAGTAGACAGTGTAACTAGCGCTTTAAAATTGGTTGTTACACTGTTCAGTACTTCTTTTGCATGGAAAATACTATTCTTGATGATTAAAAGTTGAAATCGATTTATTCTTGATATGAACATTTTTGGGTTCGGTGGCATTCTTGAAATACTGTGATTAAATTTTTACAGTAGTATAATTAGGGATTTGGAATAAATTTTGTGCATATTTTTAAATTTGGCAAAATGAATTTTATTCGGTTCGATTTGCTTTGTTCAGTGGCTTCCTTTTACTTTGTTCGGTAGCTTCTTATTGACTTGATTAAGATATAAATGCTTGTGGTTATTGGTGTATTGAGTGAAGTATTGACCAAACCTTTTTCTTACAGCAAAACAAAACAAGACAATGGCAACAATGAAGTCGCACTATAACGTAAGCACATTAAATATATTTATCCGCTTTCATTCGAATAAAATCTATTTTGTATTATAAATATATTCTCATATTCTGTTTCAAAACTTGCAGAAAACTCATTATTGCAGATGCCAAACAAAGGTAATGGCAACAGTGTACATGGATATGACTCAAGAAAAGAAAGATATAGTGGAAGAAATGGGATTTGGTGTCCTGGCACATATCCCAGAAATGAATGTCTCCCATGCGCTGTTGAGAGAATTGATTGATCACTTTGAGAAGAGAAAGGATGCTTGAAAACTCTCCAGGGCAGAATATACATAACTCCTCGGAAAGTAGCAGCTGCCTTGGGCATAACGAACAGAGATAATACACTTTTCACTTACGGCTTATTTTCAGTTCATTGGTTTACAAAAAATTAAACTGAGCCTTTTTGACTGATTTGTGCTACTAAAATATTGTAGGGAATTGTTTTGATGATAAATTTGATTACAACAAGCTGAATGCAGAAGACAAGGGAATATTTGATAGCGTCAAAAATATTTTCTTGGCCACTTTGACAAGGAATGTTCTGGATATGAGCATAAAAGGGGAGGAGAACCAGAAAAAGTTCAAGAGGACTTTTGTTGTCTTCATACAAAAGTGCTTCTTACTGCCCACAACAGTAAATGTGGCCTCCCCAATCCATAAGCCACCAATCTTTCATGTGGACAACATACGTGAATGGGATTGGGCAAAACATGTGCTTAACTTCTTGATGAAAGGAGTTGAAAACAAAAAAGGGGAAGAAACTATCTGTTGATGGCTGTGTTTTCGTGTTGATGCTATTAGGGGTGTTCGCGGTGCGGTTTGGTTCCGTTTTTGAGAAAAAAGTCATCTGATCCGATCGTCTAATTAAAGTGCGGTTCGGTTTGGTTCAGTTTTTTTGTAAAGGTCATCCGAACCAAACCAAACCAATTAAAATCGGTTTGGTTTGGTTCGGTTTGTTCGGTTTTTTCAATCAAATAAAAAAAATTCTACCATACTATTATGCAAGGTCATAACATTAAAATCGATAAACCGAAATACACAATAACTAACAAAGTCTTGATCTAATGAAATTTAACGACAACAAAATTCAAATACGACAATTAAAGAAGTTCAATAGTTCAACAGTTAACACAACTGAAAATAAAAATAAATTGTCATTAAACTGATAGCAAAGTTATGGTGCCTTCTCCAACAAAATAGCTAAACTTCTTAATGCAAACCAACCTGAAATAAAAAAAACAGTGACATAATAAGAACAACAACAAGAAGCAAGCAAGGCAGCAATAAACCAGCAAGGCAGCAATTCAATAAACCAGCAAGGCGGCAATTCAATAAACCAGCAAGGCAGCAATCTAACAATTCAATAAACCAACAATTCAATAAATAGCAACAAAAGAAATTACCAAATAATTCATCAAATCAGCAAGGCAGCAACTAGCAATAAACAGCAACCAGTAAGGCAGCAAATGCTTCAAATTACCTGAATTGGTAGCTCGGGTTCCATATTGACTTGGGAGGAAGTCTAACAGAAGACTGACAGAAGTGTCATTGCATTATGCAAGAAAATAACACATCTAAAGGTATATTACAAACAATAAAATTCTTCCTTTCTATTTTTAATACCATTATATCAATATATTTAGAATGTTGAAGACATCTTTCATAGTACAAAGAACTTCATAACTTGCAATTGAAATGCACTTTCTCACAAAAATGCAGGAAATACATAAGTACATTGTGCCCACCTAGTTCTCTTGAAACTAAAAGCCGCAACTGAGACATGTGTAGAAAGACCAATTACCTTAGACAATTGCACCTTCTGTTCATCAATCATATTGATTCCAAATTCTCTTCTTATATCCTGCCAAAGCCCAGTACCAGATAATGAAAAACAAATACTAGGAATCAACAACAATGAACAATGAACAACAATGAACAAATAATTAAGAAAACAAAAGCAGAAACACAACAAAATAAAAAATTACTAGCATTTAGCAACAATGAACAATGAACAACAATCAGCAACAATGAACAAATAATGAACAACAATGAACAACAATCAGCAATAATGAACAAATAGATTGAACATAAATTGAATACAAATAAATCACAAAATCAACTCAAAACAAGCAAAAATAAATTAAACCCAGCAGCTCAGAATCACAGAATCAGAATTACTAATAAATTAAATCACAAAATTAACTCAAAACAAACAACTCAAATTAACAAAATCATTAAACAAACACAGTAATCATTAGTATTATTAACAAAATTTCAAAACAAGCAAAATAAGTGCAAAAAACAAAAAATCAATTCAGAAACACATAATCACAGAATCAGAGAATCACAGAACTTGAACTAAGCAAAACAAGTAAATTTGAACCCAGCAACTCAGAAGCATAGAATCAGAGTTATTAACAAGAAATTAACAAAACCCTAAACAAATCCAGCAACTCAGAATCATAGAAATTATAATTAACAAAATCAAACCCTAACTATTTCATAATTATAAACCCAATATGTTTAATTGCTTCAGATACATAGAAGGAGATAAAATCAAACCTGAAGTCAAGTGGATGGGAAGGAGGAAGAGCACTGGAAGAAGGCCAACCGGTGGCTGCTGTGTTGTGGGTGGCCAGGCCAGAAACGCAGTAGTACTGCTATGGGTGGCCACAAACGGTGCTGCAGGTGGCCAGATCGGTCCTGTTGGTGGCGCTGGGGTGCCGCTGGATGGTGCTGGCGAGCCAGGCGAGGTGCTGTGTTGAGGGATCTTCGTCTTCGTGGTGCACCGGCGATGGGGGATCTTCGTCTTCGTGGCTTCGAGTCTCAAGGAGGTGGGTGGCTCAGGCTGGCTCCGTGGCTGGGTCTGGGTGAGTGGGTGTGCACTGTGCAAGCCGCAGAGGGCGAGATCTCAGGCAGGCTGGCTCCGATCTGGGATTCGGGGGTTAGGTACTTAGGTTTCCATGGGGGATTTGGGGAGGGACTCGCGCAGCAGTAAGGAAGGTAACGCGTTTGGGGGGGTGGGGGTGGGGTAGGTAGTTTTTAATTTTTAGGGTTTTGGGAAGAACCGGTTTGGTTCGGTTCGGTTAGGGTTTTGGTGGCAAGAACCGAAAACCGAACCGAACCGAAAAAAACTGCAAAATATCACCTTTTTCGGTTTTTTTTGTTTTTGGTTAATTCGGTTTTCGATTTTTCCGGTTCTATTCATCGGTTTAGTTCGGTCCAGATCGGTTTTGAACACCCCTAGATGCTGATATACTTTCACAAAACCAAGTTTCCTCGCCCATTTGCACCTGAGGCTCCCCCAGCACCTTGGGTGGCCCATTGGACAAAGGAAATGATGGTTGAATGGATTTCTAGAGAAGCAACAAAACCATTGGTAAATACCCTACTAAAATTTCTCCTAAAATTTGGTTTCAGATGCTTTTAAAATCACTACTAACTAAATAAGCTTCTGTTTTAGGTTATAATTAATTTATTTGTCCTACTGGCAATTGTTTACCATATAAACCTTATTCGATTCGGTGGGCTCGCTCCTTTTGCTTTACTTGATTCTTACTATGTTCAATTGAGTCCTTATGCATGCAAAAATGTTTCTTTGATCCTTAAATAATCATCATGTTTTATGACTTTTTATTGAGCACATTGGTATCATTCGGTAAAGTGGTTTGCTTATGTTGATTAAATGGTTGTTATTGTATTTCTCATTAAATAATTGACTCCTTGTTTCTGTTTTAGGGACTTCTGTACAAAAAAAAAAGAAACAAAAAAGTTGGATAAAAAAGAAAAAGAAAAGAAAATTAAAAAGAAAATTGTCAATGTGGATTCTTCTTCGGAAGAAGAAAGATTTTCTGAATCTGAATCTCAATCTGAATCCGACAAAACACCACCGGCAAAGAGAGCAAGACAAACAAAGGTGGTTGATGAGAAGGATTTACAATCAACAACTGAAACTGAAAGCATTCCCACGGATTCAACAAGCAAAAGTGAATCCGAAAACCAGTAAGATTATTTTTCATATTGATTTCATTTAACTAGTATTTGCTTAAATTCGTTCTTATACACTTGTCCTTATGTATTGTAGAGAAGAAGAAATCGAAATAACCAGAAGAAAAAAAATTGGTGGTTAAAAAATAAACCAAAAAAATGAAGCCAGTGCTGACAGATTCAGAGAGCACAAGCAAATCTGAAAGCCAGTAAGTATTATTCAGAAACTGAATTTCTTTTGGTTCGGTGGTCTTCTAACTTTCGGTTCTGCCTTTTAATTGTTTTTGATTTGGTGTTGTCTGTTAGTTTGGTTGAATTGATTGTTATTTTCTTGTTCTTGCTTATATTTTTGTCAGTTATAAATTCGATGTGTTTGTCTTTCTTGCAAAGAAAAAGAAATTGAGAAAACACCCATAATAAAAAGAAAACAACCACAAAGGGTGGCAAAAAAAAACCCAATTTAACAGGGGGTAAGTTTCTCGAATAAGATTTTCTTTTATTGATACTTTCGTTTTAGGTGTATTAATACTTATTTTATGAACTTTCAGAACTGAACAAAGAAAAGACAACACTGCAGAAAGAAGAAGGCAAGCGTTGGAGATGATAAGAGAAAAAAGATAAAAAAAAAGAAATGATGGAGCTCAGTCAACACACATTGCTCCGTATCAGTTTGCCTCAACAGAGGAACGAAATGAATCCTCTCAGACGTAAGATTCAATTTCTTATGCCAATTTCTTTTCGTTTCTTTGCTTACTTTTGCTAAAACCTTTTGTAATTCCTCTAGATTCAATTAATAATATTTATTTATCTTGGTTAGACTGCCAACTGTAAATCTAGGAAGTGAATCACTCTTGCAGACTCAGGAAAGCTGCACACCGTCTGTAAATGCCCAAGACAATACCAGGTTCGTTGCACTCTTTACTTTTGGTTTGATGGTTTCCAAAAATAAATTTGATGTGTTTCTAAACCTCTGCTTTTAATCTTGGTTTTTAATTTTAATTTGTATTTTTTAGGAAAAATACTCTAGAATCCATAGTAAAATATTTTAGAAAAAAGAAAATTCATCAAAGAAAGACTTTAAAAAGTCCACCAGTGTAAGTTAAAAATATTTATGTCACTCTATCAAATTTAGCTAATTAAATTTTGTTTAATTAATCTCACAAAAAATGTGTTTAAATGTCACTAGTGCTACACCCAATTCTCAGCTACAGATCATTCCGGTTCAATAAGAAACTCATTCTGAACCTTTGAATATATGAGCTTTTCAATGAGCAAATTCCTGTTTCTTAGAATAATTTATAATTATTCAACATTAACTTCTTCCTTGTTTACATTCATTAGAAATCCTTTTGCATTATTGTCTCTTCCAAGTTTTCTTCAGGAAGAGTTGATCAATGATGAATTTATATATGTCCCTCCCGAAAGTCAAACACAACAAACCTCTGATAAAGAGTAAGTTTATAAATATTTATTCATCACATGAATCTTGTTCGGTTTTGTGGCCTTGGTAATTTTAAATCATTACTGAAATATTTGCTGTTTAATGCAGCATCCCTACAAAACAAGAAGAACCTGAATTGTAAGTAGATGTTAATGTGTAAGTTTCATTGCTTATAAAAATCCCAATAATTTTAGTTCACTACATATTTTAATTGTAAGTTTTATCTCTTCTGTTTCTTACAGATGCCCGCCGAAACCTAAAAAGAAGGCTGTCGAGATATCTTCATCAAGAAAAATAGAGCCAAAACCTGCGTTCTCTCTTACGAGCTCTGTTATTGAAGAATTATTAAAGGATGACTATTTCTATGAAATTTCTGATGATGAGTAAGTTGACCATAAAAGTTCTTTTTATTAATTTAAATGAGCTATTTTTGGACTGTTATCTATTTAATGCAGCAGCCCTGGTGAAGAAGAACAGCAATCAAGCCAAAAGGAAGATGATATGCCTTCCTTTAATCTTAGAATAAGTCCACCAGTATCTCAACCAACCAAATCCCTCTAAGCTTCCTGTTTCACAGCTTGAAGTCCTGGCAGAGGCGGTGGTAGATGCTGCAGTAACAGCAACATTAAAGTTTATTGAAGCAATAACTTCTGAGCCACCCTTGCCAGCTGCTGCAGTTTTAAAAACTTCAGAAAAAGAAAAAAAATCTCAAAGGAGTTGCTCAAAAAGTGTTATCAGTGGATGACACATGTAAAAAGGACAAAAGATAGTAGCAACGAATACGATGCAATATTCGTCTTGAAACATGAGGCGCTTTATGACGGGTTAAGAGAATATTTCATGTCTCTAATGCCCGAAGAACAAGTGCATGCCTCGGTAAATTCTTTCCCAATTGCTTTAACAATAATAACTTTTCTAAACACTCTTATACAGTATATCTCATAAATTTTCTTTGTGTAGGTTGTCAGTATACATAGCATGATTCTCAACCAAATCAATGTTCGGCGGTATCAGGAAGAAATATACATTGTGCCGCTGGATATTGTGGTAAGCTAAATTTCTTATTCACTGCTGATTCCTGTTCAGTTCAGTCAAAATGTTATAATTGGTTCACCTGATTCTTATGTGTTCTGTTGAGTTCTTTTGCATGAAGAAAACTTTTTTCTTCATGAATGAATATTTTTCATGTCATATTCAGCATATGAATTGTGTTCGGTTCGGTGAAAATTTGATTTAACTGATCTTCGTTTTATAGAATTTTATGTTGGGAACACAAGGCGTTGAGTACATTGATAAAACGACAAACACGGCATACCGGTTTGATATTAAGCAGTATGCTCATCACCGGCAGTGTCTTGACAAAAGAAAACTTGCTTTGCATCCATTTTTAAGTTGTAATATCTTAAAATTCTTCAATAATTTTGTCATCTGTTATTTGTTTCCATTGAAATATTCTATCATTTACCCACAATTAAGCTATTTGTGCCAATTTGTAACGGAGCTCATTGGTAGTTGTGGATTGCTGATGTCAAGAAAAAGAAATTCTATGTGCTTGACCCTATCAATAAGCCGAAAAAACATATACCTGAATTAAGAGTGATGCTGAACAAATTTTTTGTAAGTTATTTTTCTTTTAAATTATTCAAATAATTGAGTACATGAAATGAGTTCGATTCACTGTTGATGCTTTTTTTTAATTTTTGTGTCCCTTTCAAGGATTAATTAATTCTCATATGAGGGTTCACGGTGGGACGGAACCCTTAATGAAAGATGGACTGAAAAAAGAAACAGATTATATCCAACTGAATGGTCAACGTACGGAGTAAGAATCTTTCTCTTCTATTGTCCTATATTTTATGTATTTTATTTTGTATAATATTAATCGTATTATACTCAATTCTTGCTTAGCTATGATTATGGAATATACGTCATGAAATGGCTTGAAACAATCGATCCATGAAAGATCAAGAGCGTGAAGAGATATAAATATAGGGCTTGGACACAAGTAAGTACTTTTTAAATTAATAAACTTTTTTCTTTTCTTATTTCAGTTGAGTTCATTTGTTATGTAACTAATTCCTTTTAATTAAATTTTAGGAAGAGATTAATGACTTCAAGTACCAATATGGTCCAAATCTTCTATTACATGAAATGAACATAATTAGAGACAAAGTGATTTGGAAATCTGAAGTAATAAGACTACCAAAGCCTTCTGCTGCTCTCTCTAGCCCTTATTGTCAATTCACATATGGGGATTTAGATAGTAAATAGAATATACTGTGATTCACTGGTTGTATTTGACAATATTTTGGTTAACTTGTTTAAAAAAGCAATGTATATATGTGAATATTAATGTAAATGCTAATCTATGTATCTTAACTTAATATCAATAATTTTTTCAATGTATTCAATGTGCTCATCTGAGATGTTAATTTATAAATCTCTTGGAACTGTCTGGCTGGTGTTTTATTCCATGTTCTCATTGATTGCTATTAGTTTATTTACAAATATATTAGTAACACCAAGAAACATAGTGAACCGAAATTAATACACTAGCCGAACCGAAAGTTTCAAACACACTGAACCCTAAACCCATAAACCCCAAAAACTCTAAAACCCTAAAACCCTAAAGCCTAACATTAAATCCTAAAACCCTAAACCCTAAACTCTAAACCCTAAAACCCTAAAGCCTAACACTAAACCCTAAACCCTAACACTAAACCCTAAACCCCTGAACCCTAAACCCTAAACCCTAAAACCCTAAAGCCTAACACTAAACCCTAAACCCCTGAACCTTGAACCCTAAACCCTATAACCTAAACCTTAAACACTAAACCTTGATTCCCATTTCTAAAAACAAATTCTAATTATTCAACTTAGAAATTAATACACTAGACGAATAAAAAAACTGCATATATCAATATAAAATTTCACAAAAAAGTGACTATTCATTAAAGACTAACAACAGTTAGAAATTACCCCTGCTATAACCATGGTGAACCGAATTTGCACATGGGTGAACAAAAATTTCATTAATAAAAACTAAAACTTGTACAATCCTCTCTTGGATAATTCATATCTGGTGCATTGTAAAGAGTGGAGCTTATTTGAATCGATGATGCGGAGTCTAAAAGGTTCAACTACAAATGACATAATTAATTATATATTAGCAAAATGAACAATTGACTTTTTAACTAATCAAAAACAAGTCAAGTTTACCTCGCTTGGACCTGTCTTTTTCTTTTTCTTCATGACATTTGAGATCTTTTTTTCCAAGTTTGATCCAAGTCCGTTCTTGGGCCGACCTCTTGTTTTGACACGTGGTGGGCTTTGAAGGTCATTTACATTGCTTAATGTTGCTTCTTCGTGTGTTAACAAACTTTTTGCTTTGCTTCTCTCTTGATATTCTTCCAACTCCGCCATGACCTTGTCAAATGCTCGGTGTAGAATTCCGGTCAACTCTTCAGACTCGGATGCAAATTTAAATATATTGTGCGACCGAAACACCAATTTGTCAAATCTCTTACTCCTCGACTCCAATAGAGGTTCATCTTGGCTACTCTTGATGTGTGTATGCCTCCCCTTTATATTCTTGCTCCAGCGTTCTAATATGTATTTCAGTGCCACGTTATCCACTCGCTCAAAGCTTAGGATGCTTAGCAAATGGCGGTACAATATGCCCCTAGATTCAAACAACAAGCAATGGCACTTCACATCTCGTGATACTGCGTCATAGGTCAAACTTATTGAATGTGGAGTTGGAAACCTACTCTATGACTTCATATGTTGTGAAACCTAGGGTGGAATGCATTGATCTTGTGATACAGTTCACTTTACCTCTGAATTGAGCTTGAACTTCCCTGAATTTCTCATGGGTATATACATGTTGAAATTGTGCCTCTATTGCTGATTTTGTTGCGCACGGTATCACGGTGTAAAAATCTGCAGCATCAAATGCTCTCTCTACTTGCTCTCTGCTTGCTAGGAAATTATCGTATTGCTTCACAAATTGTCTCAAGTAGCTATTCCGTGTGATAAACTTGTTGAAAAATGAATGCATGCTCTCGCTCTTTTGTGTGCTTCTCATTTCGGCCAAGAAGTGGTGATCCAAGTAAACTAGAATCCATATATGCCGATCCTTGTATAGCTCTGAAAAACAAACCCAACCCATAAGGTGCGGTGAACCGAAAAATTTGCATGCTTTGGGAAAAAAAGATACGAGCATGAAAATAATTCGAATTGAAACCTCAATTACTTGAAAGCAACTTGTTGCCTCCGAGGCCATACTTTGTAAGAAAATCATTCCAGTTTTTGTCAAATACGTCTTTTGTGTATGAGTTCCAAACAACGTGGCTCATCTCTTGTTTAATATCGATGTGCCCCTTGTAGCCGTTTAATTTGCTTATGATCTCCTTCATAATGTGCCAGATGCACCAGCGATGAATTGTTGTTGGCATGCACAGCTCAATTGCCCTTTGAATTGATGCGCATTGATTGGTAAGAATACCTTTTGGTGCCTTTCCTCCCATGCAACGTAGCCAACACTCAAATAGCCATTTGAATGATTGGATGTCCTCATTTTTCATCAGCGCACATATGAGAAGTGTCGACTGGCCATGGTGATTCACGTCCACAAAAGAACCTAAAACCAAATTGTACCTACATAAATAACAAGCATATCGTGGTGAACCGAAATATATACATGCACTGAACATCAAAATATATTTGAATGAATCGAATATCTGTTTGTGTTATAGGTGGTGTCAAATGAAACCACGTCTCCGAAATACTCAAATACAGCCCTGCTTCTTGCATCGGTCCAAAATTCATGTTTAATGCAGTGATCGCCTTCAAGGTTGAGTTCAAAGAAGAAATTTTGGTTCTTCTCTTTCATTCTTACTAGGTACTTCCCAAATTCTTTGGCATCGTCTTCTTAAAAAATATTCCGTACTTCCCTTGTGATGTAATTCCTCACATATTTTTCAATAAAACCTAGTTCACGGTGGCTACCAACTGCTGCCATAAATGATTGGTAAGTTTTGCTCGATCTAATTCTGGCTTCCTCGTGGGTTTTGATGGTGCGACACACAAACATACTAAGCTCCCTATGTTGTTTGAGCATCTCAGCCTAGTCTGGACAACAAAGATGTGAGTGATTCAGAATAACTTTAGAAATTGTCCAAACACCGACGTCCTTTATTTTGTGTACATAAATCCTGGCTGGACAGTTTAACCCAGCTGAGGAATTTATCTTCAGAGTTGGAGATATCTTGGATTTTCACCTCCCCTCTTTGGTGCATACAATTAGTTGATTCTTAATCTTGTCTCCATTTTGAGTCGTGTTCCTTATTTTTGTAGAAAAATCGGCAAGTTTGGAATAATATTTGTAAAACTTTGCAGCTTCTTCTAGTGTCTCAAAAATCATTCGCACCTTTGGGACAAATCTTTCATCCACAACACAGCTGGTCTGCAGAGTAAACCGAAGACTTCATTAATGGTGAAACAATTCTATAATACTTACCGAACCAAAATGTTACTAACAGTAAACGAAAGATAATCCATCATACAAAACCAAATTCAAAAAAACTCTCTCTACAATTTAGTTAGTATCAATTCAATTCAATTCAGATTTAGATCACCTCCGTACATTCAATTCAATTCAAATAAAATTAGCAATTGAATTCCATTGAATTCGATTCAAAATTCAATAATACAAACCTTATTAAATTGATGCATTTCTGAAGAATAATCACACTCATTCAACTGATTTGAAGTTGATTCATTCATTGTTTCAATTTAAAACTCCAGATCGAAGAAAAAACAGAGAAGAAGAAGAAGAACGACGAAGCTAATTATGTCAAAGTCAATCCAGATCCATAATACAGAGAACAAGAACTTTTATTAGGTTGAAGAAGAAGAAGAAGAAGAAGAAGAAGAAGAAGAAGAAGAAGAAGAAGAAGAAGAAGAAGAAGAAGAAGAAGAAGAAGAAGAAGAAGAAGAAGAAGAAGAAAAAGAATAAAGAAGAAGAACACGAGCAGAGAAGAAAAAAAAAGAAGAACGCGAGTAGAGAAGAAGAAGAAGAACGAAAATACGACAAGAGAACAAGGTTTACGTTGAGAAAGGTTTACGTTCAGAAAAGTTTATCACGAACAAAAGGTTTACGTTATAAACGTTATATGAGGCGCGTGTAAAACAAACGAGTGTGTGGAGCATGGAGTGGAAGGTACTTGAATACCATCCATATAAGTTTTACATGGATGTAGAGCTTTTCCATATAATTTATTCTATTGAAAAATAAATTAATATTTCCTAAATTTGTAAATACATTTTCTTCTAATTTCTTACACCATTTTATTTGACAGTATTTACCATTAAAAAATAGTAAATGATAATATTTACCATTAAAAAATAGCAAGTGACCATACTATCTTACAATATATATGATGTAAAAAGTAATTTCTTATATTGAAATTACTTCTGGTTAGTGAGATAAAATTTAAAATATTTTTTTCATTTTTTACTCAAATTTAAATTTAAATTTAAATTTGATTAACAACTCATTTTTTTAATTTTAATAAAAAAATTAATTGGTTAGATGCAAAATATTCATCATTTAATAATTTCAATCATTTAAATTTTAATTACCAAAAGTTGGGTTAAAAATTAATTATAAACTTAATAATCGATAATATATATATTATATTAGTATGTAAATAATAATATCCAATATATTGATTATTTATTTATTTTTTGACAGAATTAATGTATAATCTATTGAGAATTAATTTATTATCCAAAAATTTTTTTATAAATTTTTGTAATATATAAAAATAGTGATCTTATTAAATAAGTATTTGTACTATTATATTTATTGTCCTAGATGATGATTTAAGTTACTTATTGTGTATGTTAAATTTATTAAATATTAAGATAAAAAAATTGTTCCATATATTATATAAATAATCATTACAGAAAAAAATTATATATCATATATAATAATCCTTGATATATATAGTGTCATGTATATATTAAGATTATCTATTTTAATTATGTGAGTAATTATTGTTATTTTCACTTTTTTGTTACATTAGAAAATAATATTTAAAACTAAAAAAGAGATAATTAATTTTTTTAATTTGAATTAAAAAATATCTTGTAAATATACCCAATTTTTACATATACTAAGTGTTATAATATTAAATAATATAAATTTGCTATAACAATGACTCAAAATATTAATCTAAGATATATTTGGGCCTAATAAGACCTCAATACAAGTAAGATAAACTAAAATTCATTGTTAAGGTGCTAAATCCGACTTAGTTTCATTACCTTAAATGCCCGATGCAGATGAAGTCCACGCGTCCCCTCTTAAATTGGCTCAGATTGGATCTCCATTGTTAGTTAGATATGGTAATAAGTACTCAAGAGAGCATGAGAAGCCTCCTTCCCATCCCTCACTCCTATTTAAAAAAATGTTCCCATTCCTTCTCCGTCATTGCAAGTTTCTGTTTAATTACTCCTTAGAGAATGTAGATCTCCTCGAGTATCTATGAATATTCTTTAAAATTTTCTAAAAAAAATTAACACAAAAAGCATAATATCATAATTATAAAATAATCAATTCAATATAATACAACACAATTTATAACATTCATTATGAAAAATAATATTTCAGAAGAAGAAAATACAAAAGCATATTCCAACATAATAACATAACATAATTTTTTTGGAACGATACTGAGCGACATAGTGATGAACTTGAGAGGCCGAGAAAGTTAGTTAGAGAGAGAGAGGATCAAGACTGAGAATGAGTTTGGAAGAAAAAGGAAGAATTCGAATTGAAGACAGAAATTAGGTTTCTAAATTCAAGAAATGAATTTATATATATATAAATTAGGATAAATTAATAATTTTATATTCGCGTATATTTAATAGGTTCCATGGAACGGATACTTATGTCCGTGCCCCCATAGAGGTGACAAACGAAAAAGTCCGTCCTATCTCACCAAAAGTCCACCATCTGGTGGTTGGTCCATCCCGTCCCGCCTAGTAAAGCGGTCCTGAATTTCTCTCTCACTCCGCCTAATGGTAGGCTGGCGGGCTCTCCTTTTTTTATAAATCATTAAATATCAAATAATATATATAATTTCACAACAATTTCAATAAATTTATAATTTCTAAAAATATAAAAAAATTATAATTTTTAAATTCACACACATTAATGTCTTTATAATTGTAAATATGTAATAAATATAATTATAAACCAATTTTTTTGAAACAAAATAATAAAACCAATATTGTCCAAAGCAAAACAAATATTGTCCAAAATATATAATTAAACATCTTCAAGTTTATAATCAATCAAACATAAAACATAATCCAAAATATAACTTAGAACATTTTCAATTATCATCTTCATCCTCTTGTAAATCAATAATATTATAGAAATTTATAAAAAAATGGTCCTAACAAAATAAAAGTTTGGCCCAGCGGAGAAGTCTGCCCCGCCCCGCCAAATCCCATGGATTAGACGGTGTAGGGTAGGTGGGCTTTTTAAGTTTGGTGGTCTCAAATTTTCAGCCAAAGCCGTCTTTTTCTGCGGGCTATGTGGGCCAGCCCGACGGATTTCGACTCGTTTGTCACCCCTAGTCCACATCTATTTTCGCATGGCAAGTCGTGAGGATTTCACGAGTCCCCATCTAGCCCCAAAACGTGAGTAATCCCTTTAAATACCCGTTTTGGTTATTTTTGTGATCATCCCTATTGCTAGCATTCATTGGTTCGTGACGTGGAGCTATTCTAGCCACTCAATAAATTCTTAGATAATCAAAGTTTATGTTATATCATTTTTATAAAGTCACATGTATCTTTGTTATAATAATATTAATAGAAGATAAATGGATAAACACTAAACTATTGTTTGGATATAAGATGGAAAATAAGAGGAAAGAAAATAGAAAGAAAATGAAAAGAAAGAAAATAGAAAGAAAAGTATATTTTTTTGTGTATTGTTTAGATGAAGAAAAAATAAATGGAAAGAAAATAGAGGAAAAATTTTCTTTTACTTGGATGGAAGAAAAAGTAAGAAGAGAAAAAATTATAATAGAGTAAAATTATATTAATGTTTTTATATATTATATATAAATTATAATTCAAATGGTAACTCTATATTTTTACTTATATTTGCACTTTTGCATTTGTTTTCTTTGCAATTTTGAAGAGAAAAAATTTACATGAGCTCCACATATACTTTTATGTTTTTCATTCAATTTCTTTGTTGATCCAAACAATAAAAAATTAATTTTTTCATCCATTTTCTTCTCCAGCATTTTACTTTTTTACAAATTCTTCTAATCCAAACAATGCATAAATAAGTCATATTTTTCATATATATAACAATAACTAATATCACATATTAGGTTAATTTACATTGATAAACCCAAGCCACCCTAAAATTACCTGAATCCCCCAAACCCAAAAACGTTACCTAGTTGTCTTTATTTATATTTCTATATAAATTGAATTTAATGAATTCGTATTAGGATAATAAGTAGTAAATCGAATCTATAGGATTCGAATTACCTGACATTGTGATTCGAAAGTAAATTGAATTCAAAAAATTTAAATTATGTCATTCCTTACTAAATCGAATCTATAAATTTCGATTTATATGGTCCATGCTAAATCGAAGCAATAAAGTTCGATTTATACTCACTTAGTAGCAATTCAACTCATTATAAATTGAATCTCCTTCATTCAATTTAGTAGTATAGATAGTATCCAAGTAATTCGAAAATTATAGATTTGATTTGATTTACTACGAAAATTCATAATTCAAATTCTATAAATTTATTAAATAATTTAATGTTTATTTAATTTTAGTCAAATCAGATAATATAATTGTTTAGTTATAATTAATGTTGTTCATCCTTATGGTATAATTGAAACATATTGAAACTCTAAAGGTAAAATTAAAACTAAATGTTAAGGATAAAATTAAAATAAAATTATATTTGCTATCTTGTAATTTTTTTGAATAAAAATCTCATTTATACCCCTTTAAAATATATCACTTTAATACACTAATATTTTTATTAAAAATAAAAATAATGATAAATATCTCATATATTTGTTAGTAAATTATATACAAATATTTTTTTAAAGTATATCACTTTTATTATATAAAAACAACTTAAATATCTTTAAATGTGATTATGATAATTCATTAATTATTATATTTTTTATTAATTTATATTTTAATAATTTACCTCTAACTTTTAATTATAGTAAAAATGTAAGATATAATGCCTAAAAAAAAGCTAAAGCGACATAAATTTTTTACTAACAAAAAATATTTTTTTTCATTTTTTAGACACGTATCTATTTTTTTAATTTATATATTTTAATTTATATAAATTAGTGACAATTAAATGTACCAAAATATACTGATTAATAAAGAAATAAAGTTTAAAATAAACATGTCCTGAACAAATTGAAATAAATAAAGACTTTTAATTATGATCATTAATTATAATCACATATATTTACTTCAAGATTTATATTTCAAAAATTCAGTATATTAATACTTTGTATTTTTATTTCTCAATTTTAGACTATCACACACATTAGTTACTCCCCAATAATGAGAATACTTAAAAAGAATATAATTAAGTGATCTTAAAATTATATAATAATTTAAAAAAACAAAAAATATACAATTACCTAAAATATAATATTTGTGTAGTCACTAAAATTTAATTACCAATATAAAAGCTATGATGCACGGACATGGACATAGGACACGACACGACACGAGACATGCCGACACGCGAATTTTAAAATCTTATAAGACACGGGGACACGCATACATATAAAATATAAAGTATTTTTTTAGATAAATCATAATGAATTTTGATATTTTATTGATATTAAAATATAAATTAATTTTTTTAATTATTTTTAATATCTTATTTTAATTATATCACGTATATAATTAAAATATCTTTTTGTTTTAATAAATAATAATACATACTATATCTAAATTTATTTCAAGAATATATGTTAAGAAAAAGATTGGACACGCTGACACGTGATGATATTTAGGTGTGTCCAATGGTGTCTGGAGAAGAATTTTTTATTTTTTATTAAGACGTGGTTAGACACAGCAAACATGCGTGTCGGGCGAGCATCGGTGAGTGTCGTGTCCGAAATGTGTCCGACACGCGGACACGACAACTCAGCGAAGTGTCCGTGCTTCATAGTAAAAGTAACATATAATATCATTTTGTAACACCCTAATATTCATATCCTTATACTCGAGTGATGATAAGGTGGTACGACTCTCAAGGGGATTTTTAATACATAGTTTATAAGCATGATTGAAAGGAGTATTAATCAAGAAGCTTGAAAAGGAGTAAAAATAAAATCGCAAATTCGTAGCACTCACGTATCGACAAAAAGAAGGTAAAGCGTGAACTGAGACGATATAAAGATAATTTCGTTGAGAAGAATAAGATAAAACAAAATATAGATAGGTAACGTAAATAATTAGCCACTAGTCGCGACCCGCAAAGTTTAGGCCAGCTAGGGTATAGTTTGAAAGTAGTTGATAACAGTATCTGCTAATCTCTCCCAAAAGAAACATAAGAGCCTCTATAGGGAAGTTCAAAAGAGTTCAATACATAATATAAGTTTTTCAAAATAAAGGTGGAGAGACTCTAAGCAAAATATAAAGTAGAGAATATAAAGAGCTTCGCCATTTCTCAGATGAACCACAGCTCACTTTTGAGCACTTGGACATGTATCTGAAAAACAAGAGATATATACAAAATGAGAACCCCCGACCCATGAGTTTCCAGTATGGTAAAAGTGACAAATAAATACAATGCACTGTAATAAAAACTCACTAAGCATCCTAAACTTCCTTTCACCGAAATTCATCCTATGTTATCGCTAATCCATAAATAGGCAACTGTCATAAGGGAATGCTAAATCTAATTCATCTTCCTCATACTTCCTAACTTTCTAACTCTCTAACGAATCAGAATCAGAATCATAAACAAAACCATCACAAGTTATTCTGTCTCAACAATTCTATATCAATACTTCATATCCTCACATGGAGCAAGTGAAATCACTTCACTGCGTCTACCCAAGGAGCTCAAATTATCTTATTTTCTACCTAGAGCAGTGAAATCACTTCACTACATCTACCCAGGGAATTCAAATTACCCCATTCAATAATCATCATTTTAAATTAATCATATCATTACTCTATCTCAACAAGAACAGCCCTCAGCGTCAACCGACACCAGCATGAGGGACCACTCAGTTGTACAAACACAAGTAATACAGGCAAATAATACACAATAAGGCACAAGTAGAACAAGTAGCACATAATTAGGTAACATAGCATATATGATGTAGCAATCCAAAATAATAGGCAAACCCAAACAATTCAAACATATGCATATGATGTATGCCTGCCCTATGGCTGATGATATTATCTATCGATTATATAGCCAACCTGACACATCCTGGTAGCTAACCATGGACAGAAACACCCATGCGGAGTAAGTGGGCTTGAGCTACAACCCCTTTACTACTACCCGCTTAATCCAGAGCCAGTGGAACAACCACTACTGCGGCTACTACCCAGGTGGGTGTTTAAAAGCTCAACTTGGAGTGAGTGGAATCACCATTACTGCGGCTACTACCCAGGCGTCACAATCTCTGACCTGGAGCAAGTGGGACGAACTACAACCCTTGCTACTGCCCAGGATCTCAAAACAAACACTTATTTAGTTTAAAATCAATCATCATTATTATCAAATCTCAAACATTAACCTGGAGAAAGCGGAATGAACCACAACCCTTGCTACTACCTAGGTATCACAAAAACACATTCATTCATAATTGCTCTTCATTATTGCCAATTCTCAAACAATGACCCGGAGCAAGCGGGACGAACCATGACCCTTGCTACTACCCAGATATCACAGACATACATTCATTCAGAACTCCATAATTAAACTCATTTATCATAATTCTCCTTCTCCATCTCATACTCGGAGCAAGTGGACAACGCCACTGCCTGCTACCCGGGGTCACACATCACATTCATTTTCAAACCATCATTTATGCACTTTCTCAATCATAATTCATTACTCCAAGTCTTTCTTCATCAACAAGTTATCACATTTTCCAACTTCTTCTCATTATTAGGCATACTATAAAAATTTAGGACTTAAAGGATGAAAATCGAGGCTTAGAAATCTGAAATCCGACTTAAAAACTAAAAAATCAATTTTTGTTGAAAACAGGGTCACGCATGGGAAGTAGAGAGGTAGGGTGATGCGTGCACGTCAGCCACGCGTACGCATGGATGCGTTTTGTGCTCCTTGCACAAAACAGGCACGCAACCATCACAACCCTTTGGAATTTATACCACGCACCTGCATCAATATAGCGACGCGTATGTGTCGGCCAGGCGCACGCGTGAGAGAGTAAAACTCCCGAGTGACGTGTGCGTGCGCGTCAGAGTACGTTTTACCAAAAATTTTACTAAGTTTAAAAAGCTGCAGAATTTTATTTTCAAATATCAAACTTCCGCCACACATAACTTCTTCTACAAAATTCCTTTTTCAACAATTTTTGAACTGTTGGAAAGATCGTTGAAGGAACTTTCATAAAAATCCAATTTTGAAGAATTTTTAACTTTGAGGACCGAGTTACAGGCCGCCGTAGTTAGTCAAAAATCAATTTTTACCCAAAAATAGAAATCACCAATTATTCCAATACCCACAAGCCAAATTCATTTCCACTCATCCAAATGACCACAACCCAAACACATTCACAGAATTACACTCAACTAAAACTAAACCTACCTCATCTATACAATTCAATTCAATTTTATCATCTTCCACTCCTAAATTCCTAATTTTTTATTATTCCACATTCTTCCCATTTATTCACACACTCAATATTCAACATCCACTCAATCTCATATGACATCACACAATACACACATCACTTACCTTCCTTACCTCTTTTCGCCCTCTAGCCCAAGATTCACGGCCTACGGCCTAAATTCATAATTTAAATGCATATTTCACAAACCAATATTCATTATCCAATTCATCAAATTCTCAACACACCAAACATACAAATTCACACAATTCTTAACCCAATCATTAATTTACATTACATATCAACTATACATACTAGTACCAACCATTTACACAATCCAAACTTAATCCTAGGGCATCTAGCTTAGGAATTCTCATCACAGCACATGGTACTTAAATGAAATTTAAACCGTACCTCTGGTAGCCAAAATAATTGAACTTCTTCTTGGAAGTCTCCACCAACTCTTAACTCCAAGCCTCACCAAGGCCCCACAAGCAATATCAATCTTCAAATTGTGTACCAAAATTACCCAATACTCTAAACCCACAAAGTTAGTTGATGGAACTCACCAATGGCTCATACTAGAGCACTCCTAAACAACCAAAATCATAAAATTACTCAACACCCATAACTAAACCTGAATTTAAAGAGAAAAATGAAAACTGGGCAGAGGACAATAGAATACTCACCACAAAACTTAGATTGAATTGTAGAAGATAAGAAGAGTGATGCGTGACCGTAAACGGCTCATCAATCGGAGTTTCGGAGAGAAAGTTACGGTGATTTGAAGTTTGATGAAGTTAGGATTTTCTCTCTTCTTCCTCTCTTCTCCATTTCAGCGTCATGAGCTGAAATTCTCATAACTAAGATTTATATATGTTGGGTTTTGGGTCCACTTGGGCCCGGTTTAGTTGGTTTAACCTGTTGGCCCAATTTTGGACCAAAACCTTTAAGATTAGAGTGTTAAATCATATTCTAAATATTTCTATCTTCACAAATTATAAATTCTTATTTATTAAAATTATTCACTTGTAATTAATTTTCTCATCCACAGTATCGAACAGATCGCAGCCGGTACTGTCGGTCAAATTTTCAGTGCGCATTTTTATTCAGAAAACTATATTTTTCGACTCAGAAAAATTCACTGAGTACAAATATCATATTTAAATTATCAAATTCCAATTGCTAAATTTTCTAACCATATTTGCTCCTATTTAATTAATTACGGTTTGACCGGATTTTACATTCTACCCCCCAAACAGAAATTTTTGCCCTCGAAAATTCCATCTGCCACCACCAGTATTTGAGCGTAGTCTACCTTTATATCCAACGCATAGTAGTCCCAAGGTCTTTTTACTTTGTGCGCTTCCGTTGCCGCGCTCTGATTCCTTTATCTCAGAGGATCTCGATCATTCGTCCAACGCCGACCAACAACCTCATTCATTACTTTCATCATCTCATCAACTCACATCTTATTAAATCTCAAATCATGTCATCAATAATTTCACCATCATCATTAATCATAGTCATCATCCCACATCACTATAATCAACCAAAAATCATCACCATACCTTAATCATACTCCATCACTATCCTCTCTCTCTGTCAAGCCAATTACCACTAATCATAGCTCAACTCCAAGCATAACCTCCAGACTTACTTTCTTATTCCCAAACCCTTCAATTTATATATAAATTGCTGTTTTAAAGTCTTTGACTAATTAATCAAAACTCTCTTCGTTTTTAGAAATCAAATGAGTTTGAAATAACAAGTTAACAAAATCATAAGAATCCAATTTTCTTTAATAATCTATAAAAGCATTCGAAACACATCTCTTTTGTTAAAGTTACTCAAATCAAAAATCATTTTCAAAACCATAACCAATACTCTTTCAAATTCTTGGAAAAATTTCGACAGCACCTCCCCTAAAAACTGAAGTTTGCCACCCGTCACGGGTCCCCTCTTTTCAACCTCAACTCAATCAAAACCAACATTTCAAATCAACATTTGCAAATCCATCATTTAGGACCATTCCTCATCTATTTAAATCAAAGAAATCTAAATGTCACGGATTCAATCCGTTTCACCAAAAATCTAGAAATCAACCAATTAAATAACAAACACAACATATCAATCTCAACAGAAAATCGTTTACATCACAGGCATTTATCCATTTGTATTAATCTGCTAAACTTATCAGGTATTCAAAGCCCAAAGCATTTTTGTTTAAAGCAAACCCCTACTCGGACCATCTAGTTTGATTATAAGTCTAATACTAAGCTCGACATTCTCAGTTTTATTGTAAAGGTGGTATTATAAAATCATGCACTGTCCATTAAGCCTGATTATTGCAATTACCTCAATCTTACTATCACAATTGGCCCGCATCCTGACTCCCTCCTTGTTGGCAATTTCTTGATACATGCTTTGGTAACCCGCACTTGTAACATACACCTAACCTCAATCGGCACGGCCTATTTGGGTGATGACTTCCACATCTCTAACAGCTCGAAACATCTGTAGCAGCCGTTGTCTATTTTCCCTTACCGTTCCCTTGGGACTCTTCATTCGTTGCAAAGTTATTCCGTCCTTAGGAAAAGTGTTGTGTGTATCCTCTCTCCTTAAAATCTCGACCCCTTGGTGCAAATCCTTGGTTGTGCTCCCTATGAATTCCTTTCTCTGTAGCCACCTTTTTCACACACTCTTCAGCAACTCTGCTCTTATTCACCAACTCTGAGGAAGTTCAGATCTCCATTGGTCCCACTGAACCTAAGATATCGCTCCAGAGCCCTCCTTCATACTTAATGCAATTCCATTCCTAGATGTCTCTCGGAGCTCCCTGACATATGCGAGAAAACCTGAATGGCTCCTCAAATTTGTCTGTATACTCAAATACAAACATAGCACCCTGCTTCAGTTGCAGTAACTCAAGTTCTTTGGCCGTCTTGGCAGAATTTGGAAAGTACTTTTTATAAAATTTCACCTGGAAGGTATCCTTGGTAATAAGGTCATCACCCTCCTACCACCAATGCGATGCTTCCCCAATGAGCTGATACGTAGCAAACTCAACACACTGCTCTTTGGGCACTAACTGCGCTTGTCGCTTCATGCCCTGAAACCAAGTATCGACTTCAGTAGGATTGGTGGTTCCCCTGATCTTTGGTGGATTAACCTTTAAGAAGGTTGCCAGCGTCATTGGGCCCTGAGCTCTACTTTTTCCCATTTCCATTATTGTTCATCTGTTGCCCAAGTGCCTCTGCAGTGGCCTGCATAGTAGCAGCCATATTCTCCAATGCCGCCATAAAGTTTACCCGATTGTTCGGGTTAGTTTCCGGCTCTCGAGTACTAGTATGACCTCTCTTACAGCCTCGACCACGTCCACGAGGAGCCATCTGGTTCCTATATACACCAAACAATCGATATCAAGTTGATTAGTCTCAATATCGGAAGTCTAGTGCTTCAAATTACCAAAGGTACACTCATGAACTTCATGCCAGATGTATTAGTTGAATACCCTAACTAGCACATGCATAGACTCAGAGTATGCATTGAAGCATAAGCAGTTCCATCCCTCTGGCTCACGAGGATGAACTACAACCGTTGCTACTACCTAGGTTTCACAAATACACATTCATTCATAATTGCTCTTCATTATTGCCAATTCTCAAACAATGATCCGGAGCAAGCGAGATGAACCACGACCGTTGCTACTACCCAGGTATCACAAACATACATTCATTCAGAAATCTATAATTAAACTCATTTATCATAATTCTCCTTCTCCATCTCATACTAGGAGCAAGTGGACAATGCCACTGCCTACTACCTGAGGTCACACATCACATTCATTTTCAAACCATCATTTCTGCACTTCCTCAATCACAATTCATCACTCCAAGTCTTTCTTCATCAACAAGTTATCACATTTCCAAGCTTCTTCTCATTACCAGGCATACAATAAAAATTTAGGACTTAAAGGATGAAAATGGAGGCTTAGAAGTCTGAAATTCGTCTTTAAAAACTCAAAAATCAATTTTTGCTGAAAATGGGGTCACGTATGGGAAGTGGAGAAAAGCATGTGACGCGTAAGCGTCGCTCATGCCCACGCATGGGAAGTAGAGAGGTAGGGTGACGTGTGCGCGTCAGCCACGCGTACGCGTGGATGTGTTTTGTGCTCCTCGCAGAAAACCGGCACGCTACTATCACAACTCTCTGGAATTTATACCATGCACCTGCATCAATACAGCTACGCGTACGCATCGGCCATGCGTGGGCGTCGAAGTACATTTTACCAAAAATTTTACTAAATTTAAAAAGTTGTAGAATTTCATTTTCAAATCTCAAACTTCTGCCACACATAACTTCTTCTACAAAAATTTTTTTTCAACCATTTCTGAACCGTTGGAAAGATCGTTGAAGGAACTTTCATAAAAATTCAATTTTGAAGAATTTCTAACTCCGAGGACCGAGTTACGGTCCGCCGAAGCTTGTCGAAAATTAGTTTTTACCCAAAAACAGAAATCACAAATTATTCCAATGTTCACAAGCCAAATTCATTTCTACTCATGCAAATGACCACAACCCAACCACATTCATATAATTACACTCAACCAAAACCAAACCTACCTCATCTACACAATTTAACTCAATTTCGTCATCTTTCACTCTTAAATTCCTAATTTCTTATTATTCCACATTCCTACTATTTATTCACACACTCAATATTCAACATCCACTCAGTCTCATATGACATCACACAATACACACATCACTTATATTCCTTACCTCTTTCCGGCCTCCGACCTAAGATTCACGACTTCCGGCCCAAATTCACAATTTAAATGGATATTTCACAAACCAATATTCATTATCCAATTCATCAAATTCTCAACACACCAAATATACAAATTCACACAATTCTCAACTCAATCATTAATTTACTTTACATATCAACTATACATATTAGTACCAACCATTTACACAATCCAAACTTAATCCTAAGGGTATTTAGCCTAGGAATTCTCATCACACCATATGGTACTTAAATAAAACTTAAACCATACCTCTTGTAGCCAAAATAATTGAGCTTCTTCTTGGAAGTCTCCCCCAACCTTTAGCTCCAAGCCTCACCAAGACTCCACAAGCAATATCAATCTTCCAATTGTGCACCAAAATCATCCAATACTCTTAACCCACGAAATTAGTTGATGAAACTCACCAACGGCTCATAGTAGAGTACTCATAAACAACCAAAATCATAAAATTACTTAATACCCATAACCAAACCCGAATTTAAGGAGAAAAATAAAAACTGAGCAGAGAAAATTAAAATAATTACCACAAAAATTAGATAAAATTGTAGAAGATGAGAAGAGCAACGCGTGGTCGCAAACGGCTCGTCAATCGGAGTTACAGAGAAAAAGTTATGGAGATTTGAAGTTTGATGAAGTTAGGATTTTCTCTCTTCTTCCTCTCTTCTCCATTTCAGCGCCCCACACT
>NC_029779.3:25164940-25194204 GCF_000817695.3 Arachis duranensis
TAATAAGCTAAAATGCTCATAACTAATGTTTATATATGTTGGATTTTCGGTCCACTTGGGTCCGATTCACTTGGTTTAACCTGTTGGCTCAATTTTGGGCCAAAACCTTTAAGATTAGAGTTTTAAATCGTATTTTAAATATTTCTATCTTCCCAAATTATAAATTCTTATTTCTTAAAATTTTTCACTTCTAATTAATTTTCTCAACCACAGTACTGGATAGATCGTAGCCGGTACTACCGATCAAATTACTAGTGCGCATTTTTATTCAGAAAACTATGTTTTTCGACTCAGAAAAATTTACTGAGTCCAAATATCATAATTAAATTATAAAATTTCGATTGCTAAATTTTCTAACCATAATCGGTCCTATTTAATTTATTATTTAATTAATTACGATTTGACTGAATTTTACAACCTAATCATCCAACAATTATATATATATATATATATGCACTTCAGGGAATTTAATATTTATATAATAATATGATAAAATAAATTAAAATTTGAGGTTAACCATAGCAAGCGCTCAAATTTAAATTTTTATAAATTAATTTATTTTTGTTGAAGTAAATTACACAATAAAAAATTCATAAAAAATCCATATATTAATGTAGAAAATAGTTTATTTATAAATACAAAATTAAAAAAATTATTCTTAAAAGTTGAATATGAAGATAAAAAAATAAATTATAACTTGCAAAAATTATCTCTAAAATTTATTACAATAAATAATAAATTTGTAAAAGTCATGTATCTATATAAATTAAATTATATTAAATTATAAAATATCTAGATATTTAATCAACCTAATTAATTATTTTGTAATTGATTTGATTTAATAATTTAAAAAAATTGAATAACTCTTTTTAGAAATATGCCAATCTAAATAATATAGATTGGAGATAAGAAATATGTAACTAAATTATATAATATAACATAATATTTCTTAAAATTTATTTTATAGCACATTTAATGCCAAGATATTTATCATCATCTGTGGTATAATCTAATTTCACAATTATTTAAACATTGTTTTTATGAAAAAATCACATTATTTATTTTGAAAAAAAAAATATTTACTCACTATTATAATTTAGATAGAATATAAAATAGATATTAAACTAATTTCTTTTAATAATTATTCAGTCACAAATATCCATCAAGAACATTAGATTAAAGAGCATATAAAGTAAATATAATACCTACAACTTTTACACTACCACGATAAAATAATTATCATAAGTCTTTTTAGCATAAATTAAGAAGAACAACATATAATAATAAAGAAACAATCAAATTCAAAAAAATTATAGAACACCTATCATACACTACGACTGTTAGTATTGAGAAAGTTTTAACCATTTATGAGCTATCTTTTTGTTTACTTTACACTTCATCTACGAATATGTTAAGGACTAAATTTATGCTTCAACCTTTCAAAATTCCATATATTCTTACCAAACATAATATTAATATGCCTTTTTTTTATAGAAACCATTGAGTGAAAGAACTATTAGTAAAAAAATGAGGTTCTCTTATAATATGTATGACTGTTATGATAATAAAATAAAAATAAAAAATATGAAATAATATTGTGTATATTTAAATTAATTTTAATATTTTTTAATAACCAGATTTATCATAACATAACTGATAAATAATAACAGTTAATATGGATTGGATATGTTTTGAGTATGCTATACATTTTATGATTTTGTACGAAACAATATTCGTTTTAATTTATATTTTTATTATTGGATATTAAAAATGAAAAGTATTTATATTGTTAGCATTTTTCAAACCTTCCTCAACTCTGACCATGATTAGGCCTAAAAGATCACATATCTCGTTGAAAATAAATATAATCTAATCAATTTTCATCTGATAGTGCTATACATTCGCATAATCATAAGAGAATTAACTTTAACGAGATATCGATATGGTATTTAGTTACCACATGAGTATTTTTATATATAGAAATCAATCAAATATGTATGACTTTTAATGAAAATAATATATTGACTATGGATATTATTTGTTAGGTAAAAGATAACACATTGGCAAAGAAAATTAATTACAATGGGTATATTTATTTTAAAAAATATTTTTTATGTAACCCTGAATTATTACAGGTTTAACTTTAATCGAGAGTGGTAGAATGCCAAAATTGAGATATTTTTAGATTATAATATTTTTCAAACAAATAATTAATGAAACACTCATCCATATCTTCTCATTTTGAGTATATTTATACATAAAAAATGAGTTGAAATAGCAAAAACGAAAAAAATGATAATTTTTATAATTTTGTGTGGCTATCTATATAAAGAAGACCAAAAACCCATGATTATCTACCAAAATTAATTTTATTTATTGCATTCAATTTGAATAAGTAAAAAATAATCTTATTTTAGTTTAATCCTTAATTTACATTATTTAAATTTAGCTTAATATATATTATTTGATTTGATTTAATTATTAGCGAAAAATATCTCGAGAACCTATTTTATTCATAAATTTATTATTTTAATGATTAATTAATTAATACAGATTATTATTATAATTAATTTGGTTTAATAAATTAAAAAATACTAAGAAAATATTAAAAGAAATAAATTAAAAAATACTACCAAATCAAATTGATATAAATTATAATAAATTATGTGATATTTAAATATCTAATCAAATCAATTAGTTGATATAATTAATTTATCATAATAAGTTGTATTTAATGAGTTAAAAAAAAAAACAAAATCGCTAAACACTCTCATAAGCATGTCATGTTAACTCCATCATTAAGTGCAAAAACATGCTTTTTATATAATAGAAAAGATAATAAATAGAATATATGAGAATATTATATGTGACATATTTTAATTATGAAATTGGTATTATATAATAAATTTTTCTGAATCGTTGTTGCTTATTTGATGTTAATTTTTACGTAATTACTTAATATATAATTTTCGCCTATAAAACTATCAACTGCCTAATATAATGATTTAATTAATAAGAATAATGACATTAATATTTTTTCATAAGGCTTGTTATTATTTATAATTAGGAAATAGTCAAAAATAAATTTATTTCCTTAATGAATGTTAATTTTATTATTAAATTCTATATTACCTTTAAAATTTTAACGTAATTGTGTCAAATTTCTACATTTTGAAAGGAATTTACTCGAAAAAGTTAATTTGTAAATTACATTATTATTACAAAATTACTTTTTTAACATAATTAGTGGTGCTTATTTGAACCATTAAATTTAGTTTCTAATTATATTAACTTCAACCTATTTTATTATCTTGTGCCCTTAAAGAATTTGCACGACTGACATAAAAATATAACAATTGAAAATTGTTACGGCCTGGCCCAGACCGTTTGCGGGCTGACCCGACCCATTGATCACCCGAACCGAACGGTCGGGTACGAGCAGCTCAACCAACGACACAGACACGCGTCCTTGACAGCTCCCCACTACAGCTGTATGAGGAAGCTTCGAGGAAGGTGGGTCTGCCCTTGCGGGACCCACTTCTGACATAGTATATATGGGGAGGGTCCTACCCCTCCCCCAAGGTACAACACATATTACCTTATCCTTTTTTCGCCTGCACACTCAACTGACTAGAGCGTCGAAGTGTCTTTGCAGGTGACACCCCCTCCACATCAGGAGCTCAGGACGTCGGCTACTCCAGCTTCACCCTCGCGACCCGGTTCCAGGCCACACTTCACCTATCAACCCGAGGATCCCTTCGAACCGTCCGGTACCCGACTTATCAAACATTGGCACCGTCTGTGGGGACTGCCTAAATGGACATCGTACAGGGTCCAGGGGACCATGGCCATGGAGCGGGCCTTAAGGGGGTAGCCTCCATCGCTTCTTCCCGGGAGCGGCTGAGGTCCCCCCGTGACGTACCGAGCCACATTCAAGAGCCCAAGAAAGACGCCCCTTTGGAGGAACTGGCAATGATAGCACCAAGATAATGCAGGAACTGCGCCATAGGGTACAGAACTTAGAGCGCCAGCTGGCAGATTAGGAGCACCATCAACAAACTTCCGATCCCAACTACTCTCCGTCTCTCGAGAGCCGGGAAAGAACCTCTCGCAGAAGCCGCTCCCAGCGCACTCCCACCTCAAGATCAGAATCAGAAAGTAGCCGGGAAGACCAGGAACACCCGAGAAAATGACATGACCCCTTTATCTACGTCCGATCTAGGGGGACTCGCGTCGTGAGACGAGATCAGGAAGATGACGGAGAAAGAACGAGGAGAGTGCGACGACCTGTGATCATAGGAGCAACCCCTTTCTACCATTCCATTCTCGAGGTCCGGCTACCAAAGCACTTTGATAAGCCGATGGACATGAGGTATGATGGAACTCAAGACCCACAGGAACATCTGACGGCCTTCGAGGTCAGAATGAATTTGGAGGGGGTAGGCGACAAAGTCAGGTGTCGCACTTTCCCGGTCACCCTGGCTGGACCCACAATACGGAGGTTTAATAGCCTCCCGCAAGGTTCTATCTCTAGGTTCTTGGACATCAGTTGCACCTTCTTGGCGCAATTCACTACCCGAATTACGAAGGTAAAACACCCGATAAACTTACTCGGGGTGACACAAAGGCACGGTGAGCCGACCAGAAAATACTTGGACCGATTTAACGATGAGTGTTTGGAAATAGATGGCCTAACCGATTCGGTGGCCAGTCTGTGTCTGACGAACGGACTTCTGAATGAGGATTTTAGGAAGCACCTCACCACGAAGCCGACGTGGACGATGCAGGAGATCCAGAGCGTTGCCAAGGAATATATCAACGATGAAGAAGTCAGCCAGGTCATGGCTGCCAACAAGCGGCAGCCCTCCTACAATCAAACCTGCCAGCACGATAGAGGAGAAAGACAGAAAGAACACACTAGAGATGGCGGTCCGAGAAAGACACCCATGCCGTTTTCTCGAGTCGAGAAGTTCACCAATTACATCCCCTTACCGTTCCCATCATAGAAGTTTATCAGCAGATAGCCAAAAATAGAATTTTGTCGAAGCCCCGACCTCTGAAGGACCAGACCGGGGGAAACAAGAGCCTCTATTGTGATTATCACAAAGGCTATGGACACAAGACACAGGATTGCTTTGACCTGAAGGACGCGATGGAACAAGCGATCCAGAACGGAAAAATGGCCGAATTCTCCCATCTCATCAGGGAGCCAAGGAGGCGAGATCACGACCGTGATGGAGAGGACAAGACCCACGCGGTGAAGCGATGTCATGAGCCGGAAGACAATGAGCACGGCCTTACCATAGTGAACGTGGTAACGACAAGAGATGCACCTCCAAGGTTGAGGTCGGCACACAAGAAAGACGCCAAGGTCCTGGCGGTTTCCTCATCCTCTGTGCGAAGCTCCAAGAGGCTCCCACCCATCTCATTCAGTCCAGAGGACCAATGGTTCGATGAGGCTGTGGAAAATCCTCCCATGGTCATCACGGCTAGAGTGGAAACCGGCCTCATCAAGCGGATCCTCGTGGACACCAGGGCTGACTCGAATATCATGTTCCGCAACGTGTTCGATGCCTTAGGCCTACGTGATGCCGATTTAAAGACACACCAGCACGGTGTCGTAGGTTTGGGCAACCACTTCATCAAGCCAGATGGGATAATCTCCCTACCAATATCTGTAGGGTCAAGATAGGGGCGAAGGTCGGTAATGGCCGAGTTCGTGGTTCTGCGAGACTCTACGGCCTACAACGTCATCCTAGGGAGGAAGACTATCAACAACCTCGGAGTAGTGATCAGCACAAAAATGTTGATAATGAAGTTCATCGCTGATGACGAATCCGTGGGATCCATTAAAGGAGACTTGGAAACGGCAGTCGCTTGCGACAATGCCAGCCTCTCCTTAAGGAAGAAATCTAAAGAGGCATCGGGGGTGTTCCTCACCAACTTGGATGCTAGAGTCAGCGACAAGCCGAGACCCAAGCTGAAAGGGAACTTAGAGAGGTTCAGAGTCGAGGACACTGAGGAGAAGTTCACCTTCGTGAACAGAAACCTCCCGCACGACTTGAAGGAACCTCTAATGGAAATGATAAGGGCTAACGGCGACCTATTTACATGGACACCAGCTGACATGCCGGGGATAGACCCCCAACTAATGTCACATCACTTGGTCGTGATGGCGGAGGCCAGACCGGTAGCTCAAAGGAGAAGGAAAATGTCGCAAGAGCAAGCAGAGGAGGTGGCCATGCATATGGCTAGCCTCCTTGAAGCAGGATTTATTCGAGAACTCGACTACTCGACCTGGCTATCAAATGTAGTTCTGGTGAAAAAGCACAATGGAAAATGGAGGATGTGTGTGGATTATTTTGACCTCAACAAAGCATGCCCTAAGGACTGCTACCCCCTACCCAATATTGATGCGCTCGTCAATGCAGTAGCGGGATATCAGTATCTGATCTTTATGGATGCTTATTCTGGCTATAATCAAATTCTAATGCACCAGCCAGACGAAGAGAAAACAACATTCATAACGCCAGGAGGAATATACTGCTACAAGGTAATGCCGTTTGGCCTAAAGAATGCCGGGGCCACGTACCAAAGGTTAATGAACAAAATATTCAGCGACCTCATAGGTAAAATGGTGGAAGTATATGTGGATGATATCCTTGCAAAGACCACCCGAACTGAAGACCTATTAAGCGACCTAGGAAATATGTTCGCCTCCCTCTGACAACACGGCATGAGGCTCAACCCACTCAAATGCGCCTTTGCCATGGAAGCAGAAAAATTCCTAGGGTTCATGATAACTCAAAGAGGGGTCGAGGCCAACCCAGAAAAGTGCCAGGCAATACTCCAAATGAAGAGTCCGGGCTGTGTCAAGGATGTGCAGAGGTTGTCAGGCAGACTCACCGCCCTATCCCGTTTCCTTGGAGCATCGGCTGCTAGGGCGCTACCATTTTTCAACCTTATGAAAAAGGGGATAGTGTTTGAATGGACCCTGGCATGTGAGGAAGCATTTAAGCATTTCAAAGAGATCCTCGCAACACCACCCGTGCTCGGGAAGCCCAAGGTCGGAGAACCACTCTACCTATACCTGGCCATAATGGAGGAAGCACTGGTGGTAGTTTTGGTACGGAAAGAAGGGAAGGTTCAACAATCAATTTACTTTGTGAGTAGAGCACTGCAAGGAGCAGAACTGAGATACATCAAATTAGAGAAGCTACCTCTGGCACTGCTAACCTTTTCCCGCAGACTACGGCAATACTTCCAGGGTCACCAAGTGGTCGTGAGAACGGACCAGGGAATCCGCCAAGTGCTCCAGAAACCCGACTTAGCAGGAAGAATGATGACTTGGGCCATCGAGCTATCTCAGTATGATTTGCGATATGAGCCCCGGCATGCGATTAAGGCACAAGCAATGGCAGACTTCTTGGTAGAGGTAACAGGGGATCCGACCGAGGAGGCAGGCATACGGTGGAGGCTCCATGTGGACGGGCCCTCCAACCAAACGTCCGGAGGCACCGGGATCATCTTGGAAAGCCCTTTCGGGGTCATATACGAACAATCAATCAAGTTTGAGTTTCCCATATCGAACAACCAAGCGGAGTACGAGGCCCTCTTGGGCTGCTTGATCCTAGCTCGGGAAGTCGGGGCTACGAGGCTGGAAGTGTGCAGTGACTCACAGGTCGTCACCTCACAAGTAAATGGAAGCTACCAAGCCAGAGACTCGCAGTTGCAGAAGTACTTGGAGAAGGTCAAGGAGCTGAGCAAACAATTCGAGGAGGTCGCGGTCCAACACTTTCCAAGGGAAAGGAACACACGGGCAGACCTCCTATCTAAGCTAGCAAGCACGAAACCGAGAGTCGGCAACCGGTCCTTTATTCAAGGCATGATAAAAGAACCAGCAGTTGCCCTCCACCTGACAAAGATAGGCCCTTCCTGGATGGACCCCATCACTAATTTCCTAGAAAATGGTAAACTCCCTGACGACGAGAAGAAAGTTAAAGCGTTGAGAAGGGAGGCAGTCAAATATGCGATCATACAAGGCCAACTGTTTAAAAAGGGACTTAGCCAACCCTTACTGAAGTGCCTGCATCCCGACCAAACAGACTACGTGCTCAGAGAGGTCCACGAGGGGTGCTGTGGACACCACATCGGGGGCAAAGCCCTAGCAAGAAAGCTCATCCGAGCTGAATATTACTAGCCATCGATGATGATGGACTCCAAAGAATTCGTAAGGAAATGCTTCAAGTGCCAAGAGAACGCCAACTTCCACAAAGCGCCGGCAACCGAATTAAGCCTATTGACATCCTCTCGACCTTTCGTACAGTGGGGAGTCGACCTACTGGGACCTTTCACGGTTGGCCCGGGGCAAGTCAAATACATCATAGTTGCTATCGACTACTACACCAAATGGATAGAGGCTGAACCACTGGCCAGTATATCCTCATCCAATTGTCGAAATTTTATGTGGAGGCAGGTGATAACTCGATTCGACATCCCAGAAGTTGTTATCTCCAATAACAGGACATAGTTCACTGACAAGAAATTTGCGGAGTTCCTCACCGGTCTCGGCAAAAAGCAGAAATTCTCCTTTGTACAGTATCCCCAGACGAACGGTCAAGTTGAGGCCATAAACAAGGTCGTCTTGCTGGGCCTCAAGAAGCGGCTGGCTAACAAAAAAGGTGCATGGGCCGATGAACTCGACTTGATTCTCTGGTCTTACCGAACAACCGAGCAGTCGTCCACAGGAGAAACTGCTTTCCGCCTGACGTACGGGGTGGAAGCAATGATACCCGTTGAGATTGGCAAGTCGAGCCCACGATTACTTCTGAAGGGAATAGAGGAAGCTGTGGAAAAGGACCTTGCAAATGAGGCTAGGGAGATATCCCATTTGTCAGAAATAGCACTAAAGCAAAGAATGGCCCTGCGCTACAACACCAAAGTGCTCAAGAGAGAATTTGAACAAAACGACCTCGTCCTGCGACGCAACGATATCGGGCTACCGACTCAAGGGGAAGGTAAACTGGCGGCAAACTGGGAAGGCCCCTACAAAGTCAAAGAGGTGATTGGCAAGGGTGCCTACAAATTGGATAAGCTCGATGGCAAGGAAGTCCCGAGAACTAGGAATGCAAGTAACTTGAGAAGATTTTATTCCTAGCTCAAACACGCCGATTAGGCGATCCGATGAGCTCAGTAATTTACTTTTATTTACTTATTATGACAATAGACTTGTTTAACTATCGATTAATGTTTACTTGTCAAAATTACCTTCCCATTTACACATCCCACGACAAAAAGTTCCTTATAATACATGTTAAACGGGACAACGATACGGTGCCTAGGGACTGATCACCCCGGGAGCCAACTAAGTTAACGCCATAACAAATGGCTACAGCAAAGCCACAACTTGGCTTCGCTAAATTACCAACATAACGGTAAACAAACATGAGCGACAAGCCAATACCAACAAAATGATAACAAAACAAAACGAAAATGCTACCGGATAAGCAGAGAAAGATGATAATCACAAGCTGACCAAGCGACTACTAAAGTATATCAAAAAGAAAGTTCCACAAGTTCTACAACAAAATCACAAACTCCATACAAAGATACAAGAGATCATTTCTTGGGCATATCGACAATCTTGCCATCCTTGATTGTTTTAAAGACCCATATCACTGACGTGTCAAAGTCAGGGGCCACGATCTTAACCTGGGCTTTAAGAGCCTCTTCAGTCATCAAGATCGCGCTTTTTCCTTGCTTCACGGTCTCTTTATGCTTCTTCTTAAACTCTTCGGCTTCAGCTTGAGCGGCCTTAGCCGATGAGATGGCCACATCACATTCTTTCTCCAAAGCAACCACCCGACCTTACGCGGCATTGAGCTGGCTCTCTAAAGTCATCTCCCACTCGGTCAGACGCAATACGGTAGCATTAGAGGTCTTCAATTTTTCCTCGGCAGATGATGAGCGGATAATTTATACGCTTTTTGGCATTGTTTTTAGGTAATTTTTAGTAGGATCTAGCTACTTTAGGGATGTTTTCATTAGTTTTTATGCTAAATTCACATTTCTGGACTTTACTATAAGTTTGTATGTTTTTCTGTGACTTCACGTATTTTCTGTCTGAAATTGAGGGACCTGAGCAAAACTCTGATAAGAAGGCTGACAAAGGACTGCTGATGCTGTTGGATTCTGACTTCCCTGCACTCGAAATGGATTTTCTGGAGCTACAGAACTCCAAATGGCGCACTCTTAATGGTGTTGGAAAGTAGACATCTAGAGCTTTCCAGCAATATATAATATTTCATACTTTATTCGAGATTAGACGATGTAAACTGGTGCTCAACGCCAGTTCCATGCTGCATTCTGGAGTCAAACGCCAGAAACACGTCACGAACCAGAATTGAATGCCAAAAATACGTTACAACTTGGCGTTCAACTCCAAAAGAAGCCTCTGCACGTGTAAAGCTCAAGCTCAGCCTAAGCACACACCAAGTGGGTCCCGGAAGTGGATTTCTGCATCAATTACTTACTTCTGTAAACCCTAGTAGCTAGTCTAGTATAAATAGAACTTTTTACAATTGTACAAGGGGTCATTCTCCCTATTTTCGAATTCATATCACATTTTGGGGGCTGGCCATTCGGCCATGCCTGGACCATCACTTATGTATTTTTAACAGTGGAGTTTCTACACACCATAGATTAAGGGTGTGAAGCTCTGCTGTACCTCGAGTTTTAATGCAATTACTATTATTTTCTATTCAATTCAGTTTATTCCTGTTCTAAGATATTCGTTGCACTTCACCATGACGAATGTAATAATCCGTGACACTCATCATCATTCTCACCTATGAACGCGTGACTGACAACCACTTCCGTTCTACCTTAGACCGAACGCATATCTCTTAGATTCCTTAATCAGAATCTTCGTGGTATAAGCTAGAATTGATGGCGGCATTCATGAGAGTCTGGAAAGTCTAAACATTGTCTGTGGTATTCCGAGTAGGATTCAGGAATTGAATGATTGTGACGAGCTTCAAACTCGTGATTTTTGGGTGTGATGACAAATGCAAAAGAATCAATGGATTCTATTCCGGCATGATCGAGAACCGACAGATGATTAGCCGTGCTGTGACAGAGCATTTGGACCTTTTTCATTGAGAGGATGGGATGTAGCCATTGACAACAGTGATGCCCTACATACAGCTTGCCATGGAAAGGAGTAAGAAGGATTGGATGAAAGTAGTAGGAAAGCAGAGATTCAAAAGGAGCACAGCATCTTCATACGCCTATCTGAAATTCCCATCAATGATTTACATAAGTATTTCTATCTTTATTTTCTGTTTATTTATTATTATTATTAGAAAACTCCATAACCATATATTATCCGCCTAACTGAAAATTTCAAGATGACCATAGCTTGCTTCATACCAATAATCTCCGTAGGATCGACCCTTACTCACGTAAGGTTTATTACTTGGACGACCCAGTGCACTTGCTGGTTAGTTGTGCGAGGTTATAAAGAAAGTGATGAGTTATAAACGCGCATACCAAGTTGAATGCCATTGCTGATGATCACAATTTCATCCACCAAGTTTTTGGCGCCGTTGTCGGGGGTTGTTCGAGTTTGGACAACTGACGGTTCATCTTGTTGCTCAGATTAGGTAATTTTCTTTTTGTTTTATTTTCGAAAAAAAATTTTCAAAAATCTTTTAAAAAATTTTCCTTTTGTTTTCAAAAATTATTCTAATTTTTTTTAGAATGAATTCTAGAGTTTCATGGTAACTTGTTGAAGCCTGGCTGGCTGTAAAGCCATATCCAAATTCTTTTGGACTGAGGCTTCAACTAATCACCACAATGCATGTAATGCCATCCTAAAACTGGCTGGCTATTAAGCCATGTCCAACCCCTGGATTGGAACTTTAGGCTAACATTGAAAGATTCCTGGAATTCTTCAAAAAAAATTTTTGAATTTCTTATTTTATTTTTCCTATATGTTTTCGAAAAAAATATACAAAAATCCAAAAAAATTATAAAATAATAAAAATAAAAAATATTTTGTGTTTCTTGTTTGAGTCTAGAGTCAATTTTAAGTTTGGTGTCAATTGCATATTCATCTTGTTCTTGCATTTTTCGAAAATTCATGCATTCATAGTGTTCTTCATGATCTTCAAGTTGTTCTTAGTAAGTTTTCTTGTTTGATCTTTAAATTTTCTTGTTTTGTGTTGTATGATATTTTTTATGTGCATTTTTGCATTCATAGTGTCTAAACATGAAAGATTTCTAAGTTTAGTGTCTTGCATGTTTTCTTTGCATCAAAATTTTTTTCAAAAATATGTTCTTAATGTTCATCATGATCTTCAAAGTGTTCTTGGTGTTCATCTTAACATTCATAGTGTTCTTGCATGCATTATTGGTTTTGATCCAAAAATTTTCATGTTTTGGGTCATTTTTATATTTTTCCCTCTCATCATTAAAAATTCAATATATATATATATATATATTTGGTAAATTCTATTCAACCCCCTCTAAAATAACATGTAAGTTATCCTTCATGATGTGTCACACTTTAATTGGTTATTATCTTAACTATAGTTAGGTTATTTTGTAATTTATTATTTTATATGGGTAATTGTATAATTTTTAAAATATTAAAATTCTACCCAGTAAACAGCACTCACACAATCTCTTTCTACAATGCATCATTCCTTAACGAGTCGTTGAATTCCCATGGCTTGTAACTTTTCCGTTCTTCCCAGTATAGCCAGCGCCGACTTCATTGCTATCTCCTGTCCTCTCACTCAATCCTTTTTTTTGTCGTGGATCACTCCTTACCAACATAATTAATAGTTAGTTCGGTTATTAAATTTTTTTCATTAAAAATAATATATAGAATATATATTCATATGTAAAATATAATATAATAAAATAAATATATTCAGAGTAATTAAAAGTATAATTAAAATCAGGAATATACAAATATAATAATAAAATTTGTACTCTAAACAAGTAAATATATCTTTTATCATACATAAATTATTAAAAAAATATAAATTATTAAAATTAATAACAAAAATTTAAAATAATAAAATTCAACTTTCTTACACGTATTTTTTATAATATTTTTATTCTTTTAATTTTTAATTTATTAATATTTTATTATTTAATTAATGATTAAACAAATTATTTTCATGAGAAATTATTTCTTGTATAATCTTGAAGAAGAGATCAATATTTATTTTATGCATGTATTTATATTTATCTTTTAAATATTTATACAAATTATTTTTGTATTTAAAAATTTTAATATTAAATATTTTTATTTAAAATTTTATTTTTACGTTATTTTTTAAACTATTATATTAGTCTCTTCTCTAAGATAATACAAAAATAATTTTTTATAAAAATAATTTATTTAATCATTAATTAAATAATAAAGTACTAATACATTGTAAATTAAAAAAATAAAAATATTATAAAAAATACAGTAAAAAATTGGATTTTATTATTTTAAATTTGTATTATTAATTTTAATAATATATTTATTTTTTAAATAATTTATATATGATAAAAAATATGTTTACTTGGTTAGAGTACAAATTTTATTATTATATTTATATGTTCATGATTTTAAATATACTTTTAAGTATTTTGAATTGATTAATTTTATTATATTATATTTTACATATGAATATATATTCCATCATATAATTAAATAAATATATATTTTTTAATAAAAAAAATTTAATAACTGAACTAACCATTAATAATGTTGATGTTGGTAAGGAGTGATTCATGGGTCATGGCCAAAAAAGTGATTGAATGAGAGGACAAGAGATAGAAATGAAGTCGGCGCTGGCTATACTGGAAAGAACGGGGAAATTACGAACCATGAGAATTCAATGACCTGTTAAGAAATGATGCACTGTAGAAAGAGATTGCGTGAGAACGTACTTCAATTAACGGGGTAGAATTTTAATATTTTAAAAAATTATACAATTACCTATCTAAAATAATAAATTACAAAATAACCCAACTATAGTTAAGATAATGACCAATTAAAGTGTGACACATCATGAAGGGTAACTTACATATTATTTCAGAGGGGGTTGAGTAGAATTCACCTAATAAAAAATATAATTACGAAAAATTAACAAGAATAATAAAAAAAATAAAAAATAAGTTGTATCTCTTGTTAGTGTCTTCGTGTCTTTCTTATCATGATAGACACAAAATATACTTATTTAGTATCTCTGGACATATTATTTCTGTCCATATCCCTCTGTCAAACACAATCGTATATCTCTGTGTCCCTGTCTCAGTGGCTTTATAAACAAACGCGCCTTAGTTTATAAACAGACGCGCCTTAGTTACAATGAGAAGACACCAAAAGGACACCTGAACAGTGAAAGCGCACAATAGAATGTTGTTTTTATATTGAAAGTGATTCCAGAAAATCTGAATTAGGTGATTCCAGCTCAAGGAATAATCCTTCTTGCTTCCACGAGGAGGGGTCGTAATGTTTTTATTTTTAGGTTCAAATGCATAATCATATCGCTCATGGATGCACGTTTTACCTGTTTCTATCACCCAATCTTTCTATCTTATGTTGTGTTCTTTAAAACCCACTTTCTTTCATTTCCAAGCCACCTTTATTCCTTTCAACTTCCATCTTATTCTGAGCTTTTGTTGCTTTCATGTGCTTGCAGATGAATAATGAAGTGAGATGTACCTAAACCGCTAAAATGCTAATCATATAAAATAATAATGTTCCACATTGATTAATCTTTACACTATTATTATGAAAATGTTAAAATATTTTGAAGTACGAGTCGTGAAGTTTTACATCAATTAAATTTCGATTAAATAATAAAGAATACATATCTATTATTAGAATTCATAGATGCAGTGTTTCCTAAATTGTCGTTATATAATATAATTGCTTACTTAGGTTTATATCAGAACTTTAATTTCATCTACACTCTAATCAAATTATTTTTTCAATTGGTTTAACTACTATTTTTTTTAGAAAAAAAAAACATTTTTCATTCATAGAGAAGCCAAATAACACTTACAAATATCATAAACATATTAATTTTATATGGTGATTATACTGCACCTACGTCCAAGTTTGATGGAAGAAGCATCTCAATTTCTGCCATTGGAGCAAACAATTTTGAGCTGAAACCTCAACTAGTTGCTCTAATGCAACAAAACTGCAAATTTCATGGACTTCCATCAGAAGATTCCTACCAGTTTTTAACTGAGTTCTTGTAGATCTGTGAGACTGTTAAGACTAATGGAGTAGATCCTGAAGTCTACAGGCTCATGCTTTTCCCTTTTGCTGTAAGAGACAGAGCTAGAACATGGTTGGACTCACAACCTAAGGATAGCCTGGACTCTTGGGATAAGCTGGTCACGGCCTTCTTGGTTAAATTCTTTCCTCCTCAAAAGCTGAGCAAGCTTAGAGTGGATGTTTAGACCTTTAAGTAAAAAGATGGTGAATCCCTCTATGAAGCTTGGGAAAGATACAAGCAGATGACCAAAAAGTGTCCTTCTGACATGTTTTCAGAGTGGACCATGATAGATTTATTCTATCATGGTCTGTCTGAGTTCTCTAAGATGTCACTGGATCACTCTGCAAGTGGATCCATTCACCTAAAGAAAACGCCTGCAGAAGCTCAAGAACTCATTGACATGGTTGCAAATAACCAATTCATGTATACTTCTGAGAGGAATTCCGTGAGTAATGGGATGCCTCAAAGGAAGGGAGTCCTTGAAATTGATACTCTAAAATCCATATTGGCTCAGAATAAAATGTTGACTCAGCAAGTCAACATGATCTTTCAAAGTCTGAATGGATGGCAAAATGCATCCAACAGTACTAAAGAGGCCTCTCCTGAAGAAGATGCTTATGATCCTGAAAACCCTGCAATGACAGAGGTAAATTACATGGTGGAAGCCTTTGGCAACACCTATAACCCCTCATAGAGAAATCATCCAAATTTCTCATGGAAGGATCAACAAAAGCCTCAACAAGGCTTTAATAATGGTGGAAGAAACAGGTTTAGCAATAGCAAGCCTTTTCCATTATCTTCTCAGCAACAGACAGAGAATTCTGAGCAGAGCACCTCTAACTTAGCAAATATAGTCTCTGATCTGTCTAAGGCCACTCTAAGCTTCATGAGTGAAACAAAGTCCTCTATCAGAAATTTGGAGGCAAAAGTGGGCCAGCTGAGTAAGAAAGTCACTGAAACTACTCCTAGTACTCTCCCAAGCAATACTGAAGAGAATCCAAAAAGAGAGTGCAAGGCCATTGACATAATCAACATGGCCAAACCTAGAGAGGAAGGAGAGGACGTAAATCCCAATGAGGAAGACCTCAGGGGACGTCTCTCAAGCAAGAAGGAGTTCCTTATTGAGGACTTAAAGGAATCTGAAGGTCATATAGAGACCATAGAGATCCCATTAAACCTCCTTCTGTCATTCATGAGCTCTGAAAACTATTCTTCCTCTGAAGAGGATGAAGATGTAACTGGAGAGCAAGTTGCTCAATATCTAGGAGCTATCATAAAGCTGAATGCCAATTTGTTTGGTAATGAGACTTGGGAAGGTGAACTTTCCTTGCTCATTGGTGAACTAGATACATGGGTTTAGCAAACTTTACCTCAAAAGAAACAAGATCCTGGTAAATTCTTAATACCCTGTACCATAGGCACCATGACCTTTGAAAAGGCTCTGTGTGACCTAGGGTCAGGCATAAATCTTATGCCACTCTCTGTAATGGAGAAGCTGGGGATCATTGAGGTACAGCCTGCTATATTCTCATTGCAAATGGCAGACAAGTCAGTAAGACAAGCTTATGGATTAGTAGAGGACGTGTTGGTAAAGGTTGAAGGTCTTTACATCCCAGCTGATTTCATAATCTTAGACACTAGGAAGGAGGAGGATGAATGCATTGTCCTTGGAAGACCTTTCCTAGCCACAGCAGGAGCTATGATAGATGTTAACAGAGGAAAATTAGTTCTTCAATTGAATGGGGACTACCTTGTGTTTAAGATCCAAGGGTGTTCTTCTGTAACAATGGAGAGGAAGCATGAAAAGCTTCTCTCAGTACAGAGTCAAACAGAGCTCCCACAATCAAAATTTAAGTTTGGTGTTGGGAAGCCACAGCCAAACTCTAAGTTTGGTGTTGAATCCCCACATCCAAACTCTAAGTTTGGTGTTGGGAGTCTACAACATTGACCTGATCACCTGTGAGGCTCCACGAGAGCCCACTGTCAAGCTATTGACATTAAAGAAGCGCTTATTGGGAGGCAACCCAATTTTTATTTATCTAATTCTATTTTTATTTTTATCTTTCTTTGATGTTTTGTTAGGTTCATGATCATGAGGAGTCACAAAATAAATACTAAAATAAAAATAGAATAAAAAAATAGCAGAAGAAAAAGCACACCCTGGAGGAAGGTCTTACTGGCGTTTAAACGCCAGTAAGGAGCATCTGGCTGGCGTTCAACGCCAGAATAGAGCATGGATCTGGCGTTGAACGTCAGAAACAAGCAACATCCTGGCGTCTAAACGCCAGGATACATCTTGAGGAAAGCTGGCGCTGAACGCCAGAAACAAGTATGGAACTGGCGTTCAACGCCAGAAACATGCTGCAAATGGGCGTTGAACACCCAAAACAAGCATGAAGCTGGCGTTCAACGCCAGAAACAAGCACCAATCTGGCGTTGAACGCCAAGATTGCATGAAAACGGTGTTTTACATGCCTCATTGGTACAGGGATGTAAATCCTTGACACCTCAGGATCTGTGGACCCCACAGGATCATCTCAGGATCTGTAGACTGATGATTAGATTTTTGATGGTTTAGAATTTCACAAATGAATTCTCGTTGTAAGTATAGTTCCTAAACCAAACAATAATCTTTTCATACAAAAAGTTGTTTGTCACTAAAACAAACCCCTAAATTTATAAACCGAAGTATTGAAACCTCGGGTCGTTCTCCCTAGGAATTACAATAGAGTGTCTTGTTATTGGTTGTGAGTTATTTTGGGGTTTTGATATGAAGCATGAAAGATAAATGGCAAGAAAGTAAACTAAGGCCTAAAAAGGTCTTGGCAAGGGTTGGTGGTCAAGGATCTCTATCCTAATCACTAACCACAATATGAGAATTGGCAAGGATTAATCTCATTAAATCATCCTCTAACTAGTAGTAAAGGAAAGTCAATTGAGCTATATCAATCCTAGTCCATAAGTCCTAACTCTCCACTAATTCAATTAGTGAGAACTAGAGTAAATGGCTCCCAATCATCAATTACTTGGACATTAGTAACTCAAGAGTTCCTAAGTTACCTTTCCAAGCCAAGAGTATAAAATTCTACTCTAAAATCCAACCAAGCATTTCATCAAACACTTGGAGGGTACAAAAGAAAAGCATAGTAAATTGGTAACAAGAGTAGAATCTAACAACAATTATTGAAAAGAATTAATAACAACAATCAAAAGAAACACATCTATTATGAATTACTTTGAATTGAATTGGAAGAAAGTAGAAGAAACAAAAGTAGATCTACAACAAAAACACAAGAACAACATAAAGAAAATTACAACAAAAGAATAGAAAAAGATGAATGTAGCAACAAAAAGTTGAGAGATACACTACAAGAAAAAGACGTATTTGTAACAAAAAATATTGTTACAAAACGTCGAAATTTTGAAACAAAAGTTTTTTGTAACAAAAAAAGGGTCCATTGCAGTAAGTCCCGTTACAAAAAATTTTTGTAACGAAAAATGGAACTGTTACAATTCAATACCATATTTTGTAACAATTTTTCTTGATACAAAAAACCAGAAGCCGTTACAAAAGTGGTAACAATTTTTTATCTTGAAGGTATTTTTCGTGACAGTCCATTTTTTTCCTATCAAAAAATTGTTACAAAATGTAACATGATTTTGTAACATTTTTTTCTTTAATTACGAAAGCAAATTAATTATTTTGTAACAACTTTTTTTTATTACAAATTACATGCATAATTTACTAAACTATTTTTTAAATTAACTAATATATTAACTATTCTAATAAGCAAGTTTACATTCATATAATATGCAAAAACATACGTAATTCAAAGATGACTCATTTACCTAAAGTTGTTTTAAAACAAAATAACATTAGTGAGTACATTGATTAGTTCTACAAGTTATATGTCTTGCATAAGTTCAACCAAAAGTTAAAAGTTCTAACATAGATTAGTGTCTCTATGCATCAAAATATTCTTGAGCTCTCAAGGTAGCATATGGTCACCATTTCAGCACTCCTGTAAATAAGAAAAACCAAAACAAAAAAGTTAGAAACAAGATATAACACTAATTATAATTTTTCCACTAAGTTTTATCCAAAATGTTTAGAAAATTTTCGGTAGAACCTCCCCTAAAACTTGGATATTTTCACCGTCCACGGTTCTAACAAACACAACCAATTCACAACTTGCACCCTTTCAAACAACACAATGCAGTTTAATTGAACAACCAAATAGGACAACAACCAAATAGTGAATAACAAAACCCAAAGCTTCCAGCTTCCAACAACCAAAACAGTGAAGCACTTAGCCGGATAATCAATCAATTGAGCTTAGCAACAGTTGAAAACCAAAAGTAATTAAATACCAACTCAATTAATTAATTGAATCAAAGATGAATATTGAAAACAGCTTAAAATAAATTTCGGTAGCATTTTCAGCAGTAAATTTGCCTATTTCACAATTTCAATCAATCAATTTAAATTCTATATGAATTCTTTGACAGTTAAAAACACAAAAAATCATAATGAATTCATAGGAAGGAAGTAAATAAGCCAATTCCAACAAGAAAACATGAGGAAACAATTAAAACTAATCCAACCAGCAAGAAGCAGAGCAGCACTCAACAGAACAGCAATCAATGGCTCATCATACAGCACCCAAAACAGTAAAATGAACAAAGGTACTGGATTTAGGCAGCATTCTACTCATTGAAGTCAATAACCATTACACTTGCAAGCAGCAAGGGCATAGCAGTTTATCCATTAACTCAACAGAAAATCAATCAAGTCAAACTAAACGATTTCAGCAACAGATTTATCAATAAAATCAATCTCAGTTCAGCAATCATCATCTATTCCAACACAAACAACAATAACTCAACAGCATTTCCTTTTTCATTGAATTTAACAATCATTCAATAAGCAAGTAATGAGAGGGAAAAATCAGCAGCAACCAACAGCAAGTATAAAGCAGGAATAACAACTTAATGTGAGAAATTATTCAACAACAAATGCACACACAAATACAAGGATTACTTAAATGACTCATCATGCTTATCCACATAAGTCTGCAGTGAAACCACTTACCGTTTCACTTAAGAGGCTTGTAACAACAGCTTTTTTATCAACTTCTTTCTCATTCTCCCTTTCAGGCTCACTGTAAGTACTGGTAGGAGGTGGAAGTGCTGAAGTACCAAGCATGGCTTCGTCATGAGCAGCTTGGATTTGTTCCTCCCTTCTTTCCTTGATAAGAAAATGGATTCGATCTATGTTTAGTCTTCCATACATAGATGATGCATGTATGTTAACAAGGAACAAAACTGACTATTCATAAATATAAGAAGAGGAATATACCTCTATTTTAGAATACTAGAAACTCTGGCCAATTTGCTTGACCAAGGAAGTATCATCTTCAGCCACTGCAGATAGGTGGGCAAATACAATCAGTTCAATTAAGTTTCAGGCTTCAAGCCAAACCCCAAACCATTACTCATTATCATTTATAAGAAAAAAAATCATTGGCATTCAATAATTAAAAGATTCACCATGGCTAAGCAATGAACAATTAAAATTAATAAGTATTGGTGGTATTAACAAGCACACAACAATAGTATTAAAACAGATTGTATTTGCAATGAAGAAATCTGCGCAAATTTATTTAGAATAGTGAAATTGGCAAACAAGTCCAACCTTCAATTTCCTCATCTTCAAGAGGCGCATCCTTGTCAAACTCAAATCGCTTCCAGCCCTTGCCTTTTTCTGAGTCTTGGCAGCTGCATTAAAAAATATCCCACGAAATAAAGTTAGTACAACATGTATAAACCAGCACAATTACACAATGTGCTGTTTTTTGAATTAAATCCTTTCTCTGTTGATCGTTGGAGACATGGCAAACAAGGGCCAAAACTTCAATTCCTTTAGTCCTAAGTTTCTCAAGAGTAACAACTCAATCGATGGTATGAACATGTAAATAATCATTATTATGAATGAATTTTGTTGGGCATCAATCTAGCATCAATTAAATTAAGAACAAATTAAAAACAAAAACAAGTAATAATTTGAAGTTCCAATAATACTAAATTACTAATCAGAACAAGTAAAAAAAAAACAAGTAACAAATCAGAAAAAAAACTACACAGAACAATAATCAACAGCCCTAATATTCACAAGTTTTGATAATAAAAAACAATATCCCTAATCAGAAGTTCTAATAAATTAAATCCTAGACTTCAATGGCATTACAGTTAATTTCAAAATAAAATCCCCTACCTCAATTAGCCAAAACTCAGTAATTAAACACAACTCCGGCAATTCTTTATCACAACCAGCTAAACACAGAATTTTCCAGCATTCTCAAACATTTAAGAAATCAAGCATATGTTCATAATAGTTCATCAGCTACCAACCAAGTTTCCAAGCATACCCTTATCATCATCAAATCACATAACCAATAAAAATAATGCTCAAACAAAACACAACAACAAATCAATCTTATCACAATCAATCGTATTCACTATTACCAACAATTCTGACTTTCATCAATTAGCCATACATAACATTTATAAGTTATTTTCATTACTCAATAATATCTTTGGGCATTGTTAATTTAAAAGCTTTCAATTTACAAATGAACCCCCTACCTCAATGTCGCAATAGCAAGATTTGACGCAGGAATCCCCTTTATCCCCAATTCGTGGCAGCAGCAGCGATTCTAGTAATATTCTCGCAGCAAAAACATTCAATAGCTCTAGACAAGGGCGGTAACGCCGAACAATGACAATAATGACTCTGAAAAACTAAATGAATCAGAAACAATTGCAGAGCAAGGTGATACAAGGCAATTTCTTCATAAGCTTACTAAAACGGAAGGTAATAGAAACAATGTCTCCAATTTGGTCATAGCTTGGTGGCTGGCTCGCGATGGAGGAACGCCTCCTTCCGCCTCTGGTTCATGATTCCAATGACGATGAGTGACTTGCGCAGAATCAGAATCGGCAACATCATCTCCTCCTCCCACATGCAATGGTGACGTAGGGGCTCCGGTGGCTAGGGCTCCGATTGGAGGCAGCAGTGGTGGCAGGACACCGCGGTGGTGAAATCCTTTTCCCTTCCCTTCGTCGATCGCGTCTTCCCTCTCTCACGCGCCTCTGGTTCTCGTGGCTGAGCCTTTCTCAGCTTCTCCCTCTCACCCACATGACGGCAGCGGCGGTGGCTGAACGAAACGGACGCGGTCTGGGCAGCAATGGCGCGGCGCAGGATGCGACAGAGCTGGTAGCGGCCGAGCGCGACGGCTCCTCTCCTTCCTCGCATTGTCCCTGGCTCGCAGCACTCTCTCCTCTCCGATCGCAACCTTCTTTTTCTCGTCTCCCTTAATCCCCGTTTTTTTTCTTTCCTTTTTTGTTTTCTGAGGCTGTGTTATGTGTATATGGGGGAGAGAGGCTGGCAGTGGGTGAGTGAGTAACGAGGGCTAGGGTTAGATGAGTGGGGTTAGGGTTTAATTTGGTGAAATTTAGGGTTTGGATTTAATTTGGAAATTATAGTTTAATTTTGGGACAAAAAGTAAAATTAGGAATTTTGGGTAAATTGGAGTTTTTGAATTTATCTGAAAATTAATTAAATTTTTAAAATTATTTTAAAATATGATTTATTGTATCAAAATATTAATTGATTTGAAATTAAATACTCTAATTGAAATTATAAGATAATATAATTAATTTTCTTTATTTATAAAAATAAGTATTAAATTTTGAAATCTCAATTATTTAAATCGAATCGTATAAAATTCTTATTATTTTACATTTGTTAAATTTTATAATCTAAATATAGAAAATAATTCGATAATTATAAAATCAGATAAAACTTTAAATTATTTTAAACTCAATTAATCAAAATTTGATTCAATTATCTTTAATAAAATATTTTCAGGGATTAAAATACTTAATGATAAATACATCTAAATTAGCTCTTAATAAGATCTTCTAAAATTTCTAGATCTTACACAAAATCTTATATTTAGTACGTTGAAACAAAATTGTTTATTAGTTACAAAAAATCTTTGAATTTTGTGACAAATAAATAACTTGTTACAAAAATATTGTATTTTGTGACAAATTAATTTTGTTACAAAATATTTTGAATTTTTGCAACAATATAATCTTTTGTTACAAAATATTATAACATTTTGTAACAAAACAACAATTCAATACGAAAGCCAACATAATTTGTAACAAATTTTTTTATTGTTACAAAATATTAACAATAACTAATTATTGTTACAAAAAAGCTATAATTTGTAACAATTTTAAATTTGATACAAATTTTTTGTTACAAATGTTCCATTTTCTTGTAGTGATAGAAGTAGAAGAAGGTGAATTGAAATCTAGATCTAAGAACTAAGTATAATCCTAATCCTAATCCTAGAGAGAAGTGAGAGCTTCTCTCTCTAGAAACTACTTCTAGAACTAAACTATCACTAATGGTAACTAACTTCCTTTTCCCTCTTCACTCCTTGGGTTAAATAGCATCAGAAATGAGTTGGATTGGGCCCACAAGGCTTCTAAAATCGCTGGCCACGTTTTGCTTTAAGTGAACCAGGTGGCAACAACGGCGCGTGCGCATACTATGCGCGTGCGCGCCACTATACGTGTAGCAACTATGGCAAATCTTATATCGTTTCGAAGCCCCGGATGTTAGCTTTCTAACCCAACTAGAACCGCATCATTTGGACCTCTGTAGCTCAAGTTATGGTCATTTAAGTGCGAAGAGGTTGGCTTGACAGCTTTCCGGTTCTTTCATTTCTTCATGAGTTCTCCAACTTTTCATGCTTCTTTCTTCATTCCCTTGATCCAATCTTTGCCTCCTAAACCTTAAATCACTTAACAAACATATCAAGGCATCTAATGGAATCAAGGAGAATTAGATTTAGCTATTTTAAGTCCTAAAAAGCATGTTTTCACTCTTAAGCACAATTAAGGGAGAAGTTATAAAACCAAATCTACCTATATGCAACTATCTACATGAATGCAATTGCTTGGTCAAAATAAATCAATCTCCAAGAAGCATATATGCACAAGGGCTAAGGACTAGCAAGTCTACTCCACAATTGAATTGAGCTATTAAATATTTTTACAAAATTGCATGAAAAGTGATGATTGTAGGTGGAAACATGTAGTCGAGCATCGAACCCTCACCGGATGTGTTTACACTCTATTCGCTCAAGTGTTTAGGGTTGATTCACTCAATTCTCTCCTAATCATGCTTCCTAAGATTTGTTTTTCTTCTAACAATCAACATATATTTCATCTAATGAGGTCTTTTCTTTAGGTTGTAATGGGGTAAGGGTCAAGGTAGGATGCATATTTGGTCAAGTGAGCTTAAAATTTGAATCTTTGATAAACTTAGACTTCTCACTTAACCTATGACATCCTATACAATTTCAAAGCTAGCCTAACTACCCATTTTTCACCTTTTCACATACTCATGCATTTCCTTTTCATTTCACAACACTTATGCATTGATCTTTATTGAGCTTCACTTTGCTTTGGGGCATTTTGTCCCCTTTTTTATTTCTTTCTTTTTTTTCTTTTTTTCTTTTCCATATTATTTTTCTTTTCTTTTTCTTTTATTTTTCTTATTATTTTTTTTCTTTTTATATACAAGAACCTCAATGCATAAGGTTTTACATTTGATCAATATCTGAGTATGTACCCAATTCCCAATATTTCTAATAATAATACAAAATACACCCTTTTTTTCACCCAATGTCCCAAGATTCCCACACTTGAATGATACTCACACACACTAGCCTAAGCTAATCAAAGATCCAAATTAAGGACTTGTATTGTTTTTCGCTTTATGCTTGTAATGTGCTAAAATTAAGAACAAGTGGGTTAATCGTAGGCTCAAATTTGGCTAACAATGGAAGATAAAAGGTACGGCTTTTTGGGTAAGTGAGCTAATGAAATGATGGCCTCAATCATATAAATGCATGAATACACAAAATAATGGGCATAAAGAATCAAACAAATCAAAGATTACAATCATAGAAAGAGAATAATGCACACAAGAAAGAAAATAAGTGGTTATAAGATGTAACCACACCATTAGGCTCAAAACTCACTTGCTTGTGTTCTTAGCTCAAAACATGATCCATAACATATATAATTCAAACAAGTTTTATGAAAAGTTTTCACTCAAATCAATTGATGCCCTATAGATAGAAATCTTGAAAAATTTCATTATTTTGACTAAGCTTATTTTGTATATATATGCAAAACTAAGAAAATGCAAGTAAAAATCCTAAAATCCTAGAATGAAATGCAAAAAATGTTGGAATTAGAAACTTGTCACCTAAAATCGCCGACCGGTCGGACGACCTCCCCACACTTAAAAGTTTGCACCGTCCTCGGTGCACTCAAAGATGAGCAAGGGGGTATGGCGAATTTCCGGATTGCTGCGTGTTCTTTGTCTCGCTTCCGTTATTGCTTGTGGTACATTCATCATGAAAAACAAAAATATAACACCATAAGATGAGAAAACAAAAGCAAGGAAGCATACATTGTTGGAATGAGGTAAATCACTAGAAATGAGTGAGTGAATTATTGTGACATTAATGACAAATAAGTGTGTGAATTCTAAATTAGGCACCTTTTAGAACACACAGTAGCATAAAAGTCATGTCACAAAAGAAGCATGTACATCACTTATCCTAGTGTGCTTGAGAAGCTTTAAGTGAACTTGTAAGGTAAAACAAGCATTAAAGAAACATGAAAGCATTCAAGTCAAACACATATGGATGCATATGATCATGAAACACAATGCATTAAGGTATATGCATAACATCATCCATCAAGAGGTTGCCTAATCGAGGAAAAGGATTCAAATTACATGGTGGCCAAATCATGTGATTTAAGAAGAGTTACAAGCTCGAAGGCAATTCTCATCACTTGGTATTTTTCAAAAGGTAAGCATAAAAAAACTCAAAACCAAGTAGCAAAATATAACCTCAAACATAGAGTCCAACAAAGATTATCTAAAAACATTCATGCTAAAATAGTATTTACGCAATAAGAGGCAACAATGTGTAGTAAACAAGATCAATAAGCCAACACTTATAATGAAAATGGAGAAAATAAAATGAAAACTAAACTAAAGCTATCTAACAAACTAACTAACTAACTAATTAACTAACTAAAATAAATGGTTATCAATGGTATTTGGAAGTGTTGGATGAGGGGTAGAGAAAGGGAAGAAGAAAGGAGAAGGAAAGAAATGGAAGGAAGAGAAGAAAAGAAATGTGGTGAAGGAAGGAAATCCGCGCGTACGCGCGCATGCCGCGCGCGCGCGGATTGTTTATTTCGAGAGTGGCGCGTACGCGTCATGTGCGCGTGCGCGCGAGTGGGTTGTGCCAAAGGCACAACGTTGGCGTGGCGTAGGCATAACTCTCTGGAAAATGTATGGAATGTGGAACTTCTCAATCCACGCGTACGCATGCATGGTGCACTCGCGTGGATGGTCGAAAACGCTTGATGCACGCGTACGCGTACAGTGCGCGTACGCGTGGATGGTGCTCTGTTTTTCAAAAATTTTTGCTATGTTTTTGCACCAATCCAAGCATTCCAAATCTCCAAACAGCTACCAAAATACCATAAAACCTTATTTAACATACTAAAATACCAATTAAACTCATCAAATCAATCAAAACAAGAATTTAAACTAATTCTACCAATATGTACAAAAAGAGAAAATGAAAAGAAGTTACCATGGTGGGGTGTCTCCCACCTAGCACTTTTGTTTATTGTCCTTAAGTTGGACTTATGGGGAGCTCCTCATCAAGGTGGCTTGTGCTTGTACTCATCTTGGAACTCCCACCAATGCTTGGTTCTCCATTGTGCCCCAAGATTCTTCATGGATTGAGCCAAGTCTTGATGGAGTTCTTCACAAGCTTGGGGCTCCCAAAGTTGATTCTCTTCTTGTAATCCGGGATCCCACACTTTGTTTTCACACCCGTCTTGAGGTTGATCATCATTATTAGTCCAACCGGGTGGTGAGCAGGGTGAATTCTCTATATAGTGGCCAACAATCCTCCTAGACCCATCTATTTGAGCACTACTCAAACCTTTATATCTCATGTTTGATGCATCAACCATAATGAGCCTTGATTTGCAACGCCCACCACAAAACCTTTTTTGCTTACGCTTCATCCCACAAACTTCCCTAAGTTGGCAATCCGTTTCAAGCAAACCATATTCAAGTGGGATAATAAAGCTAATAGAAATGAATTTCACCCACTCAAATGAAGGTGTAGATGGCAACCTAGGCAAAGATGCTTCCAAAGACCTTAACAAAGCATAACCAACCCCCGTTCTTCTATTTTTAGGGACTTCCACCTCTTCACAAGATCTCTTAATCTCAATCCTTTGTTCAATAATTTTATCTAAACCTTTTCGTTTACTCAAATCATAATAGGGAGGGTGAGAAAAATTTACCTCCTCAACGCTTTCAAATCCAACCAGAGAAGGTTCTTCATGCTCAAAGGATTCTTCACCACTAAGACTTGATGCTTGATCTTCATCACCAAGGGAACTCAATTCTTTCTCTATCCGATTCAAGTCTTCATATGGAATATGCCTTGGAAGGTGTGTACTTTCCTCCCTAGTATCAATTTCAATCATCTTGGAGGGGTTTTCTTCAACTCTATGTTCCCATGGAGGCTCCGCATCTCCTAAGTCTTCTACCACTTCTTCCTTGTCTTCAACAATTAAAGCTTCCTCTAATTGTTCCAATACAAAGCAACTTCCCTCATTTCCCACCGGAGTTTCCAATCTCTCCTTCATGCTATGTTCTTCATTCGATTCTCAACATGTAGCCATAGGAGTTCCTTGAGTGTTCAAGCATTGGGAGGCTAATTGATTTGTTACCGCATCCAAGGCGGCCATGAATTTTTGCACATCCCTTTTCATCTCTTCTTGCCCTTGAACAAGAACACCAAGGGTTTCATCCATTAGAGGTTGGGGTGGATGGAAGGGTTCACCAAATTAGAGGGAGGGTTCATAGTAGGAAGGTGGTTCTTCTTGGTAGAATTGTTGTGGTTCTATGTTTTCCACTATTTCCACTTGTTGCACAACACACTCCATGGTTGCTTGAAATTGATCCAATGCTTCCTTGAGATGATCCCTTGACTCTTATTCCTCTTGGATATCATGAGTAGGACCATAGGGCTCTTGGATTGAAGGACATGAGTATTCTTCCATGGGAGGTTGTGGTGGAAAGTAGTATTCATCTTGTGGTTGGAATTTTCATATAACGGAGGTGGTTCATCTTGATAATAATATGGAGGGGGTGGCTCTTGAAAGGGTTGATATTGTGGTGGTTCCATATATGGCTCATATGGCTCAAAAGTTGGTTGGTGTGATGGATATGGATTAGGGTCATATGAAGGTGGTTGGTAAGAAGGGGCTTGTGAGTATGGTTGAGAGTTATGTTGAGGATATGGTTCTTAGGCATATGGTGGTAGTTCTTGAAAGTCACATGGAGATTCACCATAGCCATTGGATTGATATGCATCATAGAATGACTCTTCTTCATAGTGCATTGGTGGAGGTTGTTGCCATGAAGATTGATCATATGCATATGGCTCCTCCCACCTTTGATTATTCCATCCTTGATACACATCTTCATTGTAATCTCCACTCCCTACAATATAATTGTAATCACACTCATAGCCAAAATGAGAATTCATGGTGAAAAGAGAAAATAAAAACAAAAACTACTAAGAAATAATGAAACAAAGTCCTAACTAGCAAGCAATCCAAAAAAAAATCAAGCTATTCACAATATTCACATATATACAATAACCAATAACATAACACCATTGCAACTCCCCGGCAACGGCGCCATTTTGATGATTAGATTTTTGATGGTTTAAAATTTCACAAATGAATTCTCGTTGCAAGTATAGTTTC
>NC_029779.3:25194314-25194628 GCF_000817695.3 Arachis duranensis
AATTATCAATCAACAAAGGAATTAGATAACTCAAGAGTCACTAATTACTCTACCTAGGCCAAAAGGAACAAAACCTACACTAAAATCCAACCAAGCATTTCATCAAACACTTGGAGGGTACAAAAGAAAAGCATAGTAAATTGGTAACAAGAGTAGAATCTAACAACAATTATTGAAAAGAATTAATAATAACAATCAAAAGAAACACATCTATTATGAATTACCTTGAATTGATTGGAAGAAAGTAGAAGAAACAAAAGTAGATCTACAACAAAAACACAAGAACAACATAAAGGAAATTACAACAAAAGAAT
>NC_029779.3:25194729-25202900 GCF_000817695.3 Arachis duranensis
TAGATCTAAGAACTAATCCTAATCCTAATCCTAATTCTAGAGAGAAGTGAGAGCTTCTCTCTCTAGAAACTACTTCTAAAACTAAACTATGACTAATGGTAACTAAATTCCTTTTCCCTCTTCACTCCTTGGGTTAAATAGCATCAGGAATGAGTTGGATTGGGCCCACAAGGCTTCTAAAATCGCTGGCCACGTTTTGCTTTAAGTGAACTAGGTGGCAGCAACGGCGCGTGCGCGTACTATGCGCGTGCGCGCCACCATACGTGTAGCAACTATGGCAAATCTTATATCATTTCGAAGCCCCGGATGTTAGCTTTCTAACCCAACTGGAACCGCATCATTTGGACCTCTGTAGCTCAAGTTATGGTCGTTTAAATGCGAAGAGGTCGACTTGACAGCTTTCCGGTTCTTTCATTTCTTCATGAGTTCTCCAACTTTTCATGCTTCTTTCTTCATTCCCTTGATCCAATCTTTGCCTCCTAAACCTTAAATCACTTAACAAACATATCAAGGCATCTAATGGAATCAAGGAGAATTAGATTTAGCTATTTTAAGTCCTAAAAAGCATGTTTTCACTCTTAAGCACAATTAAGGGAGAAGTTATAAAACCATGCTATTTCATTGAATAAATGTGGGTAAAAGGTCATAAAATCGCTTAAATCAAGCACAAGATAAACCCTACAAATGGGGTTTATCATAGACCCCACAGGATCCCCACCTACCTCAACTCACCTTCTCTCCTCTTCACACAACCCAATAAACACCCTTCCCCAAAATCCTTCACCAATCACCTCAATCTCTCTTCCCCATCACCTCTTCACTACTCACATCCATCCACTCTTCCCCAAAAATCCCACATACCTTCAAAATTCAAAATCTCTTTCCCACCCAAACCCACCTTAAATAGCCAAACCTACTCCCTCTCCCTTCACTATATAAACCCCTCTATCCTTCTTCATTTTCACAAACCACAACCCTCTCTTCTTCACCTTGGCCGAAACCATACACTTCTCCCTTTCCTCCATATTTTCTTCTTCTTCTTCTTCTTTTTCTTCTTCTTCTTCTTCTTCTTCTTCTTCTTCTTCTTCTTCTTCTTTCTTCTCTTGCTCAAGGGCGAGCAATATTCTAAGTTTGGTATGGTAAAACCATAGCTTTTTTGTTTTTCCAAACCATTGATGGCACCTAAGGCCGGAGAAATCTCTAGAAAAGAGAAAGGAAAGACAAAAGCTTCCACCTCCGAGTCATGGGAGATGGAGAGATTCATCTCCAAAGCCCATCAAGACCACTTCTATGAAGTTGTGGCTAAGAAGAAGGTGATCCCCGAGGTCCCTTTCAAGCTCAAGAAAAATGAGTATCCGGAGATCCGACATGAGATCCAAAGAAAAGGTTGGGAAGTTCTGACCAACCCCATTCAACAACTCAAAATCTTAATGGTTCAAGAGTTCTATGCCAATGCATGGATCACTAGGAACCATGATCAAAGTGTAAACCCGAATCCAAAGAATTATCTTACAATGGTTCAGGGGAAATACTTAGATTTTAGTCCGGAAAATGTGAGGTTGGCGTTCAACTTGCCCATGATGCAAGGAGATACACGCCCCCACACTAGAAGGGTCAACTTTGATCAAAGGTTGGACCAAGTCCTTATGGACATATGTGCTGAAGGAGCTCAATGGAAAAGAGACTCCAAAGGCAAGCCAGTTCAATTAAGAAGACTGGACCTCAAGCCTGTGGCTAGAGGATGGTTGGAGTTCATCCAACACTCCATCATCCCCACTAGTAACCGATCAGAAGTTACTGTGGATCGGGCCATCATGATTCATAGCATCATGAATGGAGAGGAAGTAGAAGTTCATGAAGTCATCTCCCTTGAATTCTACAAAATAGCCGAAAAGATCACCAAGAAATCCCGGAGATGCCTCAAGGGATGCACTTTTCTCCCAACAATTATTGGGAACAACTCAACACTTCTCTAGAAGATTTGAGTTACAATATGGATCAATTAAAAGTGGAACATCAAGAACACTCCATCATTCTCCATGAAATTAGAGAAGATCAAAGAGCAATGAGGGAGGAGCAACAAAGGCAAGGAAGAGACATAGAAGAGCTCAAGGACATCATTGTTTCTTCAAGAAGAAAGCAGCACCATCACTAAGGTGGACTCATTCCTTGTTCTTATTTCTCTGTTTTTCGATTTTTAAGCTTTATGTTATCTATGTTTGTGTCTTTATTACATGATCATTAGTATGTAGTAACTATGTCTTAAAGCTATGAATAATTCCATGAATCATTCACCTTTCTTAAATGAAACATATTTTTAATACAAAAGAACAAGAAATACATGAGTTTTGAATTTATCCTTGAATTTAGTTTAATTATATTGATGTGGTGACAATACTTTTTGTTTTCTAAATGAATGCTTGAATAGTGCATATTTTTTATCTTGTTGTCTATGAATGTTAAAATTGTTGGCTCTTGAAAGAATGATGAACAAAGAGAAATGCTATTGATAATCTGAAAAATCATGAAATTGATTTTTGAAGCAAGAAAAAGCAATGAATAGCAAAAGCTTACGAAAAAAGTGGCAAAAAAATAAAAGAAAGAAAAAGAAAAAGCAAGCAGAAAAAGCCAATAGCCCTTAAAACCAAAAGGCAAAGGTAAAAAGGTAAAAAAGATCCAAGGCTTTGAGCATCAATGGATAGGAGGGCCCAAGAAAATAAAATCCAGGCCTAAGCGGCTAAATCAAGATGTCCCTAACCATGTGCTTGTGGCATGCAGGTCCAAATGAAAAGCTTGAGACTGAGTGGTTAAAGTTGTGATCCAAAGCAAAAAGAGTGTGCTTAAGAGCTCTGGACACCTCTAACTGGGGACTTTAGCAAAGCTAAGTCACAATCTGAAAAGGTTCACCCAGTCATGTGTCTGTGGCATTTATGTATCCGGAGGTAATAGTGGAAGACAAAGTGCTTAGGGCCACGGCCAAGACTCATAAAAGTAGCTGTGTTCAAGAATCAACAAACTTAACTAGGAGAATCAATAATACTATCTGAAATTCTAAGTTCCTAGAGATGCCAATCATTCTAAACTTCAGAGGATAAAGTGAGATGCCAAAACTGTTCAGAAGCAAAAAGCTACAAGTCCCGCTCATCTAGTTAGAACTAATATTCATTGATATTTTGAGCTTTATAGTATATTCTCTTCTTTTTATCCTATTTAATTTTCAGTTGCTTGGGGACAAGCAATAATTTAAGTTTGGTGTTGTGATGAGCGGATAATTTATACGCTTTTTAGCATTGTTTTTAGGTAATTTTTAGTAAGATCTAGCTACTTTTAGGGATGTTTTCATTAGTTTTTATGCTAAATTCACATTTCTGGACTTTACTATGAGTTTGTGTGTTTTTCTGTGATTTCAGCTATTTTCTGGTTGAATTTTAGGGACCTGAGCAAAACTCTGATAAGAAGGCTGACAAAGGACTGCTGATGCTATTGGATTCTGACTTCCCTGCACTCGAAATGGATTTTCTGGAGCTACAGAACTTCAAATGGCACGCTCTTAACGACTTTTGAAAGTAGACATCTAGAGCTTTCCATCAATATATAATAGTTCATACTTTATTCGAGATTAGACGACGTAAACTGGCGCTCAAGAATATGAAGAGGTTGATCAAGAGATGGATTCATTCATCAATGAATTCCTATCCAAAATTGACTCACCTCCCATTAGGCAAGATGAAGTTCTTGAAGACAACACCAAGCCAAGTGAAAAAGGGGAAAGGTTGGAATTGAAGAAGCTTGTGAAGAGGTGGAAACAACTAAAGAAGAGCCTAAAGAAGTAGACCTTGCATTGTCTAAGTGTGGGGAGGTCTCCCTCCCCAAGTCACCATCCAACACAACATTCGAGTGGGTGAAACTCTTATCCCTAAGCCTTATTTTCTCACTTGAATATGGTTTAATTGAAAATGATGGTCAACTTAGAGCTTTTTGTGGAGTTAAGAGTAGGAAAGAATTGTGTAGTGATTGGAAACGTCATTTTAAGCTCATGATGGTTGCAAGCTCAAAATTCAAGAGCAATGGTTGGTGTGGAACTAAATGGCATGGGTCTAGGAAGTTGTTTGGAAGCTTCTTTGAGAATTCCAAGGCCATACCACCCGGATGGAATAATGACGATCAATTTAAGGACGGGTGTCAAAACAAAGTGTGGGATCCCGGATCTCACAAAGAGAATCAAATTTGGGAGCCCATGGTGTGTGTAGAACTCCATCATAGCTTGGAGATATTGATTTTGAACAATAGAGCTTATTGGAAGTCCAAGCATTGGTGGGAGTTCCAAGATGAGTACAAGCACAAGCCACCTTGAGAGGAGCTCCCCATAAGTCCAACTTAAGGACAATAAATAAAAGTGCTAGGTGGGAGACACCCCACCATGGTAAACTCTTTCCACCCTCTTTTAGTTTTGTTTAATAAGTGATTTGAGTTGCCATTGTAGGTAGATTTTCATTTCATATTGATTTGTTTGTAAAGATTGGTTGTTAGTATGTTGTATTCATTAGTAGTAGATGAATAAATCCTAAAATTAAATTGTATTTTTGTGAATTGATTGATATTTGATTGAATAAAGAAGAGTTTTAGACATTATAGGGAGCTCTTGGGCATTTTTTTCTGCTTTTTGGGCAAAAAAAAAATGGGGCATCGACGCGCTAGCACGCTGTGCGCGCGCGCGGATTGCACTTCTGCAACTTCTAGTACGAAAACCAGAGAGTTGTGCGCGCTTTGTGCTAGCATTGTGCTGGGAGCACAACCTCATCCACGCGTAAGCGCGCTGTGCGCGCGCGCGTGGATTTGCACCCTGCTTTTCTCCTTCCTCCTTTCTCCTTCTTTCCTCTTCTCTTCTTCTTTCTTTCTAATTTTTTTTTCTTCTTCCTCTCTTAGAAATTTTTTTTCTCTTTTAATATAAATAAAAAAAATTTTAATAAAAAAAATAATAATAACAATAATATAATAATAATAATAAAAAATAAATAAATAAATAAATAAATAAAATACTAAAAAAACAAAAACAAAAACAAATTTTTTTTTCTTTTCCTCCATTTTCTTTTATTGCTTTGCTTATTTTCATTCATTGCATTTTAATTTTGTTTTTTTCTACCTTGTTCTCATTTTATTTTCTAAATTTTCCATTTTAATAATGGTGTTGAGCTTTCCTACTCAATTGTTGAGACTTTCTTACATTATTTTGGTGCTTCTTGACTTGTTTGATATTGTTGGGTGATGAGACTTTTAAATCAATGCTTCATCTTGTATGACTCTTGTGTCTTGGTGTATTGATATGACCTCATATTGTCTTTCATGACCCACTTCTTCTCATTTGAACTTGATGCTCAATACACTCTTCATGCTTTAACTTTACTCTTGCATCGAGCTTAATGATATGCCTTAGCTTACATTGTTTTCTCACTCACATGCTTAGCTACCATGTAGTAGAGAACCATGCCTTTATTTGGCATTAGCCCCCGCCTATGTTCTATTTGCTTTGATATCTTTGTCATAGGCCTAATATTCCTTTCCTTTTCTATCCTTTTAGGTTGGCCACCAAGGAGGGAGAAAGGAAAAGCTTTTAAATGGGGCAACAAACAAGTCCTCCGCGCAACCTTGTGAAGAAGCTCATTAATTGTAGCAACCCGTCCACCTTGCTCTTCTTTGCATGCACCGAGGACGGTGCAATCTTCAAGTGTGGGGAGGTCGTCTGACCGATCTCCGTGGGTAACAATTTCCTTGTCCAACACCAATTCTTAGTTTTCTTTGTTAGATTAGTTATTGCATTGCATGATAGGTTGCATGTTAGTTAGAATTTGTACATATTTTTACCACTTCTTTTTTTATTAGGACTACTTGGTTAGGGTGATGATTTCTTTCCCAAGAAACCGTTTTAGGGCACCTTACCAATTTGAAAAAAAAATACTTTGTGGAACTTGCTTGAAAGAATGTATTTTTGAACATGGTTTTTGAGCTAAGAACACACAAGCATGTGAGTTTTGAGCCTAATTGTGTGGTTACATCTTATAACCACTTATTTTTCCTTCTTGTGTGCATAATTCTCTCTCTATGATTGTGATCTTTGATTTGTTTGATTCTTTATGTCCATTATTTTATGTATTCATGCATTTATATGATTGAGGCCATTGTTTCATTAGCTCACTTACCCAAATAGCCTACCTTTTATCAACCTTTATTAGCCAACTTTGAGCCTACGCTTAACCCACTTGTTCTTTAATTTAGCACATTACAAGCCTTAAAGCAAAAAACAATAATTGTCCTCTATTTGGATCTTTAATTAGCTTAGGCTAGTGTGTGTGAGTATCATTCAAGTGTGGGAACCTTGGGACATTGGGGGAGTAAAATGGTGGTTTTGTATTTTTATTGGAAATATTAGGAATTGGGTACATACTCATGTATTAATTAAAATGTATAGACCTTATGCATTGATGCTCTTGTATGTAGCTTGAAAGAAAGAAAAAAATGAGAAAAAAAATAAAAGAAAAAATAAAAGAAAAAAAAAGAGAAAAAAAGGGGAAAAATGTAGATATCAAAAAGAAAAGAAGAAAGAAAATAGAAAAGAAAGAAAAAGAAAAAAAAAAGAAAGAAATAAAAAGGGGACAAAATGCCCCAAAGTAAAGTCCAATAAAGATCAATGCATAAGTGTTGTGAAATGAAAAGGGATACATAAGTATGTGAAAAAGTGAGAAATGGGTAGTTAGGTTAGAACTTAATTGTATAGGATGTCATAGGTTAGGTGGAAAGTTTAACCTTATCAAAGATTCAAATTTCAAGCTCACTTGACCAAACATGCATCCTTACCTTGACCCTAACCCCATTACAACCTAAAGAAAAGACCCCATGATACATGTATGCATGCATCGAATAATTGTTGATTGTTAGAGGAAAAACAAATCTTGGAAAGCATGATTAGGGAAGAATTGAGAGAATCGACCCGACACACTTAAGCGACTAGAGTACAAACACTTCCGGTGAGGGTTCGATGCTCAACTCCGTGATTCCCGGCTCTCATAAGCTTTCTTCTTGCAAGTCTATTTGAACTTCAATTTTTAGATTTGAATTGGTAGGATTCATGAATCGTTATATGATCTTGACCCTACTTGTGCATGTATGACTTGGAGGATTGATTTATTTTTAACCAAGTAGGTAAAACCATTTTGCATTTAGTTGCATCCATTTAGATAGTTGCATATAGTTTAGGTTGCATATAGTTTATTTACAGGGAATAAATGTTGATACCCTTTGTTTCTCTATTGGTTTAAGCATGAGGACATGCTTGGTTTAAGTGTGGGGAGGTTGATAAACCCCATTTGTAGGGTTTATCTTGTATTGATTTTTGGGGATTTTATCACCTTTCACCCATATTTATTCAATGAAATAGCATGGTTTTGTATATTCTCCTTTAATTGTGCTTAAGAGTGAAAACATGCTTTTTAGGACTCAAAATAGATAAATTTAATTCACCTTGACTCTATTAGATGCCTTGATATGTTTGTTAAGTGATTTCAGAATAAGGAGGCAAAGATTGGATCAAGGGAATGAAGAAGAAGCATGTAAAGTTGGAGAACTCATGAAGAAATGATGGAACCAAAAAGCTGTCAAGCCTGACCTCTTCACACTTAATTGACCATAACTTGAGATACAGAGGTCCAAATGATGCGGTTTTAGTTGGGTTGGAAAGCTAACATCCGGGGCTTCGAAACGATATAAGATTTGCCATAGTTGCATCGCACATAGGCGCGCACACGCACGGTACGCGGACGCGCCGATGGTGGCACATGACCCACTTAATGCAACACGTGGCCAGCGATTTTAGAAGCCTTGTGGGCCCAATCCAACTCATTTCTGATGCTATTTAAGCCAAGTATTGAAGAGGAATCAACATACTTTGATCATTAGTCATAATTTAGTTTTAGAAGTAGTTAGAACTAGTTTTTAGAGAGAGAAGCTCTCACTTCTCTCTAGAGTTAGGATTAGGAATTAGGGTTAGATTAGGATCTTATAGTTCTAGGTTTAATTCAAGTCTCCTTCTACTTCTACCTCCAATTGGTGATTGCTACACTTTGGTTCTTCTCTCTATCCCTATTCTCTTGTTGTAATTTCTCTTATTTTGTTTCTAG
>NC_029779.3:25203048-25213093 GCF_000817695.3 Arachis duranensis
TAACTCACTTGACTTTCCTTTGTTAATTGATTTAAGGATGACTAAGTGGGATTAATCCTTGCAACTACCATACTTGTGGCTAGTGATAATGATGAAGACCTTTGACAACCAAACCTTGCCAAGACCATTTTGTGAATAAAGTTTTTCCTACCATTTACTATTCACATTCCTCATCCAAAACCCCAAAATAAACAAGTCCATAACCAATAACAAGAACACTACCCTGCAAGTCCTTTGAGAGACGACCCGAGGTTTAAATACTTCGGTTTATAGATTTTAGGGGTTTGTACTTGTGACAAACAAATTTTTGTATGAGAGGATTATTGTTGGTTTAGAGACTATACTTCGACGAGATTTCATTTGGAAAATTCTAAACCGTCAAAAATTCAATCATCACCAGCCCCCAAAATATGATATGAAATTTGAATAATAGGGAAAAGGACCAAAGATGCGGTCAAAGACGACTAGTACAATAGTAAAATGTCCTATTTATACTAGACTAGCTACTAGGGTTTACAGAAGTAAGTAATTGATGCATAAATCCACTTTCGGGGCCCACTTGGTGTGTGCTTGGGATGAACCTAATCTATCCACAAGCTGAGGCTTCTCTTGGAGTTGAACGCCAAGTTGTAACGTGTTTTGGGTGTTCAACTCTGGTTCGTGACGTGTTTCTGGCGTTTGACTCCAGAATGCAGCATGGAACTGGCGTTGAGCGCCAGTTTACATCGTCAAATCTCGAGTAAAGTATGGATTATTATATATTGTTGGAAAGCTCTGGATGTCTACTTTCCAACGCCATTAAGATCGCGCCATTTGGAGTTTTGTAGCTCCAGAAAATCTATTTCGAGTGCAGGGAGCTCAGATTCCAACAGCATCAGCAGTCCTTTGTCAGCCTCCTATCAGAGTTTTGCTCAGGTCTCTCAATTTCAGCCAGAAAATACCTAAAATTACAGAAAAATACACAAACTCATAGTAAAGTCTAGAAATGTAAATTTAGCATAAAAACTAATGAAAACATCCCTAAAAGTAACTAGATCATACTAAAAAGTACCTAAAAATAATGCCAAAAAGCGTATAAATTATCCGCTCATCAATCACCCATAAGGAGATGGGGGTTTACATGGTTTCTCCTAAAGACGGCCAACAACACGTCGGCAATCTTTTGGTCCACAGCGGACATCCCCTTGTAGGTCACCTTAATAAAGGTATTGGACCCCGCCGCGAAGTTCCAATACGTCGGGATGAGGCGCTGCCCTTCTAACGATAACCAAAAGGGGTGGCGACCTTTGACTGGGCGCACTTTAAAGTACTTGTCCTTGAACCCATGGTAAGAGTCCTCGAACAAACCAAAAATCCTCTGACCCTGGGCAGATCGGAAGGACATGAACCCCTTCCTTGCCTTCCCTTCTTTGGAAGGATTCGTGAGGTTGAAGAGGTAAAGAAAAACGTCAACGGACACCGGCAGCTCCAAGTATTCACAAACCATCTCAAAACAATGGATGAAAGCCCAACTGTTCATATGCAGCTGCGACGGCACCACAGAAATCCGATTTAGGAGCGACATTTGAAAGGAAGAAAAAGGAATGTGAACCCCCAATTGGGTAAACATTGCCTTATAGAACTAGATCCAGTCGGCAACTCGGGGGGAGCGAAGGTTGATCTTGTACAACCGCTCGTTGGGAGCGGGAACGAAAACGTTGTAGCTGGCCTCCTTGTCGGTTCTGCCGCACAAATACTCGGCTTGACGGAACTCTGTGAGCTCCTCCTCACCCATCTGGTTCGGGGAGTCCTTCATGTCGGAAGTCACCCAAGCATACCGGTCATAACCCGCGCCTGAAGTGGAAGCTCGTGAGACGATACGAGACATACCTACAGTGGGGTTCCACTCGGTTAGTCTACGAGGTCGGAAACTCGGAAAAAGCCCAGAAACTACACTTAGCCTATTCAGTAACTAGAATTAAGCATGGCTGAAGTAGAATCCAAGCAAAAGCCTAAAAAGCTAATACCCTAAAATGGTAACCCCCCTAACGCACCTACTTAACACTAAGGCCATCTAGCATACAAATCAAACAAGCAACATGCATACAGAAGAACTGATGATGAAGGTAAAATGAACATGAAGCATAAAAAGAGGAGATGAGTGCTTACCTGATTGATTGTGTTGGCTGAGAGGAAAGCAAGAAAGGGAGAATGCTCAGGAATACGGATATTACAATAGGAAATTCAAGAGGATGGAATGAAAATGAACAAGGAAATGGAATGAAAGTGAGGCGTGAAACTGACTGGGGATTAAGAAACTGACTTGAAGCCCGAAAGGTAGGGGTAAAAGAGTCTTTACTCACAGAGTTTGAAACAACCCATTATGAGCATTAAATGCCCGGTACAAAGAACGAGGCGACGAACGGTTATCCCCAGCAATGAACAGACATGCGTGCAAGAGGCACGTCCTCTCCACGAGCGGCTGATTTAGGGACAACGCTCGAGAGAGGGCATAACACGCCACCAATGGCCCTCATGACCATTGCTAGCGCGTTGGGGGCACTGTTACGACCTGCCTAGACCGTTTGCGGGCCGACCCGATGATGCGTGAGCATCTTTCCTATCTTTTCCTAGTGAATTTTCATTATTGAGTTTAATAAAGAATTAATTATCTTTTAGCCAATATGGATGCTACTTTGAGTATTTTCAATTTTGTTTATTTTAGATAGCATTCGACTGGATTTGATGGAGTTTCTGCAGCTCAAGAATTAAAGGAGAAACCAGCGAAGAGCGACGCATGCGCGTCCCTGACGCGTACGCGTGAAAAGCGAAATTTCACAGCGACACGTATGCGTGACTGATACGTATGCATGATTTGAAGAATTTCACAGCGACACGTACGCGTGACCGACGCGTACGCGTGACCGACGCGTACGCGTGACCGACGCGTACGCGTGACCGACGCGTCCGCGTGACTTGCGAAAAAGACGAGTGACGCGTGCGCGTGACCGACGCGCCGCGTGACTCGCGGAAAAGACCATCGATGCGTACGCGTGACATACGCCACGTGCAGAGAACGCAGAAACCGCTGGGGGTGATTTCTGGGCCCCATTTTAGCACCCAAGTTAGGCGCAGATCCAATGAAGCCAAGTGGTCCCCACGTTACAAGACACGAAGTAGTTAATTAATTCTGATTTAAATTCAAATTTGAATTTGAAAATAGAAAAAGATATTAGATTTTAAATTAATTAGGATTAGTTATAAAAAGCAGAGACTTCTATTCTATTGGGAGGAGGTTCCATAAGGGGGATTCCATTAGGGAATTCTATACAAATTTACATTCCGCATTTCATGAGCAACTAAACCTCCATTGTTAAGGTTAAGAGCTCTGTCTATTTGTATGGATTGATTTTATTGCTTTTTCTAATTTAATTCATGTTTTGATTTATATTTCAATAATTGTTTTCGCTTTTTATTTTATGAATTTGGGTGGAACAGAAGTATGACCCATGTTCTAATTGAGTTCTTGTATAACTTGGAAAAGTTCTATACTTGAACAACAGTTTGAAAACATATTATCCTGAATTTCTAATTGTTTGTATTTAACGGGATACGTGACATATAATCCCCTTATTTTTGGATAATTAGGATTCTTGTGGCATATAAACTGGAATTTGATCATCACCTTCTAATTGGAATTAATTGACCAAGGAATTGGCAGTTAATGAATTTTAGAGGAGACTAGGAAGGTCTAAGCAATTAGGGTCTAGTCACATATAGTTTGCCATGAATTAAATCCTGCATAATTAAATTAGTTAGTAAGAAAAATAAATCCGAAAAATAGATAACTCTGAAGCCTTAACTGTGTTCTCCATATTTTATTCCCAACTCATTGCTGCTTGCTTTATGAAATTCTTAATTTACTGTTTAATGCTCTTTGAATACCAAAACACTCTTTTCTGTTTGTCTAACTAAACCAATCAATCAATCATTGTTGCTTAGTCCATCAATCCTCGTGGGATCGACCCTTACTCACGTAAGGTATTACTTGGTACGACCCAATGCACTTGCCGGTTAGTTTGTGGGTTATAAAATACCGCATCAAGATTTTGGCGTCATTGCCGGAGATTGAATGTGATTAACAACTATCAGTGCTTAGATTAAGCATTTTAGTTTTAATTTTATTTAAATTTTATAAAAAAAATTGAAAAAAAAATTAAATAAATAAATAGCACCAATATTTTTCTTAATTTCTGAAATTAAGTTTAGTGTTTCCTAGTTAGTTTTATTTTAATTTTTCTTATTTTAATTTTTAGAATTCTGTTCTTTCTTCTTTGCTTTTCTGTTTGCCACATGATACTACTCACATCCGAGTAGTGATTCATATTATTGTGGATGGGGGAACTACCCAAATTTTGGTTGGCAAAATCAAAACCAAAGAAACTTCAGTGCTTTATGTTCCAACTATCAAGAACCACCATCTCCATATCGATACCAAGAACCACCATCTCTCTATCCATATCAAGAACCATCATCTTTCTACCCATATCAAGAGCCACCATTTCCCAATTCATACCAAGAGCCATCCTCTTTTTACACTTATCAAGAACCATCATCTCCTTCTTATTCATATCAAGAGCCATCATCTCCTTATTCATCTCAAATACCATAAGATCTTGAGCTTCTCATGAAAGAATTCTTACATGATATAAAAACGAGTGTCAAAAATGTAGAGAAACATGTGCAGTCAATTATAAAGTCACAGGAAGAGGAGGAAGCAAATTTCTTCCCAAGAGATATAATGCAAGATCCTATGGAAGCAAGTGAGGAAATCAATCAAAGGAGTTTATACTCCAGTGAATTAGAGAACTTTCTACCCTCACACATGGAAGAAGAGAAAGATGCAAAAATAAAGGAGGTTGATACACCAACAAAGAAGGAAGATGCATGATGAGAGAACTTTTGCGTGGTCTAGAATTCAGAATAAATTCCCGTTGCAAGTATAGCTTCTAAACCAACAAAAGTCCTTTCATACAAACGTTTTGGTTGTCACAAGTAACAAACCCCTAAATAAATTGATAACCGAAGTATTTAAACCTCGGGTCGTCTTCTCAAGGAATTGCAGGGAGGTATGTTCTTATTATTGGTTATGGGTTTTGTAAATCGGGGGTTTTGAGAATGAGGAACAAGTGATTTAAATGACAAGTAAAATAAATAAATAACTGTAAAATAAACTCTTGGCAATATATGAGAAATTAGAAGTTCTATCCTAGTTATCCTTATCAATTGTGATGAGAATTGGATTTTTCTCCCACTTTGTTAACCTCTAACTATGAAGGTAAGTTAAGTGGACGAATTAATTTTGATTCCTCAGGTCCTAGTCTTTCCTTGGGAAAGGCTAGAGTTATTGGAACTCAAATTAATTCTTGAAGAATTCCAAATTTCAGTCAATAATGAGTTTAACAACTCAAGAGTTACCAATTAATCAACCAGAGCCAAAAGGTAGAAAATCTAAATTAAAATCATTTATCTGAAAACATCTCAGTAATGTATATTAAATAAGAAAATCAATCCTAACATGGAAAGTTCATAAGCCAATTGGGCAACACAATTCAGATACAAATGAAAGCATCAGAGTAAATAAAAATAAAAGAGAAAATAAATAAAAAGAACATTGAACTTGAGATGAAGATGAAATATTCCTAATTTCTAAAAATCCTAATCCTAAATCCTAAGAGAGAGGAGAGAACCTCTCTCTCTAAAAACTACATCTAAATCCTAAAAAGTGAATTATCAAAGCCTCCTTATGAATGAATGGATTCCCCCATTTTATAGTCTCTAATCTGTGTTTTCTGAGCCGCAAACTGGGTCGAAAACAGCCCAGAAATCGCTGGAGAAGAAATCTACCACGCTGATTTTCGTAACTGCGACGCGTCCGCGTGGATGACGCGTTCACATTGCCTAGCGTCAGGGAAACTATGACATATTATATATCAAATTGAAGCTCCGGATGTTAGCTTTACAATGCAACTAGAACCGCATCGTTTGGACTTATGTAGCTCAAGTTATGACCGTTTTAGTGCGAGAGGGTCAGGCTGACAGCTTTGCAGTTCCTTCAATTTCTTGTATTCCTTCCGCTTTTGCATGCTTCCTTTTCATCCTCCAAGCCATTACTGCCCTATAATCCCTGAAATCACTGAACACACATATCACGACATCTAATGGTAATAAGAGAGGATTAATATTAGCAAATATAAGACCAAAGAAACATGTTTTCAATCATAGCACAAATTCCGGAAGGAAAACGTAAAACATGCGATTAGTATGAATAAATGGGTAAAGAGTTGATAAAAACCACTCAATTGAGCACAAGATGAACCATGAAATAGTGGTTTATCAATGCACAAACAAAGGAGGTTGCAAGGGATGAAAATAATTATGGGAATCTACACTTCAATGAAGCAGAGAGTGGCATGGAGGGTGAGTTTATTGAACCACCAATTCAAGGAGTTCTTGATGAAGGGTACACTCTAACCATCACACATCACCCACATATTGAAAACAAAGAAGTGAAGATAACTAAGGGAAGCACTAAAAAGAGGATTGTGACCAAGAAACAAAAGAAAATATATATGAGGAAGAAAAGGTCAGCAAAAAGCAATCCAACCTCCACCCCAACAAGCAAGGTAAATCAAGCTAATCATAATAAAAGAAAGCTTGTTCGGAAGAATTTATATCAAGGGGCACTAATTTTCACCTCTCCCCTATGGAGACATTTCTTTTAACCAACTGGAAGAAGAGGAAGAAACTTCAATAATCAAGTGTCAAGCTGGTGACATTAAAGAAGCGCTTGTCGGGAGGCAACCCGATAATTTTATATCGTTAGTTATTTTTCGTAGTAGTAGTTTTCTTACTTATTTGATTTTTATTGAGTTCTTACTAATTTTCTGATCATGCAGCCATTTTAGAATAGGAACCGGATAATAGTAAAAAAAATAATAGCACACGACGCGCAAGCGTCGCTGACGCGTACGCGTCAGATGGGTGTGCGTGAAAAATAAAAATGAACAGAGAGTGTCATGGGAGTGGCGCCAGAATAATGCCTTTTGCACAAACAACCCCACGCGTACGCGTACCCCACGTGTGCGCGTCATTTGTGATTTTGGCACTCCACGCGTACGCGTCAGGGACGCGTACGCGTGACCTTGAATTTTGACGTAAATATGTGTTAGGCAGAGAGTTGTGCTGGCTTGGGGCTGGAAGTGTGCTAGAAGCACAAAACTTGTTTACGCGTACGCGTCATTTGCAAAAATGGCCATCCACGCGTGCGCGTGCATGACGCGCACGTGTCGATTGAAAATCTGGGTTTCCAAGCCACGCGAACAGCAAGTTATGCATGCACACGGCTGGCTTCGCGCGAATCGCGCAAAACTCAGGGCACGCGGACGCGTGCCTGACGCTTACGCGTCATTAAGGAAATTTTGCGCCCCACGCGTACGCGTCGCCTGCGCCGCACAATTACACAAGTTCGCCGCCCAGTTTTAATTTTGTTTATCTCTCTCCCAATCTTAATTCTCTCTTGTTCCTTTATCCTTTTATTCTTCTTTCATCTTTTTTTTTTCAGATTTTCTTTGCTTGAGGACAAGCAAACATTTAAGTTTGGTGTTGACGCTTCGCCTAAGGGTTTTCTGTTTATTGCTATGGCACCAAAAGGGGGGTGAATCATCTTCACTGAGGAGCACAACCTGCAGAATAAAGCGACTGCTAGAATAACTAAGGTGGTTGAGTTCCTTTCATTTTTATTCCTCCCCTCTTTTTTCTATGTTATGTTCCGGTTTTTTACTATTATGCTTTGTTTGCTGCATGATCCTTTATTAGTTAGAATCTTAGGACTAGTTTAGTTCTCTCTATTGCTTCAATTCTGAAAAGATGTCTCATATATTACTCACTAAGCTTGAATCCAAAAAAAAATATAGGAGTGATATATTGCATGAGAAAGAGGGTCTATATTGAAGAATAGTCTTATTTACTTAAATGTGGTGGTATTTTTTGTGATTCTGAATGCATGACATGAACAGTGCATACTTTTTATAGTGAATTTATGAAAGTTAAAATTGTTGGCTCTTGAAAGAATGATGAAAAAAGAGAAATGTTATTGATAATCTGAAAAATCATAAAATTGATTCTTGAAGCAAGAAAAAGCAGTGAAAAACACAAATCTTACGAAAAAAAAGAAAAAAAGAAAAAGCAAGCAGAAAAAGCCAATAACCCTTTAAACTAAAGGCAAAGGGTAAAAAGGATCCAAGGCTTTGAGCATTAATGGATAGGAGGGCCCAAAAGGAATAAAACCATGGCCTAAGCGGCTAAATTAAGTTGTCCTTAACCATGTGCTTGTGGCGTGAAGGTGTCAAGTGAAAAGCTTGAGATTGAGCGGTTAAAGTCGTGATCCAAAGCAAAAAGAGTGTGCTTAAGAACTCTGGGCACCTCTAACTGGGGACACTAGCAAAGCTGAGTCACAATCTGAAAAGGTTCACCCAGTTATGTGTCTGTGGTATTTATGTATCCGGTGGTAATACTGGAAAACAAAATGCAAAAACTTGATGCGGTATTTTATAACCCACAAACCAACCGGCAAGTGCACCGAGTCATACCAAGTAATACCTTACGTGAGTAAGGGTCGATCCCACGAGGATTGATGGAGTAAGCAACAATGATTGATTGATTGGTTTAGTTAGACAAACAGAAAAGAGTGTTTTGGTATTCAAAGAGCATTAAACAGTAAATTAAGAATTTCAGAAAGCAAACAGCAATGAGTTGGGAATAAAATATGGAGAAAATAGTTAAGGCTTCAGAGTTATTTATTTTCCGGATTTATTTTTCTTACTAACTAATTTAATTATGCAGGATTTAATTCATGGCAAACTATATGTGACTAGACCCTAATTCCTTAGACCTTTCTAGTCTCCTCTAAAATTCATTAACTGTCAATTCTTTGGTAAATTAATTCCAATTAGAAGGTGATGATCAAATTCCAGTTTATATGCCACAAGAATCCTAATTATCCAAAAATAAGGGGATTTTACGTCACATATCCCGTTAAATACAAACAATTAGAAATTCAGGATAATATATTTTTAAGCTGTTGTTCATGTATAGAGCTTTTCCAAATTATACAAGAACTCAATTAGAACATGGGTCATACTTCCGTTCACCCAAATTCATAAAATAAAGAGCGAAAACAATTATTGAAATATAAATCAAAACATGAATTAAATTTAAAAAAGCAATAAAATCAATCCATACAAATAGACAGAGCTCCTAACCTTAACAACGGAGGTTTAGTTGCTCATGGAATACGGAATGTAACTTTGTATAGAATTCTCTAATGGAATCCTCCTTATGGAACCTCCTCTCAATAAAAGAGAAGTCTCTCCTTTTTATAACTAATCCTAATTAATTTAAAATCTAATATCTAAAATTAAGATAATATATTTTCCTATTTTCAAATTCAAATTTGAATTTAAATCAGAATTAATTAACTACTCCGCGTCTTGTAACGTGGGGACTACTTGGCTTCACTGGATCTGCGCCTAACTTGGGTGCTAAAATGGGGCCTAGAAATCACCCCCAGCAGTTTCTGTGTTTTCTACACGTGGCGCATGTCACGCGTGCGCGTCAGTCACGAGTACGCGTCGATGGTCTTTTTCGCGAGTTACGCGGACGCATCGGTCACGCGCACGCGTCGCTGGTCTTCTTCGCAAGTCACGCGGACGCGTCGGTCACGCGCACGCGTCGGTCACGCGCACGCGTCGGTCACGCGCACGCGTCGCTGTGAAATTCTTCAAATCACGCGTACGCGTCAGTCATGCGTACGCATCGCTGTGAAATTTCACTTTTCACACGTAAGCGTCAGGGACGCGCACGCGTCGCTCCTCGCTGGTTTCTCCTTTAATTCTTGAGCTGCAGAAACTCCATCAAATCCAGTCGAATGCTATCTAAAATAAACAAAATTGCAAAAGACTCAAAGTAGCATCCATATTGGCTAAAAGATAATTAATTCTTTATT
>NC_029779.3:25213734-25235635 GCF_000817695.3 Arachis duranensis
TGAAAATATTTCAGTTGTCTATCTTATTCATAGATTTATTATTTTAATGACTAATAAATTAATCAAATTAATTTATTAATACATAGAATAAATTTGGTTTAATAAATTAAAAGAAATAAATTAAAAAATACTAACATAATATTAAAATAAATAAATTAAAAATACTACCAAATCAAATTGATATAAATTACAATAAATTATATAATATTTAAATATTTAATCAAATTAATTAGTTGATATAGTTAGTTTATCGTAATAATTTGTATTTAATGAGTTAAAAGAAATAAATTGGGAAACACTCTCAAAAATATGCTACGTCAACTCCAGCATTAAGTGCAGAAACCTGATTTTTATAAGATAGAATAAATAATTATACGCACACCTAGTAAAATGAATATCTAATATATCCATTATTCATATTGTTTAGTATTTTTATTGTTTACCTATACTTTTCTATATTTGAATATAGTAGTTTCCGTGGTTATAAATAAAAAAAGCAAATATATATATTGACTAAAACCCAAATATATGTTACTACTTGTAATTGTTCATTAAACACGTAAATGGTATAAAAATATAATAATATAATTTTGGTATCTTATTTTATTAGTGTTATATTTTTATTTAATAATAAAATTTTGGGATGCAATGATCTTTCATGGTTTCATTTAAACCAAGTATCTTGAGGAGAATACTATCTCACCAAAATTGCATTTCATGTCAGAGAGAGTTAAGACTTTAATAAAGTAAGGGGAGTTTTTTAAATTAATAATTATACACCTAAGTACCTAACAAATATAATGTTATTACAAAAATTGAAAGCAAGCATTACTGATTTCTCTTTTTATTTGGGAATTTAGGGATCACTGCAGAATGACCTCCCTCATATCCAACGTAGAAACAGCAAAGACCTGCTCTCCCTATCGTTTGAGGTTCAATTTCTGATTTGTGGAGTAATTATAAAATTAATAACATATATTGATAAGAGAAAAATCAGAACAATAAAAAATTGAATAAATGTTGAAATTCTGGAATGGATATTTTTGTGTTGGAGATTATCTTTTATATATTAAACAGAATAGTCAATAAGTAATAATTCAAATATCATAGTCTTTTCATACTCAATTAAAAGGTTATAGATTTGAGTGTCTTATTTTTGGTAAAATATATATATATATTAAACAGAATAAATTTAAAGTCTAATATGAAAGTTATAATTGATTAGTGACTTAGGTCTGGTGGTACTAATTAGTGGAGTATTAGTCAGTAGTCACCAAATTAAAGCGTTACACTTTGTGATATATGCATGAAATTATTATCCGGACGGTATGCCTTATGCGTGGTTAGATTCCAGTCCATGTCTTTGGAATCATGATAACCACGCACTTGAACCTTTTCATTTCACTCACACACAACATCCAAAAATTCATATTATCGTGAAGATGTCATGACCTTTGCACAATTGCAGTGGCCATGAACTCATTTCTTGAATGGATTTTTATTTCCTATATTAGCAAGTGGACAACTAACCCGTTAAATAAATTATTGCATCATAAACTGGCCACATTAAATCATGTAAAATTATTTCAAAATAAAACAGAAATGGGACCATACAAAAAATGCGATTATGAAATGAAATAATAATATGGCCAGACGGTCGCCTAACGCTTAGCTTAACTTTACTTTGCAATCAAAAGTCATTTTCTATTTAATTTAATTGGTTAATTTACTAATTCATTTAAATAATATTAAAGATTTGGTTTCGTTCACTAATTCGTTTAAATAAAGGTTAAAAATTTAACGTGGTATAACCTGCTGAAATTGGAGAATATTAGTCAAAAAAATTTTGAAGATTCACTTTCCATTCATTAGGACGATGTTTAATTAGAAAAAAAAAAAGAAAGAAATAAAAAATGAATTTTTATCTTTTTTTAGATATATTTAGATTAAAAATAAAAAAATATTATAACAAATAATTTTATCTTTATATTATTAAATATATTAAAAAAGGTAATATTAAAAATAGAAAAACGTAACAAGTTTTCTATTTCTTTTTTTTTCTAATATTATATTTAAAAAAAATAGTAAATCTCGTTAATTTTTTTTTCTTTTTTGTTTTTTTCCATTTTTCTCTGAAATAAAGATAGGCTAAGAATAATGGAAGCGCATGGACACGTGGCAAGGTGTGGTAAGCATGCAGTGCCGCTTTGAAATTCGTCTATATCCTCGTATTGCCACATAACATAACATTATTCATGGGTCTCTAAATCTATCTGAGTCTTCAAAGTAATAATTATCTGAGTTCCCGGAAGAATCTGTGCCCTGAAAACTGGTGGGACCCCCACGCTATTTCTGTGCATCATCATCTTCCTTCACCATTATTATGATTATTGCAGATTTGCTACCTCAGAAAATGTTTCCGCCTTTCTCTTCTAATGTCGCACGCATATTGTGTGACATCTGATTATATATGCATGATGCTGCCTCTGTTATTTATTGTTCCAGATTTTGTTATCTCCTCTCCCAATAATTGGCTTCAATTTTACGCCTCTGGGATGAGATATATGAATCTATATACATGATTATGGTGATGATGATAATTCGTACAAGAATTCTTTTGGATGGTGACGCTATTTTACATATTTTAAAAGACAAGTGTGTGTGCAAGTTTTAAAGCGTTGGAGTGGAAATCCGAGTGGCACTTTCTTTGTCTTCTTTTTGCAAATTGGATTGATTCTTCACTTTTTCTCCACTCATTCAGCTGCGTTTTCTTTTATCCTTCCTTGGCTCGTGAGAGTGGTTCAAGTTTGGAATCAGTGTATTTCTGTCTCTGATTTTTGTTCTTGAGACGGTTACCAGAAACATTCAGAATTTAGAGTTTGATATCAGCTTTAAGTTTGACTCATTCTGCACTGAACTTACTCATCTCAACGTCACATAGGTACCACTTTCTTTCTCTCTTAACCCCTTTTTTGTTTTGTTCTTTAAACCTTATGATTCTGTTTTTGTCTTGGAGTAATATCCACCGGGGAATAATATGTGAAATAGCATCTGTTTATATAGTTGATTGTGATCACTATTCCTTCACATATATTCCATCTTTATGATAAGATTAAATGCATTATTAGATAGTGGAGGTCCATTTGCATTCCAAATTCTTATTAATAGTTATTTATTATCTGTTTCGTTGGTTTTCCAAACAAAACAGTGATTTTTTGGTAGAGAAAATGGCTGAGAAGCAGAAACCGTCTTCATCAACTTCATCAGGGGATTGGAGGAGAATACCACTTTGCACTTTCTTTAAGGATACCAGGTTTGATTTGATTTCATATAATCCTGTTCCTGTGCTTGATTTTATCTTGGGGTGTTGTTGTTTCTGTTAACTTTTGATTTTATTGTTAATGCAGACAAGTTTTCAAATTAGATAGTCTTGGTCGTGAAATATTGTCTATTGCACTGCCTGCAGCAATGGCTTTGACAGCAGACCCCATAGCTTCACTGGTTGACACAGCATTCATAGGCCGAATTGGTATGTTTCCTGTAATGATTAGTAGAAATCATAGTTACATGAATTCACCTACTGTACTTTTTGCATAAATATACTTGAAGAATGACTCTCTACTCGAAGAATGCTAGAGAGGCAGTAGAATTTATTGTTTTTTGGCGAGCACTTAGCCATCAATGTTTAAAAGCGTCGACTAAAAGTACGTTGTTGAATTATTAGACTAAAGGAATTAGATTGAAGACTGAAGGCGATGGCCACAAACAATAAATTCTGTTGGTACTTGAGCATTTCTCAATATACTTTTCATATAAAATATTTTACATGTCACGTACTGTGTACTAAACCAGAACTTATTGCGTTCCATGGAACTATGGTAGAAATGAGAATTGGAATATATATGTTGAATTTCTTATAATGCATTTTGGTTCATGCAGGTGCAGTGGAGCTTGCTGCTGTAGGAGTTTCAATAGCTCTCTTCAATCAAGTGTCAAGGATTGCAATATTCCCCCTTGTCAGTTGCACAACCTCTTTTGTGGCTGAAGAAGACAGCATCACCGGAGCAAGCCCTCCAGTAGATGAAAGCGAAACCATGGAAGCAGGTCCACCCTCTGATGCTGAAACCAAAGAGTTCCTACCCCAGAAAGGTACCGTTGTTGGAAGTATTCAGAAACTAGATTTGGCTGGTGAAAGCTTTGACACAGTTGAGGAGGCGCAACAAAAGAAAAGGCATATCCCTTCGGCTTCATCTGCAATATTTATCGGCGGCATCCTTGGCCTCATCCAGGCAGTACTACTTATATCTGCAGCAAAACCTTTATTGAACTTCATGGGAGTAGCTTCTGTAAGAACTGTTATGTTACTTTAAAGCTTCAGCAATTTAAACCAGAAGAGGATGATTGCTTAATAATACAGGATATTTGTTCAGGACTCTCCTATGCTACACCCTGCGCAACGGTACCTGACACTGCGGTCCCTTGGTGCTCCTGCGGTTCTTCTTTCGTTGGCGATGCAGGGAGTCTTCAGAGGATTTAAGGACACTAGAACTCCTCTATATGCTACTGGTATTCCTTGACATACTAGAATTTATGTTGATTTAGCAGTGTCACAGTATCCTGCTATCATCTGATTCTAATTACTCTTTCTTTGATGTAATCTAGTGGCTGGAGATGTTACCAATATAGCATTAGATCCTTTATTCATGTTTGTATTTCGCTTAGGCGTCAGCGGTGCAGCCATTGCCCATGTTATATCTCAGTATGTTTTGTGTTTGTTTTCAATTTCCTTTCTGTTATTACACACTCTTGATTAAGTATAGTTGACCCTGCAAACTACTCTATGCCAAAATTTCATATTTTAAACTTAACTGTTAATGCAGGTACCTTATTTCAGTTATACTTCTATGGAGGTTGATGGAACAAGTTGATCTTATTCCTCCAAGCATCAAGCATTTGAGATTTGACCGATTTCTTAGAAATGGTGAGCATATAATCTTCTTCACCAACTATTAAGATTCTGTCATTTAGACCACAATTAAAATTGCTCTTTTTCTTTTTCATTCTTGTCATATAGGTTTCCTATTGTTAATGAGAGTCATTGCTGTAACATTCTGTGTGACGCTGGCCGCGTCTTTAGCTGCACGCCACGGATCAACATCCATGGCAGCTTTTCAAGTGTGCTTACAGATTTGGCTGGCAGTGTCTCTTCTAGCTGATGGTCTGGCTGTTGCTGGGCAGGTTAGATACATACTCGTTCGACTTCAGTGCGAAACAATTAATTTAGACTTTAGAAATAGAAGGGAAAAGGCGATTTCGATGGTTGTCTGTGTTTCTGTTTGTTCATAACTTGTAAATTATGATGTTTGTTTAGGCTATTCTTGCGGGTGCATTTGCTAATAAGGACTATGAGAAGGCCACAGCAACTGCTTCTCGAGTATTGCAGGTTGTTTCCAATGTTTGACAGGAATTCCAGCGACTAGTCTTTCTTTTAGAATAAGCAAAACTTTAAACATAACAAGTTTTTCTGCAGATGGGATTGGTTCTAGGTGTGGGACTTGCATTTATTCTTGGAACAGGATTGCACTTTGGAGCTAAGCTGTTTACTGAAGATGTTAAAGTCCTCCATTTCATTAGAATGGGGATACCGGTAATTTTATTCCTTGTTCAATCATTAAAGCAGCTCTATGGTGTTAAAGTCCTCTAAATTGATGTTACTTGTTTTTCCAGTTTGTAGCATTAACACAACCCCTGAACTCATTGGCATTTGTATTTGATGGTGTCAACTTTGGAGCATCTGATTTCGCATATTCAGCCTTCTCTATGGTGGATTTTTCTTCCATGTTTTTGGGTCAATATATAAGAAACAAGCAGGAAAACTTACTTCATTTATGATATATTGCATTTCTTGATTCTCAGATTGTGGTGGCCATCATTAGCATAGTATGTTTACTTATCATGTCATCTGCTGGTGGTTTCATTGGAATATGGATCGCTTTGACAATTTATATGTCTCTTAGGGCCTTTGCTGGCTTCTTGAGGTAACGATTCAACCCCACTATATACTTCTCTGTTCTATCTATCTTCTTAAACATGACAATGATTCATTAATCCAACTACTGTCTAATGTATCATTGTGTTTTGTTGTTTGAAAAGACAGATAATGAAAACCCAATTTAATTTTTATGTGTAAAGTAGTTTTACACGGGCCTCCAATTACATAATGCATATCAGTAAAAATAACTACCTTTCACATTGACCACATGAATAGTAATCCAAAAGAACGGATGTGATTGCACGAGTATGTAAAACGCTTTACAGCATCAAAATTAAACTCCCCAAACTAAACTCTTCCTATTTTTCTCATGTTTTCTTTTCTTTTCACCTAATTGAAATTTTCACTTTCAATCAATGAAGTAATTAAGATCATATGATGCAGGATTGGAACAGGATCAGGACCTTGGGAATTCCTATGGAGATGAGTGCAATCATGTTTGAGTGGTGTTATTGATATACATTCAAGTGTACAGATCAAAGAAGGAAGATTCCAACTGTAATCTTATTAGTCTTGTATGTAGAGAGAGAGTTCTGAAATCAAGAATAGCATCGAGATTTTTGTATTTAACCATGCTGTCCATGCAGCAAGGTTAGTTTATGAAAGTGTGGATGACACAGAGTTTGCGTGAAACATGTAGATGATGCGGAATTCTTGTTTTCTTGAGATTTGAACCTTAGAAAGTAGAAACTATCATGTTTATAGTGACTTCCAATATTGTGTTTTTCTTATATCATTAGTTGACATTTTATTATTTATTTTTTATAACATTTTCTCATTTAAAACTATGATTTAGGAAGAAAAAAAAAGTAGTAGTTAAACTTATCAGTATAATGTGAATTAATTGGCAATGCAGAATAATTATGCAAAAAAGTATTTGATTTTTGTTAGAGGGAGCCATTTAGATAAAGACGTTTAAAATATTTTTTTTAAAATGTTTTTCAGTAATTAAAATTTAACATATATAATTGTATAAATTATGTTATTTTTTTTAATTAGACTAGAAAAATTGATTTAACTGAAAAAATAGTAAATCAAATCTTGAACTGATCTAAATTAATATAAAAAATAATATTAATTTAGATCAATTCAAGATTTGATTCATCATTTTTTGGTCAAATCAATTTATCTAATCTAATTTTAACAAAATAACACAATTTAATCGATTATATGTGTTTAATTTTAATTATTAAAAAATATAGTTATAAAAAGACGTTTTCAATATCTTTATCTAAATGGTCCCTTCTGATAAAACTTAATAGAAACAAAGAACTGATATACCAAATATTGAATTAGATTAGTGAATTTTAGATATTCACTAAAAGCAAGTTAAATTATCATAATCATAAAATATCCAAAATATAGATAGTTATCTTTTAATTAATATTTGAGTTGATTACTTGTCTACTTGATTTGATTCATGTAAACTAGTTAGTTATATAAGTTATATGCAAACTTCTCTTTAATATTTTTTAAAAAACACTTAAAATGAATTAAATAATATATATAAATATACGTAAATATATAATAATTATTTTTTCTAATATTTTTATATTTCTTTTCTTTTAAACTCAAATTGGCACATCAATATTTGATTTTTTTTTGGAAATCAGTCGGTTTACTTTTTTATTATCTCAAAATACATTTTTATTAATTTTCTTTTAATAGTCTAAATACATTTGTACCCATGAGAGATGAAAACGCTGACATTTGTACCTATGAAAGCTCAAAACTAATCTTATACCCATGATAGATGCTGTCCGTGTGACAAAAATGCCTTGACTTGGATCTGAGCTTGGTTCGTGGGTTTCCAAACCTACGTGGCACTCCCAAACCCCCCTCCCCCAAATCTGAGTCAATCATTCACCATCATCATCTTCATCTTCTTCACCATCACCATCACCATAACCTCCATAACATCCATCACCATCACCTCAGCACCGCCATAGCCACCTCCCTTCACCACAACCTCTGGCTACAACCCACACCGCCGTACCCCTTTCTCTTCTTCTTCCCCTCTTCTTACCTCCGCTGAACCCAGAAACCATAGCGGCAGCTCCTCCTCTCTACCAAAGCCTAGAGCGGCAGCGGCCATCTTCTCCATTCCTGGGTCTCCTCTCGTCTGCCACCAAACAGCCGCGACACCCAACCTTCTCCGCAGCGTCCTTACGGCGTTCCAACCCGTCACCACTCCTCTGTCCAAACCCTAGCTCTGCCAACCATCACCGTCGGCCTCTACGAGCCACCGCAACCCTCTTCCCTTTTCTTCCCTTTTCTTGTTCTCTGCCCCCTTTTTTCTTCCTTCTTTGTCATCCCGTCTCACCATCGCAAACCAGCCTAGCACTGTCGCGATTCCAGAATAGGGTGCAGCCCCTGTGTCTTCCATCCCCTCTGTTTTTCCCTGTGTCTTCCATCCCCTGCATTTTTCCCTGAGTTCTGTTTCTTTCAATGTATTGCTTTTAGTTCATTTTGCTTAATTTGGTTAGTTAGAAATGCACGTTAGTGGATTTAGGTTTGTTTTTATTCATGCTGGTGTTTGAAAATTTTACTGTTTTAATTCATGCTGCTGTTTGAAAATTTTGGCTTGTCTGATGCTGCTGGGAGCTTTGGGAGAGGTAGGGTTCGGACAGGGGAATGGTGACGGGTTGGAACGCCGTAAGGACCCTGTGGAGAAGGTTGGGTGTCACGGCTGTTTGGTGGAGAGGAGGAGCTAGCGCTGTGGTTTCTAGGCTAAGCGGAGGTGAGAAGAGGGGAAGAAGAAGAGAAAGGGGCGCGGCGGTGTGGGTTGTCGCCGGAGGTTGTGGTGAAGGGAGATGGCTGTGGCGGTGCTGAGGTGATGGTGATGGAGGTTATGGTGGCTGGGAAGAGACAGTGATGAATGGGGATGATGGTGAAGAAGATGAAGATGATGATGGTGAATGGTTGGCTCAGATATGGGTTGGGGGGAGGGGTGGAAGTGCCACGTAGGTTCGGAAACGCACGAACCAAGTTCAGATCCAAGTCAGGGTATTTTTGTCACACGGACAGCATCTATCATGGGTACAAGACTAGTTTCGAGCTTTCATGGGTACAAATGTCAACGTTTTCATCTCTCATAGGTACAAATGGTCATTTATTCAGTTATATGCAAACTTCTCTTTAATATTTTTTAAAAAACACTTAAAATGAATTAAATAATATATATAAATATATGTAAATATATAATAATTATTTTTTCTAATATTTTTATATTTCTTTTCTTTTAAACTCAAATTGGCACATCAATATTTGATCTTATTTTTTGGAAATCAGTCGGTTTACTTTTTTATTATCTCAAAATACATTTTTATTAATTTTCTTTTAATAGTCTAAATATTTATTAATTTAAATAAACTCAAGCCTAGTAAAACTACCATCTATAAATAAAAAGATAAATGCGTTTTTACAGTGTAAATAACCTTTTTCCGGGGTCTAACTGTCAAAGCAACATTATTTACTAATAAATAATAAATAATAATAACAAAAGATACTATTACTATTTTTTGGGGGAAAAATGGGAACTTTCGCCGCCAGCCTGAAACAGAGGAAGCAGTGAACAGAAAACAGCAATGGCGATGGCGTTGGGTACCAAGCTCGAAACTTTTCGAAGCTATTCCTTACTCAGCTTCATCAGAACCCTAAGCACTTCTCCTTCGACTTCTGCTTCTGTCTCTTCCTCTGCAGCTTCTCAGAGCCCTAAGAAATCAAAGCGAAGAAAGAAGAAGAACTTGTTTGAGGTCGCTCAGTTCCTACCTAACTGGGGAATCGGGTACCACATGGCCAAGAGTCACTGGAAAGAAGTTTCTTATGAAATCACCAAAATCAATCTCTACAAGGTTCCTCCATTTTTCTCAATCTTAATCATTTCATCGTATTATTTGAAATTCGCGATCAAACTCAAATCCCTCTTTTTTTTTTGTGTGTGGCAGGATGGAAGACATGGCAAGGCATGGGGAATTGCTTATAAAAATGGTTAGTCTTGTAACTCTTATTATCAAAGTTTTGATTTTTTTTTTTTTAAATTCTGTTTTGCATTTTTAGTAGAAGTGCTTCATTAAGAAGTTGTGGATTTGCAATTAGTTTTGTTTGTTGAAGGCAGTGATTATTATGCTGAAGTTTTATTTTTCAATTGGAGTGTTATATATGAATTTGGCTTGGTAATCATTTAGGGTAATGTATATTATAATCTCTTTGCAAGGGATCCATATCTGAAGAGTCTGCATAATCAAAATAATTGTTGATAAGTGAAACGTGTTTGAACATATTCTTGATGCACTTTTCTGTTGTTGTAACATAATCTTATGGTGTGGTTGGAAGGGGTTTAGGGGAGTGAATGTGATTAAAAAGCTGAAATACTGAATCAGGAAGCTGGAATGTGCTATGTATGGTTTTGATGTGCTTCTTGGTTGAATTTTTAGTTTATTGGAATATCTAGTTGAATGCTTTTGTTCTTCTTACTGGCTGAACTTTCTCTAATTGTCTGATTCATATCATGTCATGTCCAATGATGTCGAATTTTATGATCCAAGTCTCATAAGTTATGCTAATATGATTGTGTGTTAGAGCTTTAAAAGCCTTGCTCAATAAATTCTTTAAACCATTTGCAAATTACAACAAGCCTATTATATGTGGCATTACATAAACAGCAAAGATCTTTTGTACTTGTCTGGCTGGCTCTGATATCATAGAAATTATCGCAGGCTTGCCAGCCGATGCTCCCAAGAAAATTAGTGGCGTTCACAAGCGCTGTTGGAGGTACCTCCCGAATATAGTAAAAGCCTCGGAAAGCTCACAAAACTTGGCGAACTCAACAGACAATGACCAGAAAGTTGAACCCCAAGCAAGTTGATGCATTTCTTCAAGTGAGTTGGGATTTAGGGTTATTGAACTGGGTTTCAGTTCATTTGGCATAGTTATTTTGACTGTAGTAGCATTTTTTATTCGGCTGGGAAATATATTTCTGCAGTCAGTCATGTAAGGTTCTTGTACTTCTCTTTTCTTGAATCCTCAATTGAAAGACCTCGAGACCATAAAATATGTGCTTTGAGAGAGAGAGCAAGATAATATAATTCATCTTGTTCTTGTGCTTGTGTTCAGCCTTATGCATTCGGAATTTTGATCTTCACTTTTACCATATTCTGGTGGTTTATTTTCAGTTGAGAACTATGAAGTTAATCTATAATGACTATTTAGAAAAAAAAAATGTTCATAGTTCCTTGCTTGATTTGATGCAAGGAATTCGATACAAATCTTTACCTATATTTTATATTCTGTATAGCATCTATGTATTCAGCAGATTAGACTGTTAGATGCTGTTATTATTTGTATCCTTTAGATGATGTTCATTTTAAAATAAACTAGTATTTGTTTAGACAACTTAAAAGTTAAGTGTATATATTATGTTAAGTTAAATTACTTAAACAAATAATTAATCTTAACCAACAACAATAGTAGATGTGATGGTAGATAGTGGTAAACGACATATGAATTATGATATTGGAGGCTCTTGGCGATTATAATTAGTTGATGGGAAAAAATAAGAGGAAAAAGTAGTTTAAAAAGGTAAAATAAATAAGAAAGCAAATTACGATAAAATAAAACTAAGGATAATTTACATTAATAAATTGATGAGTTAAACCTTAAAATGATCCCTGAGATTGGCGTCGTGCACTAAAATCGTCCCTGAGATTCAAATTGCATCAATTATGTCCCTGAAATTGAGAAAAGTGCATCATATTAGTCCTTGACCCATTTTTCATTGACGTATTGACATGGCTTGATGACGTGGATTATAAGTGACACGTGTCACTCTATAATTTGGCCACGTGTAATGATATGATGATGTGGTGACCAGTGACATGTGGCATGCTGATGTGGATGATTGTGCCACGTGTCACAATGTTATTTGGTCACGTATCTGTTTGTGCCACGTGTTGCAACGGTATTAGTCCATGTGTCATTGATTATGTCATCGTTGTAGATGCACAAAATTAGTCCCTCACTTTGCATTAAGTGACTCATTTTAATCCCTGAAATTGAATGTCGTGCACCAAACTAGTTCCTTCACCAATTTTTTCTCATTTTTTTAAATTTAAAATTTTCAATATCTTGGATGCACTCATTTTAATTCTACTTTTTCATATATTGTTTAAATACAAGTCCTTTCATAAAAATTTTTTAAATTTTAGTTTTAGTTATATAATTTTTTTAATAATTTAACATTGGTAAATTTTGTAATATATAAGTATGTTATTATAAAAAAAATAATTATATAATTGATTTGACATATTTTTTATAAAAAAATATGTGTTTTTAATAAGAAATTAATAATTAAAATAAATATTTTTTTGTTCTTATGAAATATATATTTTCGTTATATGTAAAGGAGTTAGATTGAAGGCACTTTAAGCACTCTCACTACCATCTCCGACCTCTGCAGTCTAGACGAAAGAGGTCGGAGATGGTAATGAGGGAAGCTTGAAATGCCTTCACGTCAACTCCAAGACGGAAGTTAGGGGTATCCGCAAGAGAAAAAATATTTTATAAAAGCACTGAAAGAGGTCGGAGATGGTAGTAGGTGCTTGAAATGTCTTCACGTCAATTTCAAGTCGGTGGTTAGGGTATTCGCAAGAGAAAAAATATTTTATAAAAATAATTTTATTTGAATAACGTGTGAAAAAAATAGAATTGAAATTAATGCATTAAAAAATATTAAGAATTTTGAATTTATCGAAAAAAATGAGAAAAATTAGTAAAAGGACTAATTTGGTGCACAACATTCAATTTCAGAGACTAAAATGAGTCACTTAATGCAAAGTGAGGGACTAATTTGGTGCATCTACAACGATGACATAATGAATGACACGTGAACTAATATCGTTGCGACATGTGGCACAAATGGACACGTGGCCAAATAACATTGTGACACGTGACACAACCATCCACACCAGCATGTCATGTGTCACTGGTCACCACATCATCATATCATTATACGTGGCCAAATCATAGAGTGACATGTGTCACTTATAGTCCATGTCATCAAGCCATGTCATCACGTGATTAATGGAAAATGGGTCAAGAACTAATATGGTGCACTTTTATCAATCTCAGGGACGTAATTGGTGCAATTGAAATCTTAGGGATGATTTTAGTGCACGACGCCAATCTCAGTGACCATTTTGGGGTTTAACTCATAAATTGATTGAAGCTAAAATGACGCTAAAGTGCTGAATAAAAATTGGTTACATGTTTATCCTAAAAAAATTTATATAAATTGAATTAGGCAAACTTAATTTAAGTATATACACATAAATTGAATCATTTTAATTCGATTTATGCACAAAATAAGGTATCTATATAAATTGAATTTGCGCAAGAGAGATTGCTTAATTTTTTTGGAATCTAGACATTTTTCATGATAAATTGATATAGGCTAATTCGATTTATGTGAATAGAAAATACAGCATATTTTATATCCTATTAACGAGGAACAAAGAGCATATTAAATTATTAATACATACTTTAGTACAATTTAGATATAATAATTTTTATATATTAATATGCTTTTAGTTGCTCGTTAAAATGATATAAAATAAAGAGAAAATAATAAATAAGTTTCTGATTTTTTTTCGAATATTTTCGTTCCTGACCATTAAAAAATACTTTTAAATTCCTGACGTCTTTAAAAGTTGGACGGATCAGTCCCTCCGTCCAAATGCCTCCTTAGACCCAACGGAAAAATCTGACATGGCTCCCGTAATACTTGTCACGCGTACGCGTCGCCTAACAGACTTCCCTTTCACGTGTACGCGTGACACACGCGTACGCGTCGCTATGAATTCTCCACTTCATCATGAATTTTCTACTTTGCATACTTTTTTTTTCATTTCTTTCAAGCAATTCTTGCCTTCAAAACTTTAAATCACTGAAACAAATATATTAAGGCATCGAATGGGAGTAAAATAAATTAAATTTAGCAATTTAGGGTGTGTTTGATGCTTCAAACGCTAAGCCAAACACACCCTAAATTGCTAAATTTAATTTACTTTTCTCCCATTCGATGCCTTAATATATTTGTTTGAGTGATTTAAAGTTTTGAAGGCAAGAATCACTTGAAAAAATTGGAAAAAAAGTATGCAAATCACTTGAAAAAATTGGAAAAAAAGTATGCAAAGTGGAGAATTCATGGTGAAGTAGAAAATTCATGACGAGTCTGTCAGGCGACACGTACGCGTGACAAGCATTACGGGAGTCATGTCAGATTTTTTCGTTGGGTCTAACGGAGGCATTTGAACAGAGGGACTGATCCGTCCAACTTTTAAAGACGTCAGGGACTTAAAAGTATTTTTCAATGGTTAGGGACGAAAATGTCCGCAAAAAAAATGTCAGGGACCTATTTGTCTTTTTCTCTAAAATAGATTATGTGAAAAAAAGTCAACACCCTAAATAGATAATACAAGACTAAATCGAATTAATCTGCTTTGATTTATGATGTGTATACACGTAAATTAAATTAACTTGTATCGAGTAGGGCTGGCAATATATACCTTACTCGCGGGTACGCAACTCGGACCAACCCGTTCGGATAGCGTTGTCTACCCTACTCACTGCGGATAGGGTAGGGTAAGGTGCAAATCCGTCTGCGGGTGGGGTAGGATACGGCCATACAGGTTTAGGGTATACCTTACCCTATCCTACCCGCATTCTTAATATATTATATAATATATATGTAAAAGTTATGTATGTATTGAAAAAAGTGAGTCTTGTACTCACAATCTTCTTCTTATAAAAACTTGAAATAATCACTAAGTTAGTTGATGATCATATTATTTGTAATTTTATATTGGATTTCTTTAAGATTTTATATTTTTTAATTTTAATTTAAACTTAGCTTTTTATTTTCTATTTTATTAATATGTATGAAAATTGGAATGGTTGAATATTATATTAATTTAAAAAAAATTGTCTCTGCGAGTAGGATCGAGTAGGATAGGGTTTAGAATTTTAGGGTGCAGATAAGGTTAGAGTTGAGAGATTCTCAACCTGCAGATAGGGTAGGATAGAGTTTTAAAAAAATTTTCAACTCGCGAGTAGAGTTGGGGTAGAGTCTACCCTACCCATTGTCAACCCTAATATCGAGTTAGCATAAAAAATATAAATTTTCAAAAATTAAACAATATTTTTCTATTTATGTGTATATACTTAAATTGAGTTTGTCTAATTTTATTTATATAAATTTATTTAGGACAAAGGTATTTGTGGCCTCAATTAATTTATTAATGTAAATGACCCATAAAACTAATTTAGAATTGGTATTTTTAAGAACTAATTTTAATCGCAAATTAATTTATAGAAATTAGTTTAAAATGTTTGAGTAGTTGCCATATAATGTTCAAGAACTTGTAGTTAGTTCATTTTTACATTTTTGTTAGTTAACTGAAAATCTCCTAGTTATATAAGAGATAGGAGTGGACATGACCGGGTTATATTGGGTTTGACTTAATTTAAATATAGCTTAAAATATAGATTGTGTCTAATTTTTAGACACTAATCCGATTCTAGATCCGATAAAATCTACGCATCTTTGGGTTTGGTGAAAATCAAGTAAAAATCGAATTTTTAACATGTAAAAATTACCTAATCTCCAACTATTATTTTACAATTTACATAGTAAAATTCACTTAAAAAAATATAACAAAAACCAACCATTCTCTAAAATTAAAGCATAACCATAATTAATACTAATATTGTCTAATAACACCAAATATTTAAATCACTACAAATAACATAATGTTATGCATTAGTCTAAAGTCTTATGCATTTTAAACATAAAACATTAACTTATAATCTTATAATGACTAATAATACAAAATATTAAGGTTTACAATATTTAAATTCCACATAAGAATAGCCATCGGCCATCACTAATAACACAAAATATTAATTGTGTATGATGACTGGACCACCGGGTCGAATTTGGGCGATCGAAGTTATGGCCCGGTCCCGACCCGAAATAATGACAAGGTCTATTTTTGAGACCCTTACCCGATTCTAAACTCGATAAAATCACACTAAATTAGCCTCTAAAATATTTGGGGTTGGACCGAATCTTCGGACCGGGTCAGGCTATGTACATTCCTAATAAGAGATAAAAAATTATATAATATGTTATTTTATAGAGGATAAAATATGAAGAAGTTTTGTTAGTAACTTTTATGTATTATATTCTAGTGTAAAATTATCAATTTTATATTAAATTAAAATTTTCTAATTTGAAGTCAGCATATAAAGGAACAAGTAATAAAAAAGTTCACTACCCTAAAAAAAATTGATCATCAACCATCCCAAAAAACAAAGAGAAACATTATTCTTTGTATATCTCTTTTTAAGAAGAAATATTTAATGTTTTGACAGAAAATTTAAGCAGCAGTTTTATTTATTTATTTATTTTAAGCTTATTATCCCAGTTTGGAAAGTAAGATATAAATTTATTATTTGAATTAAAAAATATCAAAATTGTAGGTTCCCTAAACCCTAAACAATATAACAGAACAAATCAGAAGGCAAAGGGACTTAGGGTTTATTTGCAGCTTAACACTCCCTCTTCTGATTCCGACCTTCCAAATACTCATCTCTCGATTGGAGTTTCAAGCTGCAATGGCTGCAAACAACGCCCCTTCTGGCTTCGAAAAAGAACAGGCAGGTATTCTCTTCTCTTTCTCTGATTTTGGACCCTTCGCGAACGAATTTCATTTTCCTCCTCGTTTTCTTTTTGGCGGGGTTGATTTCATTGTTGATCTTTGTTTTTGGGTTGCAATTTGAGTCATTGGTGCGTTAATTGAGCAGATATTTGGAATGGCTGAAAAGGAATTGGAGTACAGGGTCGACTTATTCAACAAGTAGGGATTTCGATTTCAATTTAAATTCCTCTAATCCTTTTATTTTTCGATTATCTTTTAACGCTTCCATTCGAAAAGAAAAGAAATTTGGTAATCTGTTTTGGTGGTTTTGTGATTCAGGATGACCCAAACTTGTTTCAACAAGTGTGTTGATAATAGGTATGGAAATTCTCTTTTCCCTTTATTCTAGTTTTGCATAGATTTTAGTGTCATTTTTGTTTTCTTGGGTGCTGATTTTCATGGTTGAGATAATGGTGGAATTCAGGTACAAGGAATCTGAGCTGAACATGGGCGAAAATAGTTGCATTGATCGATGTGTTTCAAAATACTGGCATGTAAGAAGATCTTGCCTAGTTTTCATACTCATCCAGTATTTATTTCTTATATCACATTGCATGGTTTGGTACATGTTTGATTATGTGCTGCTTTATATTTCTGATAATTTGATGCAATGCAAAAGCATGTTCTACAATCTACACTGATCATGGATCATGGAAGTTCTTGTCTTTGATATCATGGAAACTGTTAATGTTGATTATAGTAATTTTGCCTTGCTGTCTAAAAGTGTCTTTGTTGTTTCTTCTTGTGTTCCATGGCAGGTGACTAATCTAATTGGTCAGCTACTTGGCACTGGGAAGCCTCCTATGTAATTCAATTTGGAACCCTTGTGTTTTCTTTTTGAGGGTAGTTCTGCATTGGTTATGTGAGGAAGTGCCAATTTAATACTTTGCAATTTGGGAGGTCTTTTATTCTTCTCCATGTCTGTTTTAGGTCAAAAATTTTTTCTTTGAACAGGGATTGATTTTTGTTATGAACTTGAGTTAGCCCATGATAAGCTCCAAAAATAATTCAGCAGTTAATCAAACTCGTTCTTTAGTTTAATTCTGAGCTTTATACCTTATTATTATTATGAATTTAATTTTGATGCATTGTTAATGTAAACTAATTTAATTTATATCCAATTACGTAAGTATAAATATAACTATTTTTTACATTAACCGTATGAATAGTTATCTAAAAGAATAGATGTGAAAATATGATACGAATAACGAATGTAATGTTCTAGTAAAAATTTCAAATTCTCAGAATTCTCGACACTACTTAAACCGAAAAACTGAGTCTTACTAGAAGCGAGTGATTCTTTGAATATCCCTAAATATGATCAGAATTGTAATAACTTTACAGGCACTTGATCAAATTTGATGTTCACAGCTTTAATTATATATTTGAAAGAAAAGAGAAATAAAATTGCAAGGCATAGATAGTCAATAATCTGAATCCAGAAGCTGCAGAACAAACTGGAAAGAAAAGATACATACAGCTAATGCTTCTAACAACGAGAACCAAAAGAAAGGAAAAAAGAGTATATACACTTCAATTCAATTTCTCTGGTTTCTGGATTCTAACATTGTGCCGTCTTTAAGACTTTCCTGCGCATCATTGTCCATGCCAAGGCTGAAGAGTGCCACTGCTTGAAGATAGAACGCAGTTGGCCAGGTCGGCGATATTGATTGAGCTTGCATGGCGTCTCCAAGAGCTTCTTGTGGCATGTTGTTCATCAAGTAACACAAGCAGCGCCTTGCATAAGCAGTCGGCGATACCATGGTCCCACCATCAATGAACTACACAGAAAACAAGCATGGTGCAATTCTCAGACAAAATATTCCATAATAACCACTTAACTCTCTTCAGTTTGTTTTAGGGAAGCTGCATTCTAATTATTTTTATGGGACTTACCTTTGTATAGTAGTCAATGGCTGTAGGGTAATCTTTGGCACGAAAAGCAGAATCTCCATGCTTCTTAGCATTTAGGGTTTCTTGTATTTGATCTGTCCACATTTGGAAAGAAAGCTGTGTTCCAAAGAAAGTATAATACAAGGTTAACTGAAATCAAGCTCTGTTGAGAACTAACAAGAAAAAATTTTCACTGTAATTCATCAAACTACTTCTGACAAAAGAAATAATTTTGGGCAAGTGAACTCAAAAGGTACTAATCATGTATAAGAGATTCACAAAAACAATATCTTCAGTTATTTATAACCAGTGTCTTTAGATGGATCATGATACCAAAAACCAAATGCAGACGATGTCAAATAAGTCAGACAGTTTATTTTAACATGAAGAAAGAGAATTTGGCAGTTTATTGAAACTTTGATCCCCAGAGCAACAGTCTTCTTTCACAAGATGAAAAGTTTCAGAGGCAAGTGGTGGTAGAAGAAATAACTCACTTTGATGGTAAAAGTTTATAATGCAGACACGCGGACCCCAGTAAATGGTTAAAACATGAAGGAGACAATGGAAAAGTTGCTTAGAAATCTAGGAAAATTTAGTGGTGAAAGAAAATAGCATTGCATAATATACTTTGTGAATTGAAGACAAAACTTTTCCAGTATTTCATATATTGCAGTGAGATCTCTTCTAGAACATGCTTCACCAAAAGGTGTCAATGAAACTGTTTCTTTTGATGATGCACCCTCCTCCAGTATGCCCATCAAAACTTGCGAAGGTACCTGCCAAATACGATCTGTTGTAAACCAAATGCATGTATGCTTTCCAGTGTGCTTCACACCAAGTAACTTTGACCGTTGATTAACCTTCTATATAGAAAGTTGACACCAAAAGCAGGAAAGTGAAAAAAAGAACATACTGAAGCTTCTTTCTGAAGAGGAGTTAAAGCAGTCACAAGCGACTTGGCATTTGGTCTTTCTCGAGGTTCATACTGTAAGCAACGCGACGCTAGTCTCACTATTTCAGTTCCATCATCATTTGAAAAATGACCTTCCAAACATGAGTCCATCAGAAATGAAAAATTTTTCCCTCGGATGAGGTCAAGTGCCTGCATGTAAAAGAATTACAGTACCCATTTAATTTATTATCGCCATAGATGATGTGATAATTTTATTTAGTCCAGTAATATTTTAAGCACAATTTGCCAAAGGTAAAAGATTTTGGAGAACAAAATGGCTCCTTGAATTGAAATGACTAGATTAAAATACAATAGGAAACAAGAAGTATACATGACTTGGTGGAATATGCTTGCCACTAAGAAGATCAAGCAAAAGGGTACCAAAACTGTAAATCACACTTTCTGGGATGATTCTTCCTGCAAAAGTTAATAAATTGAATAAGTCAGGAACTCAAAAGGCATGAAAATACAAAATAAATCAATGTAGATATGGTTCCAACTCATAACACAATAATAAGGTAACACCAAAATTGAAAGAAAAGGTTTGATTTTCCACTTCAATGAGGTAAAACAGAAAAAGGTAAGACTATAAAATACCGATACCACAGAAGATACTGATCACAATTTAATGGGGCGAAGTATGGGATGTTACTAACAAAGTAGTGCTATATAATCCAGCTACTTCATGTACTGCAATCTCACTGCTCTTTTAATGGTTTTCAGCCCCTTCATTCCTTCATCCCAAACATATATATGTACTTCAATATTTTATTTTATTTCATTTGGTTCTTACCTGTCCTTAAATACTCTGGAGGGGTGAAGGCTAAATTTGTACTATAACTTTTGCCATCTCTGCTGTTTTTCATTAGTCCAAAACAAGAGAGTCTAGGGTTGCCATCCTGTCCACCATTGATACCATGTAAACATAAAACATTGCTTGATAAAACATACGGACTTAAGAAAAGGAATAAGCCTGCTCGTAGAAGCTTAACTACCTGATCGAACAAAATTCTATAAGCATTAAGATCATGGTATAATGCCCTTCCCTGACTGCTGCAATATTCCAATGCTTGTGCCAAATACAAGGCAACTCTCAGCCTCATTGCCCATTTCATGGGCTGGGACTCCCCTGCCAGACGGATTTCGCACAAATCACAATCACAAATCAGTGGTTATGAAGTTAACATTTCTGAAAACATTTAGCTTCTCAAGCAAAATGTCTAGTCCATGGCAATTGTTGACACAACATGGCATATCTCAAAACATTCATTTCCCCTATCTGTTACAAATGATTACAATTAACAAAACCAGACAGAGAAAAAATGAATGGAACTCACAGTGAAAGAGGTGCTTGGAGAGAGTTTCATGGGGCATAAACTCTGCCACAAGCAACCTCTCTTCTCCTTCACAGCAACACCCAACCAAATTAGCCAAACGCTCACTCCTCAGCTGCCCCACTGCCCGTGCTTCCTCCTGAAAACACAAACCAAACAAAGACGCATAAAAAGCCATCAACTTCCACTGACACAAAAACACAAAGACTGCATTTGATAGCTAGGAGAGGAGTACACAAATACACAGACACAAAAATGTGTTCAAACCGTAGATAAATTTCTATATTTTCGATCTTCTAAACAGTGGAAACGGAGAGAACACAAATTTCTATCTCTGTATCTCTAAATTTATATCATATCCCAACTAACAAAAGCGGCCAAAGAGTGCAATGCATAGAAGAGCACGAACTGAACTAGGAACTGTCGAGAATCAGGCCAAGCAGACTTGTTGAAGCGCTTCACAGCAACAAGCTTATCATCTTCAAGCCTCCCTTTGTAGACAACGTTGGGAGCCTTCTCACCGTGTTCAGAAACAATGTTGTCGGGAGAGAATGCTGACGTGGCAGTTTGCAGTTGGTCGAAGCTGAACTCAGTGAAGCTAGAGCTAGCAGGACCCTTCTTCTCACCCTTGTTCCCATCTTCTGTGTACCCAGAAACGAATCAGTGTTAAAGAACGAAACTTGAATTGCAAAACATGATAGTGAAGTGAAATCAAATAATGGGTAGCTACAAAGTTTCACCATTTTCGGGTAAGTCTTGAAGATTTGATCTTTTGTTGCAGCAGCAGGGCCACCAGCATATGCAGAGTTTGCTGCAACAACTTCCCATTGCTGATGATGAAGCAAATACTTCACAAACACTTTGGTTCCTTCTTCTTGTCCCTACCTCTCTTCCTTATCTTTCTATCACTTTC
>NC_029779.3:25235652-25257600 GCF_000817695.3 Arachis duranensis
GGCAAAAAAAAAAAAAAGAAATACAAAAATTGAAATAGAAATGATAAATAATAACCAAAATTCGGCGGTGTTTGGGGGAAGATGGAAAGGGAAAAAAAAATAATGATTAATATTGTATAGTTTCTCACTTTCTCGGATCCAAAGGATTTGAGTGTGGTGGTAGTAACAGAGAGTAGTACCTCTGCATCTACATCTGCATCATTCACTCTCCCTGCTTTGCTTTCCGTTTTGCTCTGCCTTTCTCTGTTCTGCACACTTTTTTTCTCTCTCTGTTTTACTATTGCTATTTACTCTTTACTACTTTCTAAAAAATTATTCTTTTTTCTTTTCTTTTCTTTTTTTTTTGGGAGAAGAAGTTGTTGTATTTTTTTCCCTCACTAAAAAGTGTCAGATAAACATGATACCAATCATCTTGTTAGAGTAATAGAGTGAAGAACATGTTTCTAGTTAAAGTGACCTTTATATCAATAGAAAGAATTTTCTACTCTAAATTAGTTAAAATTAAATTTTTTTATTTGGTAGTTTAGCTAGTCAAAGACAGTTAATTAAGTTCATGTACTGAAGCGGTCAAATCATTTAATTTTTTTAATTTTCAGTAGAATTGCTTTTTTGTTAAAGCATTGTTTATATATCTTTCCAAGCAATATTTAACATTATAAATTAAAATAAATTCAGTTCAATTAAAGAATTAATTTTTTTATGAAATTTTTAGTACTTATTATTAATACAAATGGGATAAAATACATAACTAACCTAAAGACATATCAAAATTACATGAATTTTTCAAAACAAAAATCAAAATTTTATGCATATATCTCTGTAAATTGAATTCACGTAATTCGAATTAATCTTTTTAATAATAAATCGAATTAAATGATGTGAATAGATGTTAGTAAATGGAATTAACTATTCAACCGTGGTTGGTTAGATTTCCTTTACACGGTTACACCTTTTTTTTTCCTTCAAGAATGTTGGTGAATAGTTGCATAGCAATAATGTGTTATTCCTATATGAATCCTTTTATTATTGTGATTAAGAAAATAGAAATAGGGCAAAGAGATCGCTATCAATTGCCCGACAAATGATATCTGAAGCTGATATAATGGGTCAAAGTTGGAGTAAAAGATAACCAATAACGTGTACATGCTCTTGTGCAACCTCAACCTCTAGATACACTTTTATATACATATATATACATTCATACACACATAAATATATGCATTAATAATTGTGCTGTCCTTTTCACCATAATACTATTGAAGTAGACAAAGACTAATTACATGGATTTGCTTAATTTGCTACGGGTAACCCTAGTCATCAATAAACACATACAGTATTTTGATTTGTTCTATCATATTCCTTTTGCTTTATTTATTGTTAATCATATTATATCATATTTGGAAATCCATTTATGTAGAATATTTATATTTTTATATATTTATTTGACTATAGAGCAATCCCCCATGTGCTAATGATTGTGATTATGGTATACTAATTATTTTGTCTGCAAAGTAGCATGGGGAATATTTTTATTTATTACCCTCAAATAAAAAATGAAAAAGGTAAAAATTATGGTCTTATAACTTAGAAGTGCGTTTGAAAAGTTTTAAAAAATATTTTTTTAGTTTTTAATTTATGAAAAATAATAGTATTAATGTTTAGTACAATTTTTAAAATCAAATTGTAACATTTTAAGAAGTTATTTAGGAACTTATAAAAAAATAAAAAAAATAACTTTTCTCATAATACTACTATTTTTTATCATATTTTTATAAAATAAACATTTTTAAAATAAAAAATTCAAATACAAAATAATTTATTTATAAATTACTTTTAATATAGTTATTTATTATTTAAACTATTTTGTCAAAAAAAATTAATTAAACTGTTTATCTCAATTGAAATTTATACTCTCCATCAATTTTCTTTTTGTAAATTTTTACCCTAAATAATTTGGACAACTCATAAAGCATAGCGGTAATTAACTAATTATATAGAAGTTGAATTCTAAACAAACTGTGACAAGTGTCTTTTGTTGTTAACTTGAAAGTTGAAAGTATGGAAAATTTTTACATATTTTGTTGATAAAAGTAGGAATTTAACTCTCGTTTGCATATTTTGGTATAATTAAGGATTTAAACCTTAAAGGTTTCATTTTATTTTAAGCTTTCATAGAAATGGGACCCAAACTAAAGCTGAAATTGAGTTGACCGTTGTAATGAATGTAAATAATATAAAATTTAACAAAATGACAAATGTTACGATGATGGTGTCTTAATTCTTCAATTATTAGGAGAGTAAAGTGAATTGGATTTATGTTTTTTCTTTTGAGTATTTCAATAGATTGTTACTTACATTAGTATGACATTTTAAAAATTTTCATGCTTGGAACGTTAAGTAAAAATCGAACCTTAGACATTTGATAAAAAAAATATCAGTTATACTATGTGTAAAAAAATTAACTACTTACATAAAATATATATTAAAATAAAAAATAAAAAATGTGTAAATATTACATCTATATATACACAAATATATTATAATTAATTGAATAATTGGTTTTTAAGGTAAATATAACATTTTTTTGTAAATAGATATAGAAAATTTTTTCACTCGATCATACTCAAAATTAAAGTGAATTGAATTTGATCGGATGAATTTTAAAAGTTCAAATTAAATTAATAAATTTGGTCTGTACTAATTTCGGTAATCAGTTTATTTTAACATAAATAAAATCTAACCAACTCGAAAATCCAATTGATAGATTTAAGTATTTACTATTTATCTGCTGATTGCACATGGTTGCAGCTTTAACTGTTGATTCTTCTATAGAATTGACATTGAGAACTGAAGAAGTTTCCCAGAAAATAAGTTCTTTTATTTAAGTACTGCACACACAGTTGTTCTGCCATTCTTGGTATAGGTTTGACACTTGACAACCAAAAGATCCAATTTATTTATTTATTTTTATTTAAAAATTGTACGTATACACTAAAATTAATTATTATATATTATTAATTGTTTCACACATGAAGAAATAATTCTATCTTGCTATAGAAATCATGAAAAAGGTTCTTTTTCTTGATGAACCTTTTGAGCTATGGGGTAGCCCTCTTTCCCATTGTCTAGTGCATAGAGGATCTGTCTTCCATATAAAACATACCTTTTTTTCGTCTCACTGATTAAATTGGAATCATATGGCAACCAACACAAACTAGGTAGCTACATAGCTAGGTTTGTGCAATAGAGAGTTTCTTAAGACCAGAAGACATTGAGAGGGTACTCTCATAGAGCAAATATATTAATGTCCAAATAGTAAAAGTAATATGTGTAATTGAATTCAAATTTAAAACCATTATTGATTTTCTCTTATATTCTCATGTGTGTTTGTATGTTCACGTTTCAGGCCGAAATTTAAAAAATTGATAAAGCAAAAATTTAGAAAATGAAAAAAGAAGATGAGAGAGATATAATTCTTGGCAGGGATGGCGCCTGAAAGGAAGATTTCTCCGGCAACGTCATAGAGAAGAGAGGGTTAAGGAAGAGAGAGAAGGACAACGAAGCAGAATGATGACGGAGGCCATGCCGCTGTTGGATCCACATAACAGCTTCCATCGCAAAACGGCATTGCAGCCGCTCTTTTGCCGGCGACGGCGGTGGGTCCTGCGAATGTGAGTTGACCACTCGCTGATCGCTCGGTTACGTAAATTACAGCTATCCCAAAGATGGTTAGTTCTCTCGCTCACACACAATTTGTTTTGTTGGAAACGCTAATTGGATTTGAATATGGCTTTTAGTGTTAATATCTTTCCCGTGAATGGTTAGCTGTGAAAATAATTGTTTTTTTTTTAATTTCAATTGTGTTTTTTGGAGCAAAAATAGTTTAGTGGCTGGTGATGAAGATAGGGCTGGAAGTGAGTCAAGCCAGCTCATGAACTAGCTCGAGCTCGGCTCGTTAATAGCTCGATAAGCTAAGCTCGTGAGCTGGCGAGCCAAGTTGTAGGACATAAATAAAAAAATTATATTTATTGATAGATAAACAATATATAAAATTATTCTTTTTAAATATTTTTTAAAATATATAAATTATAATTTATTAATATAAAACTATAGATTTTGTATTTATGTTTCTATTATTTGAGCCAGCTCGTGAGATTGAGCTAGCTCGTGAGCTTTCGGTGAGCCGAACTTGAGCTTAAAAAATAGGCTCGATTGTTAATGAGCCGAGCCGTGAGCCAAGCTCAATTTTGGTGAGCCGAGCTTGAGCTTGGTCTAGCTCGGCTCAACTCGACTCACTTCCAGCCCTAGATGCAGAGAACTATCTTCCTTAGTTACTATAGTTTTGTTGTGTTTGTGTATCTGATTTTTATTTTCTGTATTATTTTTAGATGCACTAGAGCTGCACAACTTACAGTGAAATATGGAGAGCTAAGTACATATAGTCTCTCATCATCTATGCTTTTTATCCTCCCTGTTTTTCCCAAATGTATGGATGCAGAGACCAGAGGAGTATACCAAAAGAGGAAAATAATTATTATTGGAAAAATTCAGTTCTAACAGGTAACATTTAGTTCCTATTACATGACCAAAGAAATATCTTATCAAAAGACCTTTATATTGAAAAATTTCTCTTGAGTGACAATAGAGAAATGCAGTTTATGTGATCCGTGCTAATTCCAAGTCAATCTATTAATATATAATAGGAGAGTAGTAGTAGGTTAGTCGCTTGAAAAGTGGCAATTTGTATAATTGAGAAGTGGAGCTTTCTGTGATAGACATGTGGCACAACATTAAAAATCTATAAAATATAAAATAATACAAATTCAAAAAGTTCTATGAAGAAAGTGTTGGGCGAAAATTTTAATTGAATTCAAATTCAAAACCTTATTGATTTTCTCTTATATTCTCATATGTGTTTGTATGTTCACGTTTCAGGCCGAAATTTAAAAAACTGAGAAAGTAAAAATTTAGAAATCGAAAAGGAAAGATGAGAGAAATGCAATTCTTGGCAGGGATGGCGCTTGTAAAGGAAGACTTCTCCGGCGACGTCATAGAGAAGAGAGGGTTAAAGGAGAGAGAGAAAGACAACGAAGCAGAATGATGACGGAGGCCGTGCCGCTGTTAGATCCACATAATAGCTTCCATCGCAAAACGGCGTTACAGCCGCTCCTTTGCCGCCGCCGGCGCTGGGTTCTGCGAATGCTAGTTGACCATTGGCCGATCGCTCGGTTACGTAAATTACAGCCATCCTCAGGATGGTTAGTTCTCTCGCTCGCACACAATTTGTTTTGTTGGAAACGCTAATTGGAATTGAATATGGCTTTTAGTGTTAATATCTTCCCCGTGAATGGTTAGCTGTGAAAATAATTATTTTTTTTTCAAAATTTTAATTGTATTTTTTGGAGCAAAAATATTTTAGTGGCTGGTGATGCAGAGAACTATTTTTCTTAGTTACTATGGTTTTGTTGTGTTTGTGTATCTATTTTTTATTTTCTTTATTATTTTTAGATACACTAGAGCTACACAATTTACGGTGAAGTATGGAGAGTTAAGTACATATAGTCTCTCATCATCTATATTTTTGATCCTCCCTACTTTTTCCAAATGCATTGATGCAGAGACCAGAAGGGTATACCAAAAGAGGGAAAGATAATTATTACTAGAAAAATTCAGTTCTAACAGGTAACATTTAGTTTCTATTATAGGACCAAAGAAATATCTTATCAAAAGGCCCTTATATGGATATATTTCTCTTGAATGACACTAGAAAAATGCAGTTTATGTGATCCGTACTAATTCCAAATCAATCTATTAATATATAATAGGAGAGTAGTAGTAGGTTAGTTGCTTGACAAGTGACAATTTATATAATTGACAAGTGGGACTTCCTGTGATAGACATGTGGCACAGCATTAAAAATCTATAAAATATAAAATAATATAAATTCAAAATGTTCTATGAAAAAAGTGTTGGGCGGGAATTCTAATTGAATTCAAATTCAAAACTCTTATTTATTTTCTCTTATATTCTCATATGTGTTTGTATGTTCACGTTTCAGGCCGAAATTTAAAAAATTGAGAAAGCAAAAATTTAGAAAAAAAAAGGGAAGATGAGAGAGATGCAATTTTTGGCAGGGTTGGCGCCTGTAAGGGAAGACTTCTCCGGCGACGTCATAGAGAAGAGAGGGTTAAGGGAGAGAGAGAGAGAGAGAAAGACAACGAAGCAGAATGATGACGGAGGCCATGCCGTTGTTGGATCCACATAACAGCTTCCATCACAAAACGGCGTTGCAGCCACTCCTTTGCCGCCGTCGGCGGCGGGTCCTGCGAATGCGAGTTGACCACTAGCCGATCGCTCGGTTACGTTAATTACAGCCATCCTCAGGATGGTTAGTTCTCTCGCTCGCACACAATTTGTTTTGTTGGAAACGCTAACTGGAATTGAATATGGCTTTTAGTGTTAATAATTGTTTAGTTGTGAAAATAATTATTTTTTTTCTGAATTTCAATTGTGTTTTTTGGAGCAAAAATATTTTAGTGGCTGGTGATGCAGAGAACTATCTTTCTTAGTTACTATGGTTTTTGTTGTGTTTGTGTATTTGATTTTTATTTTTTGTATTATTTTTAGATACACTAGAACTGCACAATTTACGGTAAAGTATGGAGAGCTAAGTACATATAGTCTCTCATCATCTATGTTTTTGATCCTCCTTACTTTTCCCAAATGCATGGATGCAGAGATCAGAGGGGTATACCAAAAGAGGGGAAGATAATTATTACTGGAAAAATTCAGTTCTAACAAGTAACTCTATTATAGGACCAGAGAAATATTTTATCAAAAGACCCTTATATTGATACATTTCTCTTGAATGACACTGGAAAAATGTAGTTTATGTGATCCGTGCTAATTCCAAATCAATCTATTAATATATAATAGGAGAGTAGTAGTAAGTTAGTTGCTTGACAAGTGGCAATTTGTATAATTGACAAGTGGGACTTCCTGTGATAGACATGTGGCACAGCATTAAAAATTTATAAAATATAAAATAATATAAATTCAAAATGTTCTATGAAGAAAGTATTGGGCAGAATTCTAATTGAATTCAAATTCAAAACCCTTATTTATTTTCTCTTGTATTCTCATATGTGTTTGTATGTTCACGTTTTAGGCCGAAATTTAAAAAACTGAGAAAGCAAAAATTTAGAAAAAGAAAAGGGAAGATGAGAGAGATGCAATTTTTGGCAGGGATGGCGCCTGTAACGGAAGACTTCTCCGGCGATGTCATAGAGAAGAGAGGGTTAAGGGAGAGAGAGAGAAAGACAAAGAAGTAGAATGATGACGGAGGCCATGCCGCTATTGGATCCACATAATAGCTTCCATCGCAAAACGGCGTTGCAGCCACCGGCAGTGGGTCTTGCGAATGCGAGTTGACCACTGGCCGATCGCTCGGTTAAGTTAATTACAGCCATCCTCATGATGGTTAGTTCTCTCGCTCGCACAAAATTTGTTCTGTTGGAAATGCTAATTGAAATTGAATATGGCTTTTAGTGTTAATATCTTCTCCGTGAGTGGTTAGCTGTGAAAATAATTGTTTTTTTTTCTGAATTTCAATTGTGTTTTTTGGAGCAAAAATATTTTGGTAGCTGGTGATGCAGAGAACTATCTTCCTTAGTTACTATAGTGTTATTGTGTTTGTGTATCTGATTTTTATTTTCTGTATTATTTTTAGATACACTAGAGATGCACAACTTACGGTGAAGTATGGAGAGCTAAGTCCATATAGTCTCTCATCATCTATGTTTTTGATCCTCCCTATTTTTCCCAAATGCATGGATACAAAGACCAAAGGGGTATACCAAAAGAGGGGAAGATAATTATTACTGGAAAAATTCATTTCTAACAGGTAACATTTAGTTTCTATTACAGGACTAAAGAAATATCTTATCAAAAGATCTTTATATTAATATATTTCTCATGAATGACACTAGAAAAATGCAGTTAATGTAATCCGTGTTAATTCCTAATCAATTTATTAATATATAATAGGAGAGTAATAGTAGGTTAGTTGCTTGATAAGTGACAATTTGTATAATTGACAAATAGAATTTCTTGTGATAGACATGTGACACAACATTAAAAAATTATAAAATATAAAATAATACAAATTTAAAATGTTCTATGAAAAAATGTTTGGGCAAGAATTTTAATTGAATTCAAATTCAAAACCCTTATTTCTTTTCTAAAATCGGAAAGACATGTAATTCCTGGTTTTACCTTTATATAGTAACAAAACCATGTGCATGGGAATGGAAAAAAAAAAGTCCTAGTTTGAATCCAATCATATCCCTTCTTTGATTTGCTTTGTTAATTTTTCTGCACCGGGTATCTTACTCCTGCTGCCAAAGCACGTTGCTGTTCAATCTATTCATTATTACCATCAAATTTACTTTAGTGTACAATAATTTAATTTAATAGAACTTCATTATTATTAGAGTGCAACTTTAATTTACTTGGAATAATTCATGTAATTTGTTCTTGAGAGTTGAGATAGCAATATTCGTGCTCAAGCATCTCCACCGCTCGGAAACATCTGCAATCGGGTAAAGATTAATTATTATTAGACAATAATTATTATTAAACATATATTTTTGTTATTTTTTTAGTCTAATTCTTTGTTTTGAATATCTTTTATCATAAAATAAAATGAATAAATCATAATTAGATTAGCTACTATAAGAATTAAGTGACATTAGAGAGATGATACAGGATAAAAAATAAAAACAAAAAACAGACAATTTTGTATTATGGAATACTTGGGAATTAGAATAGGTTATTTGAAAATTACTACCAACTAATCGTTATACTGAATTACATACCATCTTCTTCCATTTATAAAAAAAAAATGTTTTCCTAAGGGCACAAGTTAAGCATATCACAGAAGGAGGAAGCACCAAAATTCCAAGCTTTCACCGGAAAGTAGTATTCATTGAATAGTTGATCCTCATTAGGCTATTTTTCCATTGATTTCATTATTGCATATCATGATTCTTCTTGTGCAGTATATGGATCATTCTTAGTTAATAGTAGTACCCCTTGAATCCTGAAATTATCACATCTAGAAACTGAGGAATATCTTTTGTCCATAATAGCTACTACATTTCGACTTATTTGTGATGCTTTATTAGCCAATTATTTTCTCAATTTCTTATCATTACTTAATATTTTGTGCCACAGAAGTATTTCGCCTTGCCTTTACAAAAGGAAATAACAAGTTGCTAATAGAAACTTAGCTATATAATCATAATCCCATTCTTTCTAACAACAATAACATTATTGGATGGTTAACAAAGTAGATATATAATAAACTTAAGCTGTGACAGATGTTTCAATTGATACCTTCATAAAATACTTGACCCCTTCAGAATTTTGAAACCTTCCTAGAATACTTGACCCCATCAGATTTTTCCTGCTGTTCTAACAGAAGTATCCACCTGCTTTCATACTATATTTAGATTTCACATGAAATGCATAGATTTGTATGGATTTAAATGCATACTACAACACTAAATGAATATCAAACTAGAACCTAAAACAAGTTTACTTAATGCCAATCATTATGAAAAACCTAAAAAAGGTTTAACCACGGACAAATCATTGGGCCTTCACACTATAGTGGTAATTACTCACTTCATAATACAATGATGAGCCTAAAGTAAACTTGTTTTAGGTTTTTTCATAATGACTAGCATTAAAGTAAATTTGTTTTAGGTTCTAGTTTGATGTCTATTTATATTTAGTGTTCTAGTATGCATTTAAATCCATACAAATCTATGCATTTCATGTAAAATCTAAATATAATATGAATGCAGGTGGGTATTTCTGGTAGAACAGCAGGAGTGGATCATGCATTAGAATTTAGAAAGTATACATAATATGAAGGAAGCACTTCCAGAAATGTGGAAAGCTGCTGAAAAATTTGAAAGGGTCAAGTATTCTAGGAAGGTTTCAAAATTCTGAAGGGGTCAAGTAGTTTCAATTGAAACATCTGTCACAGCTTAAAACTTATTATATATCTACTTTGTTAACCATCCAATAATGTTATTGGTTTAGTAGAATTCCCTTAAGAACAGGATCAGCTTTCAGCAACTTATATGGAAATCTCTCATGAACAAATCTGTACAACAAAAAAAATTAGATGCATATTTAACATCAATTGATTATACTAGAAGATGGTCACATAAAAAAAATGAAACTGAAAGGTGGTGTATCACTTCATCTTAGCCTCTGTAAAGAGAACATGACGGTTAACCCTTGGATCGTACTTGCGAAACTCGAGCTTCTCTGTGAACTGCCTTGGCTTCCTCTTCACATAGAAAAATCCAGTCCCAGCAGCAGACACTAGTTTTACAAACATTTGAGCCTTCTTCTTGTCCCCCATTCCTTACTCTAAACACAACGAAACCATTTACTTCAGTTTTTTTCCCTCCTCTTCAACAATTAAAAATAAGAATTTGATTTTAACGAAATATAAAACAGATTCACACTTGCATTTAATTATATCTCGTCACGTCAATAAAAAACAACTATCTTTTACACCTACCATGTGAATGATAATCCAAAAAGAAGATTATAATTATATGATTGAAAGGTGAAATAATTAATAATGCACACATTTGGTAAAGTCTATTTTATCTTCAGATCCTTTCTTTCCCTCAAAAACCCTAACTCAAGAAGCACACTTTGGAAATTTGATACAGCAGCAACATAATACTTTTAAATACAATAATTTCCTATGAAATTAATGTACAATAGATAATGAGTTCCACAAGATACCATATCAAATTTGAGTGTCTTGCGGGGAATATCATGAATTTGATTCTATTTCCATCAAACACAGAGGCAAACGGTAATTTCTATTCTATTTTTTGTCTGCTTATTTTTCTTTCATAAATTAAAATTATTAAAGAAGGTTAATATGTTTATTATGATGACAATATAAACATGTTCGTAATGAGAAAATTACAAAAGCATGATTTCCAAACGGTCAATCCCACTAAATACTCTATAAAATATGCTTAGAAATCATGGCTTCAAAATTACATAAACAGCAGAATAATTTCAACAAATCCATAACTAGCAATAATTTCAACAACACAAAATCAATTATTTGATTTACATTCACAAATTCACATTCAGAAATCAGTCAAATACTCAAATCACTAAACAGAGCATAAAAGGAATAACCGAAAAAGTGAAAGCAGTGCCACTAACCTTCGACGGACAGCAGGACGGCGAGTGGCGAGACTACGTCGAGCGGCGAGCGGCGAGGGGCACACGACAGCGAGCTGCTCCAAGCCTCGAACAGAGAAGCCAGCGAGGATGAGGACGACGTGCCGAGCTAGGAGACAGGGCCTGGGTTCGGGACACGGGGAAGGACGGAGACGCGGAGGCGCCGACAACCTCGGACGGCGGCGGCAGAACCTTTGAAGAAGCTAGGGTTTAATTTTTGTTTGGGGATTTTTTGAGATCGTGAGAGTGAAAAGGGGGAGACTTGGAGCACGACCACAACGCAGCGAACGATGGCAGTTTCTCACTTCCTGCGACAGTGGCCCCTGAGCACAATGGACGGTGGCAGCGCTGAGTCTCTCCTTACGGCGGTGGCGGATGCTATAACAGGGTTGAGAGTTGAGAGAAGGGATTAGTTTATTTTTTTGTCTGTATTAAGTTGAATTGAATTTATGATTAAATGAAAATAAAAAATAATAAATTTTAATAATCTTTTAATATCTTTTAAATGATAATAAAAGTTGATTTGTCTATTTTTTATAAAATTTAACATAAAAATTAATTTGTATAATAAGTTTAGTAACTGATTTAATAATTAAATTTTGTTAAAAATTAAACTTTTTTATCAAAAAATTTAAAAAATGAATTTATTATATTATTCTTAATTTATTATTTTTTGCAGAATAGGTAAATAATTAATTATATAATTTTGTATTTTTTTGGGTCATTATAACGTATTATTAAAACAAATTATCTATTCTTTTTGGATATGCATCGGTGTTAGAAAAAAATAATTCAGCCTACTTTATTATTTTAATTATTTTCTCATTTACAAACTAATGAATTCCATATACATACACACTTGATTCACAGAGCCCATCAGCTTCCAGCCATCCAAAATTTATTCTAATGTAGCTAGCTTGCCAATATAAATCATCATTTAGCTATAAATTTATTACCCTTAGCTGTCTTTTTCTTTTTCTTTTTTTGGTGAACTTTTTCGTCAATACACACTATACAAGAGACAAAAATTTTACTAACCACCTATCCGTATATGTTATACTGTTATACCAATAAAGTGGCTGGTATATGTGAAAATTTTCCTATATCTTTAGAAAATATTATGTATATGTACGTAAACTATAATTAAGTCACAATTATTGTAAGAAAGGGTACCAAGTACTTCGCCAATGAATAATAGTTTAAAGGGAAAGAATGAGGAGCCAATAAAATATTTATACAACGTGTACAATGGAAGTTTATGGAGTATTAGAGATATAATCATTAGTGTTACATTTTCTCATCAGTTAAAGCTTTTGGGATGAGTGGTATCATGACATGGTATTAAAGCGTTAGATCCGAAAGGTCAAGAGTTCGATCCTTGGTGCTTTTCTATCATGTTTTTGAGGTCGTAACAGTCATTTGTAGTGTGATCGTACATCTTATGGTACTCGATGGGCCTAGGGGGTGGCAACCTTTCGGTATGGCAAGGAGTATAAGAGTGATATCTCCTCGGCTTCTCTAGGCCGATCTCCTCTTTCTTTTTGGGCTCTCTCTCTCTTTCTCTTTCGGCGAGTGAGAGTGCCCAGGCCGCCAACTCGGCTCTCGTAGTCTAGCATTTTCCTCCATGTTGATGTACTTCTCAGCTCTTTCCTGTACATCATTCAAGGAGGTAGGGTGCCTTTTTGATATGGACTGAGAGAAAGAGTTTTTCCTGAGTCCATTTACTAGGCTCATGATTACTGCCTTCGTGGGCAGGTCTTGAATCTCCAAGCACACTTTGTTGAACCTTTTTATGTAGTCTCTTAAAGGTTCCCCGACCTCTTGTTTCACACCTAGGAGTATCGGTGCGTGTTTTACCTTATCTTTTTGAATGGAGAACCGCACCAGAAATTTCTGCGAGAGGTCATCGAAGCTCGTGACCGATCTTGGAGGGAGGTTGTTGAACCACTTCATCGCCGCTTTCGTTAAGGTGGTCGGAAAAGCTTTGCAGCGAGTAGCATCAGAAGCGTCGGTCAGGTACATCCGACTTTTGAAGTTGCTTAGATGATGCTTTGGATCCGTGGTCCCGTCATAGAGGTCCATATAAGGGCTTTTGAAGTTTCTTGGAACTTTTGCCCTCATTATGACCTCACTGAACGGGTCGTCTCCCCCACGGGCGAGTCTTCTCGGTCATTGCGAGAGTTCCGGCCTTTGAGGGAAGATTCTAACTTTAAGAGTTTTTCTTCTAACTCTTTTCGCCGCTCTATCTCTTCCCTTAAATTCCTCTCTGCCTCTCGTTGGCGTTCTAATTCCTGTTCTAGCTGCTCCAAACGCCCTTGATGACCGTGGACCAACCCTATTAGCTCTGCCGCATGGGGTGGTCCTTCCTTTCCCGATTTGCGTCCTTCCGAAGAATTTACCTTTGGATTTTTTAACCCAGAGGTGCCTTTTTTGTGCTGGTCATTCGCTTCTTGGTGGAGGGCCATGTCTGCGTCGTTGTTTTCTGTGTTCAGATTTTCTTGTTCTGAATCGGTCGTGGTGTGGCCATCTTTAGGTGAGTTGTCCGCCATCGGAGGATGATCACTTGAGTCCCCGGCAACGGCGCCAATGTTACGTTGGGTAACCGAAGGTTGGTGGACTGGACTCGCGATGTTGGCCCAATCGTCTGGGGAAGAAAGCCTTCAATTTGGCTTTGAGTTAAGAGCCTTCGTCCGACTTGTTGGTGAGTGATGGAGAGGGTGGTGGTACCTGCAAAGACACTCCAATGCTTAAGTTAGCAGGGGTCTAAGCAAGTTAAGAGAGTATGAGAACTTAGAGATACCTGAGGGTTGTCAGTGTACTTATAGTGGTGAACTCATAACCACCGTTGGAGTGGTTCCACCTTTTAAGGAGGATAACCGTCCCTTTATCTTAGGGAGGTTGTGATTTGACTCCTGGAAGTGGGTTGAGAGATTTTAGGGGCAGTTACTTATTTGAATAAGTGTTATCTGCCAGCTTATTTGACTCCCGACTTCCTTTGAGTGGAATTTGTGTAGAATCCGACCTCTTGGATGGAGGTCGGTTGCGAGGGGAGGCCAATCTAAGGATTGGGTCTCTTTGTCTTATTTGGTCCTGGGCCTTAATGTTGGGCCATAATGTAACACCCTACCACCCAAAACTTTACGCTTAAGTCGTAAAATAGAGGTGGCGAGGTATTACGACTTCTGAAAATTAAAATATATACTTATAATAGTAGAAAGAATATAATAGACTATGAGCCTTGAAAAATTAGCTAAACAAGAACGATAAAGGAAAAGCGCCACTCTCCGGAAACGAAACAACTTGCGTGTGGAAAAAACTATAACTATCAAATGTAAGGTAATAAAAGTAGGAATAGAAAGCCAAAGGTACAAAATAACAAGCTCCTAACTCAGTCCACGAAGTCAAGTCTGGCCAGAGAATATATATATATATATCCAAAACCCAAAATGTACATAAACAAAATCCTGCCTCTCCATAAACCTCTAGGAGGATAAAAAAGAATAAGTTATGTGGAAAGAAAGCTAAGTACGTGTATATACATCACTACACACCAAAATAACCAAGTAACCACTTTGCTTCAGGTGTCCAGACACCTAATGAGATACCTTTCGACATGCATCTGAAAAATAACAATATAGTATGGAATGAGAACCGGAGGTTCTCAGTATGGTAAAGGTGCCCGCATAGTTAATATAAAAGGTCCCGGGAGAGCTAGAGGCATTCCTAGAACTCCAACACTCAGAATCATTCTTAAGAAAAATAAACTAAACCAAAAGTTAGGTAAGTTATCTAAGGTATTCTAGTTCTGAATCTAACTTTAACTTAATACTTCACTTTCTGACTCCTCCAATCCTCCGAGACATTGGTGGAACAACCCTCTCTCCTCACACCTTCGTCAAGAGGAATTTCTAAGAAAACATACACATACAGTTCAAACAAGGAAAACACATATACTCAGATAGAGAAGCATTTACACAAGTAAAACAAGTAGCGGATAAGCAGAATTAAACAGTTAAGTAAACCAAAACAATGCACACTCAAGCAAACAAACAAATGCATATGATGTATGCCTATCCTATGGCTGATGAGTCTCATCTGTCGATTATACAGCCAACCCGACAAGTCCTGGTAGTTAACCATTGGACAGTCCCTCTGTGCACGCATCCCCAAGCTCAATAATATTCCATGGAGTCAAACTCCAAGCTCAAATATAATATTCCATGGAGTCACACTTCAAGCTCAATAGTATAGTATTCCATGGAGTTAAACTCCAAGCTCAATAATATAGTATTCCATTGAGTTAAACTCCAAGCTCAATAATATTCAATATTCATATTTATAGGCATGCCCATGGGGGAATCCAGGGAGTTAAAGTGCCCGGTCACATCTTGCGACAGAGGGTCAACAAATAGTCTCAAATACACAAGCCACATAATAATCTCTTTCTTTTTAAAATACCACCTCAAATCAAACTCCAATTCTTATAGAAGTTTTGGCAGTATCTCCTCTAAAGCTCGAATTTCTGCCACCCTTCAAGGGTCCCAACTTTCAAACCAAACACCTCTCAGTCATTCAAATCATTTCCAGTAACAAATTATTTTAAAATCAAACAAATACCAATATTAAATCTTTTTCCAACCCGACCAACTTTAACAGTAAATTATTGACAACAGCTAAACCTCACATTTTATACCATATACACAATCCATCAATTATTCATTAATTTCATTCCTATCTTAAGGTCTTCTAGCCTAAGTTTTCACGTGACATTAAACATTAACTACGAGAAGCCAAAACCATACCTTCGTACGGAATCAAAATATTCAAAGCTCTGGAGAAGCTTTCTGACCGAGCTATCGAAGAAGAAAATGTCCAGAATCGTCTGTGCCTCCTAAAACTTTCGTTGGCCAAACTCAAAGAGTAGAGGAGTTACATCACTGTCAACTTTCACCGATCAAAAGTGGTGCCAACGTGTAGAGGAAGAGGATATGAATACTTTTATCGGATTAGATTTTTTATTGGAGTTAGATTGTAACAAATCGAAGCCGAAAGTTTAGTGAGGTTTACGTTCTCTCGCTCCTCTCTCTCGGTTATTCTTAGAAAAATTCTGTGGTACTGACAGTCAAAGTAAACATAACATAATGATAATAAAGTAAATATAATAATGATAATAAAGTAAATGTTACTTAATTTCTTCAGTTGGTACTATTATATATAGAAAAATTCTGTGGTACTGACAGTCAAAGTAAACATAACATAATGATAATAAAGTAAATGTTACTTAATTTCTTCAGTTGGTACTATTATATATAGGAAAATTCTGTGGTACTAACAGCCAAAGTAAACATAACATAATGATAATAAAATAAATGTTACTTAATTTCTTCAGTTGGTACTATTATATATAGGAAAATTCTGTGTACTGACAGCCAAAGTAAACATAACATGTTGAACATGTGTGTTTAAGGAAGAGAGTGACACGTAGAAGTTTTAAATTTTTTTTTATAAGAGCATTGCTACAAACCCCATTTTATTCTTTTTTCTTTATTACAAAGCTAATTTTAATGTCCGTAACTCTTTTTTTTTGGACTGGTCTTGACTCTTGAGTAACTCTTGAATAATAATTATTTTTGGTATTAGCCTGAGAATTATTTTAAATGACTAATAGAGATTAAATAACAATGTTTGATGATTTATTGATTCCTTTTTTAAGTTTAATTGAAAATGTTTTTTTATTAAAAAATAGGAATGTTTATTGATTTTAATAGTTTTTCTTTATTTTAATTATGGTAAAAAAGTTAAAAGTTTTCATTTATTTTAAGCTTTTAAAAAATGGTAATTAATGTGTGCACGCAAATATTTCTATTTATTTTGAGAGGATTTATTTTTTCGTTCATAATTTATTTTCTTTTAAATTTTATTGACTTTTATGAATAGTTATTAATTGGATGAATTTTAGTCACCAAAAAAATTGGATGAATTTAATTTAAATTTAAAATTTTATTGACTGAAAAAATTTAGTTTAAATTAAAAAAATTAAACCAATATACTTTTACATTATATTACACATTTATTCAAATTTAAATTAATATAATAAAATTAATATAATTTTATTACGATTTAAATCGTATCGATTTATATAACTTATCTAAATTTTAAGTTTTAATAGTTTTATAATTAAAAATTATTAAATATTTATTATTTTCAACAAAATATATTAATTATCTTTTAAATAGACTAAAAATATACTACAAACACCTCTTTTTTTGTTTATTAGTTTGATCTCTTTTACAACAGGAACAAAATAGGTATATGACAAAATAATAATAATAACATGTATCTTGTTTAGGGTAAGAAAATGTAATTTTGAGATATATGCATGTATACTTTTTTTTATTATAAATGAGATAAATAATATTACATAGATTAATAAATACTTTTTAAATTGTATATTTGATAAATAAAAAATTTAATTTATTTATTTTAAAAAATCCAAAACATTAATATAAGAGATATCATGATATAGTCCAAAACTTAATTAAGTATTACTAATAACTATAGTTATATTTTTGTTTTTGGCAATCGTAAATATAATTGTCTATTTACTAATTAGTGAAAAGAAATTTTTAGTCTTTATTAGTCATTCACAAATAAATTTTCAGCCCAATACCAAAGACAATATTGTCCAAGAGTTACACAAAACATTAATTATTAATAATTAACTTTGTAATAAAGAAAATGGAATGAAACGGTGTTTATCGTAGATTTTTATAAAGAAACTAAAACCCCAACGTGTCACTCTCCTCTTTAAACACGCAGGTTCAATATGCTATGCTTATTTTGACTATAAGCACCATAGAATTCCCTTATATATAAAGCTAAAAATATAATAAGACTAACGATACTCATAACTAAATATTATATATATGTGTATATGGCTTAATAATAATAATAATAATGCTAATATAATTATAATAATAATTTATATATAAAGTTAATAATATATGAGTTACTAATCTAAATAATATTAGTAATTTAAGGGTGAAAAGTATTTGGTGAAATATTAGCAAAGCTAAATTCAGTAAAAAGTATCAATATTTACTCATATTGGCAGATATCGAACTCGATAATAAAATAATTTTTAAGTATAGAAAACTCCAATTTATAAAATAAATTATAACTTATTTATATTTATATTTTTAAAACTGAGGATCGCTACATTCTACCCACCTTATAAAAATTTTCACCCTCGAAAATTGATATAATAAGATGGAAGAGATTCATACTAACTCCCATTTTCAAACATGTCAAAGAAAAACAGAAAGATTTGACATGTTTAGTTTGCAAATACAGGATATTCTAATGGCTTAAAAGTCTACGCAAAGTGAAAAATATAAGAGAGGCTCGATTTAGAAGGGTTATAAAGCAGGCTGGTATTAGAACGACGGATTTATCGCTTCTAATACTCACTTCATCTAGCTCTTAAGTTCTGCCAATTCTAATGGTGTCACCTTATGTAATACAATCGAAACTGGTTCAGCCTCTGACACTAAATCTATCACAACTTACTTTTTCTCTCGACACCTAACTGGTTATCAAAGAAATATTTCTATCGGCCTAAATTCCCAGTCCATATCCAAGTCCAAAACTTTGTCCAGTCTTTCCAGTCCTAAACTTCCCAATTCGATTATGTAACCTAAACGAAAGCGGGGTCCTAGCTCTACACAGAACAAATCCATTCTACGCATTCGGTATCATACTTACCTCGATCCTGTCATGGCCAACCCGCATCTGTGGCTCTCCCACGCGAACAATTCCTAGACATGTGTCCCGGTGCTCCACATCGAAAATACATTCCCAGTCCGTCCCTACGTGGCTCCTTTGGAGTGGTCTCACCAAAATCTTCCTGTAGCAGTGTCCACTTCATGGAGCAATTCTCTGTGAGCTGGCTCTTCTTAACCAACTCAGTAAAATTTGTTAGCTTTTGTGGATACACGTAATTAAAGATGTCTCTCCTTAGTCCTTTTTCATAATGAGCACACTTCCATTCCTCATAATCGGCTGGATTTCCTTGACAAATTTTTGAGAAACGGTACAGGTTGTCGAATTCATGGGTATAGTCAGCAACGGACATATCCTTTTGCTTCAGTTGCATTAACTCCAACTCCTTTGCAATGCGAAACGCATGCAAGGAATATCTCCCGTAAAACTCTGTCTTGAATCTATGCCAATGGACATCCGTTAACTCCACCTGCAAGGTATGACACAACTCTTGCCACCAATTCTGAGCATCTCCCTCCAACATATGAGACACTATCTCCACTGACTGTACCTCAGGAACGTGCTGAGTGTACAAAAATTTCTCCACTTTTCGAAACCACTAATCAGCCTCCAGAGCATTGGCGTTTCTGTTAAACCGAGGTGGACCACTCTTGAGGAAGTCAGTAAGGGTCATTGACCTATAATATCGACTTACGTTACTTGTACTAGCACTAGAGTTTCCACCTCGACGTCCTTGCATTGGTTCAACCACGGGATTTCCTCTCCGAATACCTCGTTCGGATCCACGAGACGACATTTGATCCCTGTTCACACCAAACAAGTGATATTAAGTTGATCAGTCTCAATATCGCAAGTTTAATGCTTCAAGTTCCAAATGCATTCTCATGAACATTTATGCCACATATATTAATCAGATATCCTAATAGCACATACACACACCTAGAGTATGTCCAGAAGCCTAATCAGTCCATCCCTCAGGCTCTATAGGAACTAACTGCTCTGATACCATAATGTAACACCCTACCACCCAAAACTTTACGCTTAAGTCGTAAAATAGAGGTGGCGAGGTATTAGACTTCTAAAAATTAAAATACATACTTATAATAGTAGAAATAATATAATAGACTAGGAGCCTTGAAAAATTAACTAAACAAGAACGATAAAGGAAAAGCGCCACTCTCCGGAAACGGAACAACTTGCGTGTGGGGAAAACTATAACTATCAAACGTAAGGTAATAAAAGTAGGAATAGAAAGCCAAAGGTACAAAATAACAAGCTCCTAAATAAGTTATGCGGAGAGAAAGCTAAGTACGTGTATATACATCACTACAACCAAAATAACCCAGTAACCACTTTGCTTCAGGTGTCCAGACGTCTAATGAGATACTTTTCGACCTGCATCTGAAAAACAACAATATAGTATGGAATGAGAATCGGAGGTTCTCAGTATGGTAAAGGTGCCCGCATAGTTAATATAAAAGGTCTTGGGAGAGCTAGAGACATTCCTAGAACTCCGACACTCAGAATCATTCTTAAGGAAAATAAACTAAACCAAAAGTTAGGTAAGTTATCTAAGGTATTCTAGTTCTGAATCTAACTTTAACTTAATACTTCACTTTCTGACTCCTCCAATCCTCCGAGACATTGGTGGAACAACCCTCTCTCCTCACACCTTCGTCAAGAGGAATTTCTAAGAAAACATACACATACAATTCAAACAAGGAAAACACAGATAGAGAAGCATTTACAGCAAGTAGAACAAGTAGCAGATAAGCAGAATTAAACAGTTAAGCAAACCAAAACAATGCACACTCAAGCAAAAAAACAAATGCATATGATGTATGCCTGTCCTATGGCTGATGAGTCTCATCTGTCGGTTATACAGCCAACCCGACAAGTCCTGGTAGTTAACCATTGGACAGTCCCTCTGTGCGCACATCTCCAAGCTCAATAATATTCCATGGAGTCAAACTCCAAGCTCAAATATAATATTCCATGGAGTCACACTCCAAGCTCAATAGTATAGTATTCCATGGAGTTAAAATCCAAACTCAATAATATAGTATTCCATTGAGTTAAACTCCAAGCTCAATAATATTCAATATTCATATTTATATGCATGCCCATTGGGGAATCCGGAGAGTTAAAGTGTCCGGTCACATCTTGCTACAGAGGGTCAACAAATAGTCTCATATACACAAACCACATAATAATTTCTTTCCCTTTTAAAATAATACCTCAAATCAAAACTCCACTTTTTATAGAAATTTTGGCAATATTTCCTCTAAGACTCAAATTTCTGCCACCCTTCAAGGGTCCCAACTATCAAACCAAACACCTCTCAGTCATTCAAATCATTTCCAGTAACAAATTATTTCAAAATCAAACAAATACCAATATTAAATCTTTTTCCAAACCGACCAACTTCAACAGTAAATTATTGACAATAGCTAAACCTCACATTTTATACCATATACCCAATCCATCAATTATTCATTCATTTCATTCCTATCTTAAGGTCTTCTAGCCTAAGTTTTCACGTGACATTAAATATTAACTACGAGAAACTAAAACCATACCTTCGTACAGAATCAAAATATTCAAAGCTCTGGAGAAGCTTTCTGACCGAGCTATCGAAGAAGAAAATGTCCAAAATCGTCTGTGCCTCCTAAAATTTTTGTTGGCAAAACTCAAAGAGTAGAGAAGTTACGTCACCGTCAACTTCTATCGATCAAAAGTGGTGCCAACGTGTAAAGGAAGAGGATACGAATACTTTTTATCAAATTAAATTTTTTGTTGGAGTTACGAATTATAAGAAATCGAAGCCGAAAATTTAGTGGGGTTTACGTTCTCTAGCTCCTCTCTCTCTCTTACTCT
>NC_029779.3:25257890-25262611 GCF_000817695.3 Arachis duranensis
GTTACTAATCTAAATAATATTAGTAATTTAAGGGTGAAAAGTATTTGGTGAAATATTAGCAAAGCTAAATTCAGTAAAAAGTATCAATATTTACTCATATTGGCAGATATCGAACTCGATAATAAAATAATTTTTAAGTATAGAAAACTTTAATTTATAAAATAAATTATAACTTATTTATATTTATATTTTTAAAACTGAGAGTCGCTACAGAGGTCACAGAAAATTTTGTTTTTGATATTGGAGTAGTAACTGTGTTTTTTCAAAATGTAGGTTGATAGGTGTTATTCTTAAATATGGGACCGTTTAATTAGATAAACAAAAATTGGACCGTCCGATTTATGAGGATACATAAATTGGACTAAGAAATTTGTGAAATCGGACTGAAGAAATTGTGATAGTACAGAAATCGGACGGAGGGATTTCTGTTAAAAAAAATTAAAAAATTTAAAGTATAAAAATCGGACCCTCCTATTTGTGTATCTTCCATACTTTCGAAAAAAACTAAAAATTACAATATTAAAGATATATCACTATTTTAATTCATACATGCCAAGCTTATCAAATATAAAAAAAATTTGGAAAGAGAGTCCCTTTTTATTAGTACGATTTGCATTTGGCGGGAAACAAAATAAAAACCGAGATTTTTTAAGACTACTGTCAAGTTTACTCTGACTCTTACTTACCAAGTTACCATATTTGGAAAATCCATTACAGATTTGCTTTCTCTCTTTGGCACCTTTTACATTAACACATAGTAGACAACCAAGGCAGAGACTTCATAGCTTTGCCATTGCCTGTCTTCTGCAACCTACTCTTTCTTATTTTTTCTTTCTTTTTTTTTCCACGTTCCTTCCTCCCTAAGCTGTTCTAAAAAAAACGTTTTTCTGCGGAAGGTGAGAAGGAGCAGGAAGAAAGAAGAAAAATTAACGAAAAAAAGGCTTCTTTTTGGTTCAGCATGGTGATCGTTAGTGGTGTTGCTAGCAGAACAAGAAGCAAGAAGAAAGAGAGGTCTTTGATTCCGTCACCGATTGGATCTGGATCCCGAAACGTGTTTACTATTGATCATCCTCTGACTCACTTGAAAGCCCAAAATCCTAGTCCAAACTTCATCATGGGTATGTTAATGAAGAGAAGAAGGAAGAAGTTCAAGAAAGAAACGTGTTTCCTATTGATGGTACTGGAACTTCTGCCAACGATCCTATAATCATTGGTTTGAGTGATAGTAGTAGTGATGAAGGCACTGATAACAGTGATGAGGGCCGTGGAAGAAGTTTAGACTGGAATTTGGGCTTTCAAGTGAGTCAGAGGATGAGGGAGAAGGTTGAGCTTCAGCATCAACTTCATCTTCAGGCAGTGATGATAGTGGTTCAAGTTCTTTTGATGATGAGGATGAAGAGGAGGAAAAGGAGAAGAGGAGATGTAAGAGGAGGAAGAAGGAGAAGAAGAGAAGAGAGCCAACTTTTGAGTCTCATAGCAATAAAGTTTTGAGCTGCGACGAGGTGATTGTGGAAACTGAATGCTCTGGAATTCGCAAGAAGAATGGTGAGAATAAGAACAATTCATCCTCAACTGAGAATAATGTGTTTGATCATCAGCAAGAGAAAATGCTACCAAAGGATGCAGATTGTGCTAGTGTTCTCTTTGGAAAACGCAATATGGAGGGTTGTTCTTCAGAAAAGAATGAAGATAAGGAAAAGAATGTAGCCAAGAAACCAGTGGAGGTTTGTTCTTCAAAAAAGAATGAAGATAAGGAAGAGAATGTAGCTATGAAACCAGTGGAGGGTTGTTCTTCAGAAAAGAATGAAGATAAGGAAAATAATGTAGCTAAAAAACCAGTGGAGGGTTGTTCTTCAAAGAAGAACGAAGACAAAGGAAACAAGGTGGCAAAGAAACCAATGCCAGCGGGGAATAGAGCACGGAAGAGAGTGGAAAGAACAGGAAAAAATGTTGGTGCTGATATTGAAGCCTCTTCCCAAAAGCGTTCGCGTCCATCCCCACCTGAGGAGCATGAAAAGAAACCGGTAAAACATAAGGGTCGTGAAAGTGTGATCGATGAAAGAGTGCCGATGAATGATGAAAGAATGGGGAGTGCAGAGGGAGAGAGGGAGAACAAGAAGGAAGGAGAGGCTGAAGGGAAGCATAAGGCCGGGGCGGATTGCGAAAGTAGTTACAAAGAGAGGGAGCAACATAGAGTGACAACAAATCCATCTAGGCCAAAGGAGGCACCGTTGATTGAACTTCTTGCTGAATGCTTTCGGATTAAGCATTATCCAGATAATGTTCATAAGCAAGATACAATCTCAAAGGAACCATCTCTCAATGTTCAGAGAAAATTTTTTGTTCCAAAGAAAGTGCCAATTGAAAAAACTGAATCTAAGAAGGAGAGGTATATGTTGTGGGAAGAAATGGATGCTTTGCTCAGACTAGGTGAAGTTGACTCCTTGGTAAGTCATCTTTCATTTGCTGAAACACTAAATAAAATGTCTAACTTATAATAATATTGAATGTTGTGTTTTTATGTGCAACAATAGTGGTAGACGCATTGTATTATTTTCAATGATTGATTAATTTTCTGAAATTTTGGTGAGTTGTTAAATGTTCAAAGAGTTGATGTAACTAGTAACGAGTCGTGTTAGGAGTAAGAGCTGGTGTGGCACTATTAGTTATGATAGTTAGTCTATATATCAATCATATACTGCAGTGTAAGAAAACAATTAAGATCACAATCTCATTGATCATATTTTCATTCTCTCTGATTTCTCATCTCATAGCCTTAGGCCTGATACCTTTATAAATTGATGAAGGCCATTCACTAAATAGCCATTTACATTGTAATTAAAATATATTACGGTCATAAGTTTCTTTTGATCTTTGACGTTCTAAAAGATATATATCATAATTTATGTTATGAACTACAAGTTGGCTGTGTTGAGATTGTCGAAACGCAACAGAATACAAAGGCTCCAGCAACCCATTGTAAGCACAAGATTTTCTATGATGAAGAGATTGGAATATATTGCATACTCTATCATTGGATGGTCATAGACATAAAAGGCATGCCGGTACCCTTTGTAAGTAGACTTCATTGATGAACTAGGATATCAAGGTTGATGTGAACTATTATCTCTTGAACTATAATACTCACTTCATCCAATAATCAATGCTTAATTTTGTTAATTGATGCCTTGTGTTGATTTGAACTATGGGATGAGCTTGTTTGCATGCTTCTGTTGTACATAATGCAGGTGAGTGAGTATCCAAGAGAAGGATCAAGAAAGAAGCTGCTATCTGATGGGCCTAATGGCTTATGGTTTGATGATGCATTCGGTGTCCGAGAAGGTGGTTACTGTAACAAGGAAGGCACAGTTTGGGACCTGATTCCAGCAGATACTAAGCAAAACCTGTATGCTCATCAGCTTGAAGGTTTTGAATTCCTTTGGAAAAATTTGGCAGAAACCATGGAGTTTCCTAAATTGAAGAGTTGTGACTCGAACAACACGGGTGGATGCATCATTTCTCATGCTCCAGGGACTGGAAAGACACGGTTGACCATCGTGTTCCTTCAGACATACTTGGAAGTGTTTCCAGATTGCCATCCCATGAGTATTGCTCTTAATAGCTTACTGCTAACTTGGGATTGGGAAGATGAGTTCAGAAAGTGGGACAATGAGATTCCGTTCAATAATTTGAGCAATCAAGACACTTCAGGAAAAGAGCACCTAGCTGCATGCAGCAAAGTTGGAGGGTCTGCTCCAAGCCAGGAAGATATCCAGATGGTGAAGCTGTATTCTTGGTTTAAACAACCAAGTATTCTTGGAATCAGCTACAGTTAGAGGAGCCTGTAATGAAGCTTTTGCTGGTTTTCGAGTATGGAGGTGCGGCATAGATGGTGCCTAACATATTTTACAAAGATTTACAGGCTTTATGAAGACTTCAACTTCCTCTATTTTAGCTGCGAGTTTCTTCACAAATTTGCTGTTACGCTTTGAGTGGTACCTTTCACTTCTCTTGGTTGTTCCATTGTATGTTTTATCTTCGCCATCTGCAGGCAAAGAAGAAGCTCATGCATTTCTTTCTTCAGCTACACAGTAAAAGCAATGAATCTTAGTAGTTAATTTAGTGCCAATTCCTATTCAAGAAGATCTACCCATTTTCATCGACAAAAATGTTACTTGCTAGACACTGTCGTGGCTTTACTCTTATATAACCCGAACCATGAAATATGAAATCTTGAAACAGATTTGCCTGACCTCATTTAGTCCCTGTTGTGTTTTGACAGATACATGAATAGCTCCATCAGGACCTGATTTCCGGTACTTCTCCAGCTCAAATTCTGTGGGAGATGGCTTTTCTGTTGCATATAGGGGTGTGCATGGTTCAATTTTTCTATAAAATGAACTGAAACTGCACTAAACCATTTTAAATGGTTTGAAAATTGAACCAAACTGCTTTGTCACATATGAAACTGGTTCTAAACCAGTTTATAATACAGTGCACCAGTTTAAACCAGTTCATAAAAATAAAACTGGTTTTAATTAAAAAAACCAGTTTAAACTGGTTTATAGGCTAAAACTAGTTTTCACACTCTCCCTCTTTCTTTCCCTCTCTCTCTCCCCTCTCTCTCCCCACTCTCTCTCTCCCTCCCTCCTCCCTCTCTCTCTCCCTCCCTCTCTCTCTCTCCCTCTCTCTATCTCTCTCTCTATTCCCCTCTCTCTCTC
>NC_029779.3:25264371-25272910 GCF_000817695.3 Arachis duranensis
TGATGAGAGAGAGAGAGAGGAAGAGAGAGGGGAAGGAAGGGAGAGGGAGAGGGGGAAAGGAGAGAGAGGGAGAGGAGAGAGAGAGAGAGAAAGAGAGAGAGAGAGAGAAAGGGAAGAGAGAGAGAGTGAAGGGAGAAAGAGAAAGAAAGAGTATGTAAAATTAATTTTGGAGTTTAAATAAAACTAGTTTTAATTTGGTTTAAAACTAAATTGAACCATAAAAACTGGTTTTTAATAAACTGGTTTTCCATAAAAATTGTGGTTTCAGTTCAGTTTTTTATTTAAAAAAACTGGTTTATTTAAAACAGTTTCAGTTTAGTTTTAATTCAGTTCAGTGAAACTAGTTTTTTTGCACACTCCTAGTTGCATAGACCACAGGTGATGGCTTCAACAGATCAAATTTGGATACAACATCAAGCCACAAATGTCCACTAAATCTTTCTTTGATCTCTTTGTATATTGAAAACTGCATAACCAAGTAACCAACCATCATCAACTGATGCTTTGTCAATATACATGGGAGTAAGAGTTACAAACATATGTAACATGTTTGATGCATAAAATATACATGCATGCCTTGAGGAGCGTTGTTTTGATGTAAATAAAGTTGACATGCTACAGAAATAGGATACTTATTAATGTCAACTTGTTCGTCATTCTATAAATTTAAGGCACTTGATTATGTACACAATTATGTATTCAGCATATATGTACACACACTGATTGGAGTCTTGGGGATACTCCCAAGTAAATTTACACTAAAATTAGTCCCATTTTAAGTTTCTTCAATTCTTTTTTCCTCAAACACCCAAATTCTACAATAAGACAAGAAGCAAGCCGTCTCCAACAAGGTGGGGTCGGGATCAAATAACATCATAGTATTCTGTCTGGAATCACATTCATATTTGAACTATTAATATTTAAATATCTTTTAATAATATCTCCTGTGATTTTCTTAGGTTTCTTGTAGCTCTAGCTACAGGATGACTGCGCAACAATATAAATTTAGTCCTCTTTCTAGTCTATTCAATTACACAAAAGTATCATATCCTTTATTATTAATTTACAAATTTTGCATTAAAAAAGAACCCCAAATATTGAATTAAAAAAACCAATCTAATCCTGAGAAAAATTATTCTAATAAAAAGCATGGCTGGAATAAAGTAACGCTTAACAGACAGACAAAAAAATCAATTGGTCAATCGTAATATCTTTATCATGTAATTGTAGCTTATCATATATCACTATAGACCAAAAAGAGCCACAATGGAAAATCTAAGGTAAAACTTTGAATTGTACATCTGAAACAAATATTCAAGGATCATGAATACAGAAGCAATAAACATCTTAAAAATAAAATAAAAGGCTTTCACATACATCTAATTTAAAAGGAACCTGATGAGCTACATACAAAGTACATATTTCAATAATATTTATAGCTGGTAATTGAAAGCACACCTGATCAGATGGTGAAGTGCCACACTCCCCAGAAAGGTCATGAACATATAAAACTGCTGTTGGAAGATGTGAAAGGACAGCAAGAGTTAACTTCTCTAAATTATTCCTGTCCTCTAAAAACCAGGAAAATAAAAGCATATAAATCATAAATTGAAGGACCTAAGTCATTTTAAACCACATTAGAACAAGGAGAAACAATGACAAATCAACTAATTATTACAGTACTGGATGTCAATGCCTTTGTATACCAGATAAGGAAACACCATGAAACATACATACATTTCAGGATTTTTTAATTAAAAAAGATTATACAATCTCTAACCATAATAAGGTGAAACGATTAATAGGGAAAACCCGAAAACTTTTGAACATACCAAGCCTGAAGAATTAAGGTAGAATGTCCAGGACACACCAGAAACAAAAGCAGCAAAATGCAGAGCAGGGAAGGCATTGAAAATCATGAAACCTACCAAACTAAAGAGGTCTAACTAGAATTTGAAATTGGATAGTGACGGGGAGGGTTGGCAAGCAGCTAAGGAATCTCAACAAAATAGGCAAGTTCAAAACAGGAATGCAAATCAGGAAAGCATTAAAGACTCTTAATATGACAATCTTTTTGGCCGTTGGATAATTGTTAAAAATAATCAAAGGAGGAGAAAAACCAAATCAGATGTGTTGGAAAAGAAAACTAAGGAGGATTTTCAAAAATCAATATTCCATATCCTTGTGGAGAAAAATCAGGAAATTATTTAAAAGAATGAAGGCGAAGCCCCCAACATGATTGGTAATAGCTTGTTGTTAATACTTAGTTAACTCTTACCGAATGAGGGAAAGTCAAGTACATGAACCAACGTCTGTCACGAGTCCTAATCCTCTCCCTTGGGAAGGACTAGTGTTAGTGCTCAGAAGGTCGGTCAACAACCTTCAATTACCACTAGGCTTTTGAGTTTCCCAACTTAAGAGTCTCCTCCTAATCAACTCCCAAGCCAAGTTGGGGTCTACTCGAATAACATGAATATTGTTTTCATATCAATGTAAGGGGAATAGGAAAGAGCCATTATAATTGAAATAAAATTGGAAGCAATTAAGTAAACAATAAAATTAAATGAGAAAATATTCTTTGCTTTAACAATCCATGAAAATAATCCAATCGTAACTCTGAACAAGAATTAGAAATATAGAAGAGTCAAAAAACAAACTAGAATGATAAAGTCTTGAACGAAGGTAGTAACTCTGTAAAATATCCGATCCAAGATTCAAAAAAACTAACTAATCCTAATACGAATCCTAATTCTCTGTAATCTCTGTTATGCGTGTTGTTCACTCTGTTGTGTCGTATGTGTGCATATCTCTTGAGTCTCTGCATTGGAAAAAAAAAGAAAAAAGAGAGAAAAAGCACGTAACTAAATGTAAAACTGCATGATTTTGAAGTTGAGAATGAAAGATTAAAAATAATTTCGATGAAGTTGCATCTAAATTTAGTGGTTTCAATAAAGAAGTACTGAAAGAAACATAATTAATGAATCAATATCTCCAAATTGCACAAGAATCTAATGCATTCCACCATTTTTTATTGGTTATGTCTAAAAAATTACTGAAGAAAAATTAATTTTAAAGCCCAAACTCATTTTTGAACAATGGAATTCCACAAACCTCTCAAATTTTATAAAGAACACTTAACACCAATAAGCAAGGTGCGGTGAGACAATGCTACCGGAAGAGAAAACCATGAACATCCTTTAATGGTTTACAATCAATAGAAACAAGTAAACCACAAACTCCCGCTATATATTTGAAGTATACGAGACACAAATACAAAGTCCAGCAATAGCAATCATAGCATCCTAACACTATATAACAACATTCTCTCCAAAACATGTAGAGAAAATAGGAGAATGGAGACCAACAATTCAAACTACCAAGACCTTAAAAGAGAAAAATGAATTAAGCATCATAAAACAAAACCGCATGAACCCCACTATTTCAACAGTCATTCTCCAACAAGAAAGCTTTCGGCTACTGCATAAATCATAATAGATAAACTTCTATTATGCTGCTTCCAAATATCAGGTTATTAAACTTTGTAGGAGGTGGCACCAAGGATTCCACCATGGTTAACCATTTCATAGGTCTCTCCAAGGATTGGATTAAAAGGCTTCCATGTTTTTTGGTATGCATAGTACACAGATACAGCCGGAAAGATGGCGCTCGATGGAAATGTAGCTGAGATGGAGAATCACGATGATGCTGCAACAGAGAAAGGAGGCAATTGGGTAGCAGTGATTTGGTTGTGCATTTTCCATGGCCAACCGGGTAGTCCTTTGGAATGATCTATGCTGATCCTATCAGCTCTCTCCTGCCATGTATTTCAACATTCCTTTGAAGCCAGGATACAAAGATTTTTGCTGCATATAAGAAAGCATGCCATCATGGAATTGATTACACTAGACAGTTCAATTTCAATGGATGCAGAGTGTTGCAACGTCTGAACCTTCTATGGATAGTATGCGAAAATATAATGTTGCTGAGCTCTTTATTATTCATCATTTTGTTTATGACTGAACACCAAATAATATTTTCAGGCACTTTTTTTTTTAAATTGAAATACGAAAATTAAATGATATAAACACCCACAGATACAATTCCCTTTATATCCAACAAGATCGATTGGCCAAAATTTCACAAAATTCATTACTTATACCTGAACATAAAAATCAACTTCTAACTTTAGGTATCATTCAAACGCATTAATGTGAAGTACTTGAAGGAAATGTACAATCAACTCCAATTCTAAAACGAGATATCAGATAGCAAATTTACCTGATTGGGAAAGAAACTAGGATTCACGCCATTCCACGGAGAAGGATGCTCTTCAGTTGCAACCAGCCTCTTTGAAGATAGATTACCAATTACCGAAATAACATTGGTTTCCACCTACAAACGGAGAGAGCCCGACATGTTATGATCACTAGGTAGGACAAAGACGTGAAGAATTAATAGAACTATACAACAAACCTTCAAAAAGAGAAAGCCATATTTGAATGAAGGCTTGTGAAAGCATAATTTTGAATGAACCTTAAAAAAAGTGAAGATTTGATTTGATGTTCAACTATACCATTGTTCTTCCAGTATGCATGCTGTAAGGGACCCAGGGGAACCGGAGTTTCCCCCTGTTTTCTTTCAGACCATGTCCTGGAGTTGCTATGCCCAAATTAAGTTCAAGATTAGGACTGCCACCTGTAGAAAACAAACACAAAGGATGTTTGGTAATAGATTGTAGCCAATGAAGTGTATTCTATGTAAAGTATTTGGTTTCACCAACCACTTCACTAAAATTGAATTTTTGAAGAGATTTATTTTTTGAATTGTTCTGTTTTTGTCATGTTTAGGTGGATTCTATTAGTACCAAAATTTTTAGAGATTTTGTTTTTTTCCGAGATTTTGTTCATGATTGAAAATAGCTAAGTGGCATCTTGCAGTGCATCACTTAGAATTTGTGAAATTAGTTGTGCATTAAGACACTATGCAGCATTTGAAAAATGAAACTATTGTCATCTAAATTAATTTTTCTATTAAAAAAATTGCATTCACAGTTTCAGAAACATATGCAGATAAAATAAGAATTCAACAATTTGTCAAAATTAACAACTAATATCAAATCACATAAATCAAACCAAATTACCCTAATTACAAAAATCACACCAATGCTATAATAATTCAAATCACAGAAATCATAGGGAGGGAATTACCCGAAGGGAGAGGCTGACGACAGTGACGAAGAATGAGGAAGACGGCAAAGAAGATGGCGAGGAAGACGGAACCAGGAGGACGGCGACGCTCGCTGGAACCAGGAGGAAGGCGACGCCCTATGACGCAACGATGACCTCGATTGCGAGACCAGAGAGGAGATAGAGAGAGATCTTGAGTGCGACGCCACAGTGAGACATATGAGAGAGATCGAGCTTCGGCGGAAGAGAGAGACAGAGAGAGTTAATAAGAAGAGGAGAGAAGAAGACTAAGAATTTTAAAATTTGATTAATTTAAAAGAGTATTTTTGTTTAATTAAATAAAATAAGAATATTTAAGATTTTTTATAAAATTAAATAAAAAATATATTTTTATTTTTATTTAATTAAAAAGGGTATTGTTACAGTGGGTAACCGGAGATTGTCTGAATGGATGGCGTTGACTGGCCCAAATGTGTGAAGGAGGAAGTTTTCGTGTGAGTATGGGACTCGGGAGACTCCGTCCGACTTGTGCTCGTGAGTGAATGGGGGGTGGTACCTGCGAAGACACTCCGATGCCTAAGTTATCAAGAGTGTGAGCAGGCCTAGAGAGTATTGGGCTTAGAGATACCTGAGGGGTGTCAGTGTATTTATAGTGGTGAGCCAATAACCACCGTTGGAGTAGTGCCGTATCTTTTGGGTGTTAACCGTCCCATTATCTTAGGGAGGTTAAGATATGGCTTGATGAAGCGGTTAGAGAGATTTTAGGGGCGGTTACTCATTTGAATGAGTGTTTATCTGCCAGCTAATCTCATGCCCGACTTCTTTAAAGCAAGTCGTGGTTGATACCGACTTCTTATGTGAAGGTCGGTACTTAGCTAGGCTTAATCCTTTGGACTAGGCCTTTAAGTTGGGCCTGGACCTTTGTTATTGGGACAGGGTATGAACATCCATGATGCTTAACTGGTAGACTGGTAGTAGTGCAATTCTAAAATTTTCTTGTATTATGTTGAGATTATTTTATGTTCAGTGTATTTATAAAGCTAAAAGTAAAGATTATTTAGTAATTTAATATTTTTGTTTTAAAATTAAAACTAAATAGAATTCAATAAGATAGAAAAGATAAGATTAAGATAAATAATTAATTTGAATTATCAAAATAATCTATAGATAGATAGAAGTAAATTTATGAAGCAAATTTTGATCAAATTTAAAGAATAACTAAATTTTAACTCTTAAATTTATTTATTTTTTTGTATAAAGTTGTTGTATATATATATTTTTAATTTGAATAATAATATAATTTATAAATAGGTATCAATTAAACTAATTTAATTCAAACTGCTGTTGTTTGAGTAATTATTCAAAATTGATTAAATAAATATTATGTCCAAACCCACATATTGCTTGGATTGGATTTATTTTCAATGATAATCCCTTACTATATGAAAATCCCTTAATATATGATAATTCCTTACTATATGAAAATCGAACATGCTATTTTTTTTTTTGGATAAATGAATACGGTAGGAAATTAAACTCAAAGCTAAAATTGTTATAGGTAAAAGTATTAATGTAACAATAAAAAATAATCATATTATGTCAACATCAAAATTTTTTATTCATAAAGAAGAGTAAAATATTATTTTAATTTTCAATATTTAAATTAATTTAATATTATTCCATAATTAAATTTGATAATAATAAGTAACATATTTAAAAATTAATATAACATTCCATTTCATTATATAAATAAAATTAAAGGGTATAAAATCCGCCTAAGATAACTTTAATGTCGCCTTCCAGTGAACCACAATTTTTAAACATTTTTTTGTGACATTTTAAACTTTATACAACAACAACCAATTTTGAAGAGTTTAAATTTAATTATTTAAATTGAATAAAATTTATTTCCACTTTTTATGGGTTATTTTAGTAATTCAATTCACTCTTAATTATTTATCTTAACTTTATCTTTCATATCCTCTAGCTTTTGTAAACATATGATATAAAACATTATCTTAAAAGAACTCAACATACTTTCTCTCTTTTTTTTTTTAACTTAAACCAAACAAAATTTCAATGAGATGAAAAAGATAAAATTAAGATAAATAATTAATTTGAATGATCAAAATAATCTATAAATAGATGAAAGTAAATTTATGAAGCAAATCCTGATCAAATTTAAATAACTAGCTAAATTTTAACTCTTAAAGTTGTTGTATATTTATTTTATTTGCATAATACTATAGTTTATAAATAAAGATCAATTAAACTAATCTAATTCAAACTGCCATTGTTTAAATAATTGATTCAGAATTTAGATTAGATTATCTCAACTTCACATAAACACAATCACAATTACATGCAAATTTTTATTTTTTTTATTTAGGTTGAGGAGTATCATGTATCTTAGATTTTGATTGGACAATTTACACAAATAAAATAATTAAGAAAAAAGCTTATGTAAGTATAATTTATAAATTAAATTTTTCATCTAATTTTTCAACAGTAATCATCATCCATCATTCACATAAACTCAGAAACAACAAATTTTAGCTTCACGTGAACATGCATTTAGAGGTGGAATCACTTCTCTTTTTTCTAACGCGTTTATTATACACATAGGCATTTTGCAAGCAGCCACATTTTGAAAAATCCGCTGTAGGTATCGCGGTTTATATAGTGAGCCAACTTCTTCATAATCTGCTACAAAATATCGTGGATTATCTGTGCATTTATTCGTTCATAATTTCATAAAATTCGCGGCATACAACAGATTACATACAAATTGAAATGTTGCAATTGCTTCTGATAATTTGTAAAGTTGTATTTGCATAAGCTTTTTTTAATTGTTTTATTTGTATAAATTGCCCATTTTGATTCTTTCTAATTTTTTTTTTAAAAAATTAATACTCAACATCCAAAAAAACGAAATATAAAAAAAAAATACAAAACTAAATCATAATAAAATAATCATTTAAAATTAACTACTCAATAAGATAAAATTTATGATGGTCAAATATATAAGAAATAACGTATAAACTCGAAGTCCTTAAAAAATGACATTGCTCTAAATTAAATTTACGTAATTAAAGTTATATATATAAAAAATTATCAGATATTCAGGTATTTCTATTTACGAAAATAAAACTTATATTTTAAATACAACCAAGTAAGAAATGAAATCTAAGATCATTTTTATAGTGAAAAATTATAAAAACAAAATTTTGTGCCTTCTTCTAATATGGATCATATCCCATTACATAATTGATTACATATCTCATTCAAGCAAATCCTGATCAAAGTTAAATAATTAAATTTTAATTCTTTAAAAAAATTTATTATATAAACTA
>NC_029779.3:25273873-25276164 GCF_000817695.3 Arachis duranensis
CCAATGTCGTTTCTGATTAGGACCAAGTCATCCGGGGCAAATGTTCTTCGAATGACTTTTTTGTTGTACCTTGTAGTCATCCTTTGTTTCAATGCCGCTTCTTTTATCTGGGCATCTTCTCGGATTTCGGGGAGCAAGTCGAGCTCCTTTTTGTGTCCCCGTACGTTTCCGACCTCGTCATGGAGAATTACCCTTGGGCTTTGCTCATTGATTTCTATTGGAATCATGGCTTTTACACCATAGACTAATCGGAAAGGTGTTTCTCCTATGGCGGATTGGGGGGTTGTCCTATAAGCCCATAACACCTGAGGGAGCTCTTCAGCCCAAGCTCCCTTTGCTTCCTGTAGTCTTTTCTTTAGTCCTGCCAGTATGACTTTGTTGGCTGCCTCGGCTTGCCCATTGGCTTGTGGGTGTTCTACCGAGGTGAACTGATGTTTGATTTTCATACTGGCTACTAAGCTTCGGAAGGTAGCGTCGGTGAATTGGGTTCCATTATCCGTAGTAATGGAATGAGGTATCCCATACCTTGTGATGATATTTTTGTAGAGGAACCTACGACTTCTTTGAGCGGTGCTAGTGGCTAGTGGTTCTACTTCTATCCATTTTGTGAAGTAATCTATTCCCACGATCAAGTATTTGACTTGTCCTGGCGCTTGGGGAAAAGGACCTAACAAATCCATCCCCCATTTTGCAAAAGGCCATGGAGAAGTGATACTAATGAGCTCTTCTGGGGGAGCCACGTGGAAATTTGCATGCATCTGACATTGTTGACACTTTTTCACAAATTCTGTGGCATCTTTTTGCAAGGTCGGCCAGTAGAATCCAGCTCGGATTACTTTTCTGGCTAGTGATCTTGCTCCGAGATGATTTTCGCAGATCCCGCTATGTACTTCCTCCAATACCTCGGTGGTTCTTGAGATCGGTACGCATTTTAACAATGGTGTTGAAGTGGTTCTTGAGGTCGGTACGCATTTTAACAATGGTGTTGATATCCCTCTTCTGTAGAGGACATTTCTCACCAAGGTGTAATGCTGTGCTTCCCTTCGGATCTTTTTAGCTTCTTTCTCCTCCTTAGGGAGGATGTCGAATTTCAAGTATTCGACTAAGGGATTCATCCATCCGAGGTTTAAACCGACTACCTCAAGTACTTCTTGCTTATTTTCTGTTTTTGCTACCGAGGGCTCTTGGAGGGTTTCTTGAATCAGGCTTCTGTTGTTTCCTCCTGGTTTGGTACTTGCTAATTTGGAGAGGGCATCTGCTCTGCTGTTGAGCTTCCGAGTTATATGCTTAATCTCAGTTTCTGCAAAGCGCCTAAGATATTCCAAGGTCTTTTCCAAGACCTCCTCATATTAGGATCTTTGGCCTGATACTCTCTATTTATTTGGGAGGTCACCACTTGAGAGTCACTGAATATCGTTACTTTTGTTGCGCCGACTTCTTCCGCCAGCTTTAATCCTGCGATCAAGGCTTCATATTCTGCCTGATTGTTGGAAGCTGGGAATTCAAATTTGAGGAAAACTTCTATTTGCGTTCCCTCTTTATTGACCAGTATTATGCCTGCAACGCTTCCCATCTTGTTTGAGGATCCATCTACGTATAGTTCCCATGTAGTGGATTCTTCGTCTTAATCTCCTGCATATTCTGCTATAAAGTCGGTGAGGCATTGGGCTTTAATTGCCATCCGAGTTTCGTACTTTAGGTCGAACTCGGAGAGCTCTATTGTCCATTGAACCATTCTAACCGCGATATCCGTCTTTTGAAGGATTTGCTTCATGGGTTGGTTCGTTCAAACTTTTATTGTGTGAGCTTGGAAATAAGGCCGTAGCCTTTGTGAGGCTACTACTAAGGAGTACGCTTGGTACTGGTCGGGTTAGGATAGGAGGTTGGCTTAAAAACCTTTTGAACTCTTGGAACGCCTCCTCGCATTCCGGAGTTCATTCGAATGGGCATCCCTTTCTTAATAAGGAAAATAGTGGAAGGGATTTTAGTGCCGATCCTGCCAAAAATCTGGAGAGGGCTGCAAGTCGGCCATTAAGCTGCTGGACCTCTCTCAAACAAGTCGGACTTTTCATTTCTAGGATGGCTCTACATTTATCGGGATTGGCCTCAATCCCTCTTTGTGTTAGCATAAATCCTAGAAATTTTCCTGCTTCCACCGCGAAGGCGCATTTTGCCGGATTTAGTCTCATCCCATGCAGCCTTATGGTGTCAAAGACTTGTGAGAGGTCGGATAAGAGGTCGACTTCTTCCTTGGTTTTTACTAGCATGTCGTCGACGTATACTTCCATTAG
>NC_029779.3:25278117-25301914 GCF_000817695.3 Arachis duranensis
AAACATGCTTTGTTGAACCTTTCCATATAGGCTTGTAAAGATTCTTCGACCTCCTGTTTTATTCCCAGGAGGCTCGGTGCATGTTTTACCTTGTCTTTCTGAATTGAGAACCTCATCAAAAACTTCCTTGAGAGGTCTTCAAAGCTGGTGATTGATCTCGGGGGAAGGCTATCGAACTACTTCATCGCTGCTTTCGACAAAGTGGTCGGGAAGGCCTTGCATCGCGTAGCGTCGGAAGCATCAGCCAGGTACATCCGACTTTTGAAGTTGCTCAGATGATGCTTTGGATCCGTGGTTCCATCGTAGAGGTCCATATCAGCGCTTTTGAAGTTCCTTGGAACTTTTGCCCTCATTATGTCCTCACTGAAAGGATCTTCTCCGCCCGAGAGTTGGTCTTCTTGTTCATCGCGGGAGTTCTTGAGGGAGGACTCTAGCTGTAAGAGTTTTCTTTCTAACTCTTTTCGCCGCTCCATCTCCTCTTTGAGGTACTTTTGTTACAGTGGGTAACCGGAGATTGTCTGAATGGATGGCGTTGACTGGCCCAAATGTGTGAAGGAGGAAGTTTCCGTGTGAGTATGGGACTCGGGAGACTCCGTCCGACTTGTGCTCGTGAGTGAATGGGGGGTGGTACCTGCGAAGACACTCCGATGCCTAAGTTAGCAAGAGTGTGAGCAGGCCTAGAGAGTATTGGGCTTAGAGATACCTGAGGGGTGTCAGTGTATTTATAGTGGTGAGCCAATAACCACCGTTGGAGTAGTGTCGTATCTTTAGGGTGTTAATCGTCCCATTATCTTGGGGAGGTTAAGATATGGCTTAACGAAGCGGTTAGAGAGATTTTAGGGGCGGTTACTCATTTGAATGAGTGTTTATCTGCCAGCTAATCTCATGCCCGACTTCTTTAAAGCAAGTCGTGGTTGATACCGACTTCTTATATGAAGGTCGGTACTTAGCTAGGCTTAATCCTTTTGACTATGCCTTTTAGTTGGGCCTGGACCTTTGTTATTGGGCCAGGGTATGAACAGGTATATTAGTAAAAATAGTGATATAATATATATTTAAAAAAAATTAAATGTTGATGTGGAAAATAAATTTTATTTAATTTGTTATTATTTGTCTATATTTTTAATGTATCGATATGTATGAATTTATTATCCTACCGTAGTAAATACTATATTTTAAATGTATCGATACATATAAATTTATCACCGTAGAAAATATCAAAATAAAACTAAAAAAAAAAAGGAAACTCCTAGTTTGAATCCAATCATATCCCTTCTTTGATTTGCTCTGATAATTTTTCTGCACCGGGTACCTTACTCCTGCTGCCAAAGCACCTTGCTGTTCAATCTATTCATTATTAACAGTATTACCATCAAATTTACTTTACAGTGTGTTTGGATAAGTGGAATTTGAAAAGAAAAAAAAAATGTAAGAGATGAAATTGGATGAAAAACTCAATTTTTTTTTGTTTGACAAGAGAAATTGAATGAAAAATAAAAAAAATATGTGAAGTCCATAAAAAGAATTTCTTCTCAATCTTGCCAAGAAAATCGATGGAGATGGACCAACATAATTAAAATATCATATTTACTCTTTTAGTTTTAGTAGTTTTAATATAGGTTTAATTATTCTACAGGTCTTTATAGTTTTATTGAATTTTCAATTAGATTCTTATACTTTTTTTTTTCAATTGGATCTTTATACATTATTTTTTTTATTAATTTAGTCCTTGTTAACGTTAAACGTTAAAAAAATGTTAATAAATTGTGAAATTACTTGTATAATTCTAGGGACCTAATTGAAAAGAAAAAAAGTATAGAAACTTAATTAAAAATTCAAAAAAATTATAAATATTCAATAAAAAATATTTCTATAATCCCTATCTAATGATTTTACGACGTAAAAAATAGTAAATCATTTTTTAGAAAGCGTTATACTCCTTACTCTACGTAGAATAAATTAACATTCGTCTATTAATAAATATCCCTACCATGTGTTATTCAAAGTTTTTCAACAAGGACTTGATTTCATAGTTTATAAAAACAAAACTAAATAATAAAAATAAAAACCAATTAAAATTGTCTGATGATAAATATCTTTAGAATATTTTTAGTTAAAGCATAAATTTATCTTTAGTTGGAAAAAATATTGGATAAATTCTTTGTTTTTCTACAAAATTCATCCGTATACATTTTTTTCCTTTGAATGAAGAAAATGATTTTTCTTTTAAAAAAATCTGAATGACAAAGTAATAGGGAATAAATTTTTAGAAAAAGATAAATTCATTGCTTTCAAATATTAATAGACTATTGTATTCTTTATATTATTTTTTTTAGCCCTGAATAAAACTTCCTTTTGTATATATATAGTTTTTCTTTCCTATTAAATCTGTTTAAATTATGCCAACGAGTAATTCAGCTTCGATTTATAAAATTCTAAGCAGATTTATCATTAAAATAACTCTATTCTAATCATGTTTGACATTACATATACAAATCTCTATAACCTTTTTCATTAATCATGATACAAGTTTGCTTGGTGATGCAGACAAGATGAGATTATAACACTTAAAAGCCATGTATATTCCATATAAAGAAAAAAATAAGAGAAAGACGCACAATACAAAAAAATCTTGGTCCTAAACATTACAGAAACATGACCATTTTTACACTAATCCTTAAAAAATGTATCTATCGACATGAATAAGTAAGGAGAATGCACTTCGTTGGTGAAAACAAATTCAGGAGCAGCAGTGACCACATGAACATCATAACCAGCAAGGATTAGATGCCTCACCACCTACATATATACATGCAATTGAAATTGAAATTGCAATTCAAACTTAAGTGCAATGCAATATCCAAATAATGAATCATGAACGATAATGACAATGAGAATGAGGATGAGAAATGAGAGGTTACCTCCGCAACACGAGTTGCGTGGCCAAATTCATGACCAGTGACATAGTAAGCAAACACCATTTTCTATGTGGAAGAAACAGCAGCAGCACCATCGCCATCGTACTCTTTCTGCTGCTTCATTCCCATTTTAATCGCTACCATAATTTTTTAGCAGCCACACGTTGTTGCAGAGCCAATCCAGGAAGCAAGACGGAGTTGAAGAGCGGCGATTCGAGGCGAGACGCGGTGAGACAAGGCGAGACGAGGCGATGCAATGGGCAAGGCAGACAAGCAGAGCAGAGCACCTGTGGACGATGCAGAAGGGCGATGACCACCCAGCGACGGACAAGGACGACGCCACGGAAGACGACAGCAGAGTGCGACGGAGGAGAAACTCAATTCAGATCTTAGGAAACTAACTTAGGACTGGTTAGGGTTTTTTAATTTGGGGATAAATGCAAAGAGTACTATTAGTATTTTAAAAAATAGAAGAGATTTTAATTAATTATTTTAATCTAATTATAAGAATATTCGATTTTTTAATAGAATATTCTGTTATTTTAAACAGATTTGTGACGGTAGGGACTAAATTGAAAAAAAAATAATGTATAGGGATCCAATTGAAAAGAAAAAAAATATAAGAACTTAATTAAAAATTCAGTGAAACTATAGAAACCTGCAGAGTAATTAAACCTTTAATATATTATTATATCTTTCCATCTATTTTCTTTTAATCCAAACAACACACAAATAACTCTACTTTTCCTTCTATTTTTTTCTTCTCATTTTTTTTCTTCTTATTTTCTTTCCTTCTATTTTCTTCTCTATATCGGTATATCCAAACAAAGCCTTAATGTACAATAATTTAATTTAATAGAACTTAATTATTATTAGAGTGCAACTTTAATTTACTTGGAATAATTCATGTAATTTGTTATTGAGATAGCAATATTCGTGCTCAAGCATCTCCAGCGCTCGGAAAGTAAAGATTAATTATTATTAGACAACAATTTTTATTAAACATATATTTTTGTTATTTTTTTAGTCTAATTCTTTGTTTTGAATGTCTTTTATCATAAATAAAATGGATAAACCATAATTAGATTAGCTACGATAAGAATTGGGTGACATTAGAGAGATGATTACATGAAAAAAAAAAAAAACAAAAACATAGACAATTTTGTATTATGAAATACTTAGGAATTAGAATAGGTTATTTGAAAATTACTACCAACTAATCATTATACTGAATTACATACAATCTTCTTCCATTTATAAAAAAAAGGTTTTGCTAAGAGCACAAATTAAGCATATCATAAAAAAAATGATTTGTGACAAAGCAAGAGTCATCACAGAAGGAAGAAGCACCAAAATTCCAAGCTTTCACCGGAAAGAAGTATTCATTGAATAGTTGATCCTTATTAGGCTATTTTTCCATTGATTTCATTATTGCATATCATGATTCTTCTTGTGCAGTATATTGATCATTCTTAGTTAATAGTAGTAGTACCTCTTGAATCATGAAATTATCACATGTAGAAACTGAGGAATATCTTTTGTCCATAATAGCTACTACATTTCGACTTATTTGTGATGCTTTATTAGCCAATTATTTTCTCAATTTCTTCTCATTACTTAATATTTTGTGCCACACAAGTATTTCGCCTTGCCTTTACAAAAGGAAATAACAAGTTGCTAATAGAAACTTAACTATATAATTATAATCCCATTCTTTCTAATAACAATAACATTATTGGATGGTTAACAAAGTAGATATATAATAAGCTTAAGCTGTGACAGATGTTTCAATTGAAACCTTCTTAAAATACTTGACCCCTTCATAATTTTGAAACCTTCCTAGAATACTTGACCCCTACAGATTTCTCAGCAGCTTTTCACAGTTCTAGAAATGCTTCCTTCATATTATGTATACTCTCTAATGCATGATCTATTCCTGGAAGTGTCCACCTGCTTTCATATTATATTTAGATTTCACATGAAATGCATAGATTTGTATGGATTTAAATGCATACTACAACACTAAATGGACATCAAACTAGAACCTAAAACAAGTTTACTTTAATGCTAATCATTATGAAAAACCTAAAAAAGGTTTAACCACGGACAAATCATTGGGCCTTCACACTATAGTGGTAATTACTCACTTCATAATTACACTGATGAGCCTAAAGTAAACTTGTTTTAGGTTTTTTCATAATGACTAGCATTAAAGAAAATTTGTTTTAGGTTTTAGTTTGATGTCCATTTAGTGTAGTAGTATGCATTTAAATCCATACAAATCTATGCATTTCATGTGAAATCTAAATATAATATGAAAGCAGGTGGGTATTTCCAGGAATAGATCATGCATTAGAGAGTATACATAATATGAAGGAAGCACTTCCAGAACTGTGGAAAGCTGAGAAATCTGAAGGGGTCAAGTATTCTAGGAAGGTTCCAAAGTAGTTTCAATTGAAACATCTGTCACAGCTTAAAACTTATTATATATCTACTTTGTTAACCATCCAATAAGAACAGGATCAGCTTTCAGCAACTTATATGGCAATCTCCCATGAACAAATCTGTACAACAAAATAGATGCATATTTAACATCAATTCATTATACTAGAAGATGGACACATGAAAAAAATGACCAATTTGTAAAGGCATTTACCCATGAAAGTCATCCTAGTCAAAGTCATATCCAAAGGCTCCATCACAATTGCATGTATATAATTAATCGTTTATAAGAAGAAAAAGAAAACAAAATTCTTAATGAAGGTTAATTGAGTACCTTGAGACCAGCCATTGTTGTCCCATAAACCTTGTATAGTGAATAGCACAATTCAGAAACTTTAGCCTCTTCCATATCAAGTTTTTGAAGCATGTAATCTGTGCAATGATTCAATTAAACAATCACAACTTGAGATACAAGTTATAAGCAATCAGATACTGAGATCATAAAGTGTTTAACTGATTGATTACCTTGAATATTTTTCGTTATATCCGCTGATAATCCAGAACTAACAGGATAAAGGTATCATCAAGATCTGAAAATATAAAAATGTAAATATAAACACGAGAATGTGTTAGTGATGAAATCATCCAGGTTCTAGAAGTCTTACCAAACAAAAGACAATTGTATTTGGCCTTTGAAAGTTCCTGGAACTGATTCCTGTTTTCCATTTTAGACTCTAGAGGCTAAATTACAACCATCCAGCAGAAAAAGAAAAAATAAGAAGATAAGATAATCATCATTTTAGACACAAGAATGAAACTACTTATCGTTGTGTGAAGAAAACATAAATTTTTAATGAACTCTTTGTTGTACAATGCTTAAAAAGAAGGAAAAATGCACATTCTAAGAGTGCATATTAGAAAAGCAAATCAGTGGGGAGTGCCATTGAAAACTGACTTCAAATTCAAGACCATGTATATGCAAATTTCCAAATGGAAATTAAGACCTTAACATCAACATATAAGTAAAACAAGTAAATCCGTAAGAGTGTTGAAAATGGCAGGTTAAATAAACTCACACTTTAAACACATTTTCTAAGGGTTTAGAGTCTCAATCATAAACCAAAAAAGAAATTATGATAAATGAAAAGAAAGAAATTAAAGCACTCACATTTTTAGTAAAGAGAATATCAGAATGAAAAGAGAAACACACTACAGAATGGCAGATATAGCATAAAAACTAATGAACTTACAGGAAGTTTAAGATTTAAGGGAAAGGGAAAACAGAAATTTTTGTGCATAAAAGAAAAAATGTCTCATAGTTTATTTAAGAATAGGTTACACAAATGTGATGTTTGTGAAGTATACTTGTTCAATACACACTATATCAAATGTCGCGTTCTTCATTGAGTAGAACAAGCCACTATTCTTGTGGCTTTCTTTGTTGGAGAGGATAGTATCCGCTACGTGTGTGCCTTCTTTCTCCTTGATGCATATTTTCCTTTCCCTTCTCTCCATTCTCTTAAATCTGCAATCCTTCTATCTCTGCAGAAACCTTTGTTTACTGTAAATCCATTAGATTTTAACTTTTTATCCTTTATCTGCCATTCTGTAGTGTGTTTTTCTTCAACTCTATCATCATTAACACTTTATAAATTGATATTCAATGCTTGGTTAACATGTAAATTGAGTACATGTATGGTGCATCCCATATCTGTCCCTAAACTCTACAAAAACATAAAATTTGAATACAAATCTATGTAAATATAGACCGTCATTTTTCAAAGTAAATAGAATTTAATTTGATGGTAAATAAAGACTACCATCATGTTTTTGCTTTGAAATCAGCAGATTCAGGTTGCTCCTTCATCTTGCACCCCAAACCAATTTATTTATATAAAAAAAATAAATCATGGCAAAGATCACAAAATTTAAAACTTTTAAATGAAGTTGGAAGATAAACAACAATTAAAGATTCCAAACTTTGAGCAACCTAACTTCATAGCTAACATTATAGATTAAAATAAGAGTAAAGAGAAAGTATAACAGGACCTTGTTGTCAGGAGCATGCCATGAAGAAAAAGAAATGTAGCAGGAAATCTCCATGCCATGAACAAATTAAGATTTTGCAGTGACCTCTTTTAGTCTCTGCTGCTGCCGACTTTGAAAGCTCAGTGGCCATGTAAATCTGTTCTTGCTGCCGGTTAGATCTCATCGTTGACCTCTGGAATTCCACTTACTTGAAAATTCTCTATTAGAAGAATAATATTAGATATTAGATTAGATTAGATTTTAAAAATATTTTAAAATTCTTGGTGAAGTCGAATAATTGATTAACTCTGCACAATAATTTGGTTGTTTTCTACCACACAGAAGACACTGTGTACCTACTGAATTTTGGTTTCCACAGCCCACTTCCTAGAAACTCATGATTCTTGAATGAATTGAGCCTTTTATTTCCGTGATTGGTGCATGATGAATTTAACTCCTCATCTTTTAAAAGGAGAAAACCTCCCAATTGCAATTATGTGGTCTTTTTTAACATTGAGTTGCATTTTCTGAACAATGAACAGTAAGAATTCTCATAGCAACTTGTGAATTGTACTGGCATTGATTTTTCTTGATTGCTGCTTATTGAAACAGCAGTGTTCTTCTAATATTAATGAATTAGGCTTTAGAGAATGACTATTGTTTCTAGGTTCTAAGATGGTTGGCTTTAATTACTTTTGGTCCGAGGGATATGGTTATCTACTGTTGGGTGGTTTTAGCCTTACAAATTTAGACATGTTATTATATCTTATGCGATGCAACTTTAGATAAAATCCGATGGGATCTGGTGCATCAACGCTGGTTGAGTGCAGCTATCAATGTATGTGCACACGGTTGTCATAAGCAAGCACCCCCCGGCGGCGCTGCGAGGCTGCCTTAACTCTGCAATTTTGACTCGGTCTTTGTAACCCACACTTAAATAGATTCAATCTGTATAACTAATGATTTGAGTTGTTTTAATGATTTGAGTTGTTTTAGTGTTTTACCCTTCTTATGCTTGTGCTAAAATTTTTATTGAGATCTGATATATAATTACTTTTAATCTGGAACTATCATTTTCATTTGTTGTTTTATTTTCCTATGCGGTGTGGTCATAAACTCATAATGGAAGGTGATCCCCATCCAGGGGCAGACCAACTCATAATGGAAGGTGATCCCCATCCAGGGGCAGCAAGAGGTCGTATGTCACTTCAAAGTTTTAATCCTTCTGTTGATGTGAGTGTGAAGATCAATAATTTCAAAGCTTTTTCCTTGTTCTGAATATTGTGCTATTTCTTGTGATTATGTTTTAATGATAAAGCAATGCCTCTGTAGAAATTAAATGAGGAAGAAGCTAAACTTCAGCAGCCAGCTGCTGAAACTAATATTTCTAGAACTCAAAGTGGAAATGAGTCGTTTAGGTCGGTTTATTTGTCATCCTCGCTTTCGCTTTGGTTAAATGAAAATAATAAAAATAGAGAAGGCCTAAATTTGTACTAACTGTGTGAACTTAAATTTGATTCATTGTTTCAGAGAAAACAACTCTACAACAGAAGGTTCGGAACGTGTCAATGGCAATGGTGAAGAGGAAACAGTCTGAAGTAAATTGTGAAGATCAATATCCAAACAAATCACCAAAAAATGATGATGATGATGATGATAATCATTCTGCTCCAAAAAATAGTCTCGGCTCTTTCAGAAAACAAATGTAGATAAGCTGGACTGGAATGTTCTTCGATCCTCAAAAGCCAAACAGAAAAAGATGAGTTCACTGGATATGTGGATTGCTTACAAGAAGTTAGTTTTAGTTCCGTGACATGCTTTAGCTGTGTTTGTGGCTTTTGTATTTTTAGATATATCAAATTGAAGATAAGAGCTGCAAGATAAAGATATGATGAATAAATATGTGACCAATGGTTAACTAGCTAGGCCAATTTATGGTTTTAAATTTTGAATACATATACATATACAGAAAGTGCAGTCACTTTGAACATTTTTTGACTGACCAAGATAGAGAGATAAATTAATTAATTAATTAATTAGACTCTCCATGGTGGTATGTAAATAAATAGCTTAGTGACTAGTGGCATAGTACAATTGTTTGGTAGTAATTGAAAGGGCTTTACTTAATAATTATTATATGGTTATTAAAGAGTGAAGAGTACCCTAAAAGTGATGGTGGGAACAGAGCAAGAATAAGCAGAGTTAGTAGGGCTTATTACCCCTGGGTTTGTGTGTTTTTCACTAAAGAGCTTGTTCTCGCTGAGGAGTACGTCATTTGCATGGAAATGGAGTGCTTTGAGTCTTTGACCTTTGAGACACTGAAAAAGAAGGACAAACATTTAACATATTACAGAGGGAGGGAGGGGGAAATAGTCATGTTAATTATGAGTACAGAAGAAGAAAAGGTAAAACAGCAGTGCAATGGGCGGTGGCTCTGATGATAGGAAAGGGGAAAATCAGAGAAACCAGAACAAAGGGGCCATTTGTGACGTAGCAACCAGTGAATAACTGTGTCTGGATTCCGGTTATAGAAAAAGAAAAGGTTTTGAAAATGAAAACCAACATTGAAAGGAAAGGAGAATTAACTACTAACAAGTAGTTGCATGATTGGACCATGGCTACTGTTGCACAATTGCACCATCAATTCACTCCAATACCTTAAATGTTGTAACAAAATATATTCTTGGCTCTTGCCTAGATTTTGAATCATGATTAAATGTGTTGTGTGGGCTCATATGCTACACCCTTTTTGCAAACTTAACCAACACGTCAAAAGTTTGAATTGCTGTTTGTCCGTAAATGAATGATCAGCAATAACAAAGAATTAGTCATCCTTGAATGAGTCCCTATTCCCCAACTTCATATATGAATACTAAAGCGTAAAACTTTTATACAATATAGCACTACAAACCATCTTTACTCCCTAGAAGATAAACAACCCCCCCCCCTCTTTTCTCTCGATGTTTGAGCCCAAGAACAAGTTCAAAGTTCCAGTCATGAAAGCTATTATCAATAAAAGCATATGCATATATAGTAAGATGAAAACTGACTCAACCCGTTCTGCAATTTGTAAATTAGAAAATGCGATGAAAGACTTGAGTAATCACCATGGCAACAAGAACTAGCACCATCTAGCAGATACTTCCTTCTTTCAGTGTATGTGAGCCTTTGTTGTCACACCGTGGTGATCAAGTTTATATATATTGCCTTGAGATAGTAATGGATACGACTCTAAAGTCAGGATGCATGATTTTATTCATTGATTTGATATTCAACCAAGTAATAGATACAAATATTTAAGAAATACTACTATACTAGAGGCTACAAAATACAGCTTGCTTCAACTATTCACACTTCATTGATTGATATCTCATAATCATAGTTTATCAAACAGTACAATTTGAATACCTGCTTCTGTTGGAAGAATGGAGTAAAAAGGGATTATCATTCTTCTCTCATATTCCGCTTTGCCACAACAGATCAAGTCATGAACTTGTGAAGCTATTATCTATATGCGGTAGATTCGAGTAACTGATGCTAATCTCTGTGGGAAAACCATTCTTTTCGGGTTTCTCTTATTGCACATTCAATGCAGTTAAGGAAATATCAGAAGTAGACTCTACTCCATGTTTAACTTTAGACTCTACCAACAGGAGAGAGAGGAGGATAAGCCACATAACTTGCAGGAGTGTCCTCCGAAGTACCAAAAGCCTTTAATTCTTCTGTTTGTGCCAACATCATTTCTCTCAGGTTTTTTACTCCAGTGGAGTCTCTTGATCGACAAAGTTCATATGGCATCCTGCCATCCACTAGCGAAATGCAGACGGAGAAAGCTTGCAAGTGTGAGAGCGACGAATCAAAAGCTACTGAATATATACCAGGTCTGAATGGGGAAAAACTGAAAGCAGGTTGGTGTCCTTGGTCTTGGTCATTCCCCTGTAGTTAGCATTGATATTCACGATGCACATTAGTAACTAGTTATCCATATGATAATCAACTGCAATCAAAACAGAGAAAATAATTAGGAGGCAATGACATTAATCAACAAAAAAATACCTGGAGGAAAAGCTCAAATCGATCTGAAAGATAAGCTTTGGACGTTCCTGATTTTCCACAGGTATGTTTTTCATTTGCAAAAATCTTAAGTTTGCAAGCCAAATCCCAACCACCACAATCACATGATCCACCTGTTTTCCATCGCTCAATTAGTGAAGAAGGCCCACCATTACTTGGAAGACTGTGAACACCACCAGGAAGCACCACTGTTACCCCTACATTGTTTTTAATAATGTCATTTTGACAACTGCTCTGATGCTCGTACTTCATGACGTTGATGGCTCTAGGTGATTTGACAACAATAGCAGCAAGCTCATCATTTGGCTGGTAGTCAGTGACCTGAGAATCACCCTGCCTTGGCTTTACTGAAAACAAAACAAACTCTTTCGCTGAAGAGTTCACAAAGTTCTGACTGGCTGAATCATAATGGTGCAAATCAGAAACCTTCATCTGGGCAACAACATGGTGAATGTAATCAGGACCTTTGCTTTTGCCTGTTTGATTCATCCAAATTCCATTCTTCTTCTTATTTTCCCTAAAGGTAAAAAAGGTATATATACATTTGCATTCATCCTCTGCTGAGACAGGTAAGCTCTTCACAGTGGCTGCTAGAATGTTGCTATTGTTGTCAACAGCAAATGTGAAAAGGGGCTGGCCATTTTTCACAGCAATTCTCAAAAAACCTTGAAACGTTGATGCCATGTATTTCTTGTCCTTTGATGAATTAGCAGCATTTATTGTGGCACAACCTACCCTGTGGTCCCTGTCCGATTCTCTTTCAGGCATAAGAATAGAGATTTTCTCATTACTTAACCTGGAATTCTTATTTATTAACATTGAATCTTTCTGAGATGACTCCATGGAGTGACTGGAAGTTGCTGCCTTCGGTTTTAGCAGTGGATCCAATAACCTCCTTAAAGGGCTGGTCCTGCTTTTGGCAGCATCCCCAGCTCTATCATTGCCCGATATGTTGGACCTAGCATAACCCCTGACATGTTCTGAACTAGATTTAAGAGTTGCTGAAGAGCTCTGATGTGGCACATGCGAAGTGTCCTTACAGCCAGATTTGCTAGTAAAGCCAATGCTGATGCCTAGGCGGTGAAAAGGCGAGGAGCTTCTTGACTTCTCAGTAGTTACTTTCTGATTTATTCCATGGGGAGGCCCATTAGCAGATAAAGTTGTGGCAATTGTTTGTTTCCTTTCCTCAGTCTTTCTAGATTTGCATGGGCTTATTCCCCCTTTTACAGGAAATGGTGCAGAAATGGTAGAGGCTGGAACTTTGATGCTTTCTAGATCTGTGGGACTAGATCCTGACCCTTTAAACTGTGAACAGCTACTGCTAACTTCATTTGACAGATGACAGGCATGTTTGTGGGAATGTTCCTTAACTTTTTCTGAATATTTTGTCAGAGAAGGAGTTCCTAACTTAAAATCTGAGGATGTTTGCATATTAGGAGCTGCACAATGACTGTTTTGGGGGTTGTCTCTAGGCAAAAGAACGACAATGGGTTTGCTTTCCCTGACTGCACCCTGGTCAACAGTATCAATATTTGATTTGCTCAAATTCTCCACTCTCTTTTCCGATCCACCATTTTGCTTGTTGATTTCCAGCTTAGTACATGATGCTGTCTCATACCCACGGACATTTGGCAAGATGCCACTTTCCCTATCATTATATGGATTTGTACTTTCCCTTTTGCATACTTTGGGTATAATGGTAGGATAGTTTTGGGGAAGATGATCACCAGCTCGAACATGTTTGCCATTTGTGACACCGTTACTATGGCGACCTCCTCCAACATTCTGAAAATTCCCAACACCTCCTCCAAAGGATTTTACAACTCCAGGGTTCTCTTGCACTGAAGATGCCACAGAGTGAGATTGAATTGATGGACGGAATATCCTTTGACAAGGAGACAAACTAGGACCTCTGTTAGACTTACCAGAGAATCCATCTGCTGATGTAGAAGATGATGTATGACTAGTAGATGACAAGCTCTGGCTACTTCTATCAGGTACGTGCTTATAGCCACACTTCCATTGCTCCAGACGAGCCCAGTCTAGGACCCCAACATTCAAAACCTTCTCGTTAATATTTACACCTCTCTCTAAATAGCCAGGCAACTTTGACATGTACTTCACCAGCTCATCTTCCTCGCTTGCCATTCTACAGTCCTCTTGCTTTAGATGATTATCATTGGATTCTAATGAAATCTCTTCCTCACTTTTGGTGATTTCATGATGAAGATCAGCATATGACAAAAAAGATTTCTCTGGCTTTGAACTATCACTAAGTTTTCTGCTCATGCTGGCAGATGGTTAAACTATGTTCTAACCTAATATCAACTGCATAGACTTTCCGAACTCCCACTCTGGAAACAATCTACTACCTTTCTTCAAAAGTGATTGCAGTTGAGCAAATTCTTCGTCTCACCTTTACAGCTGCACAACACAGCTGGATTATATTAAAAGAAAAACTTCCAAAAATAGAGCTTTCATGCTGATTTTAGTGAACATGTAAAATTAAATCAATATAAGGGGAATCTTATACAACCATATTAATTTGCGTTGGTTAAATTTTATAACCATATGGAGTTGTGAACCAAATGCAAAACAAATAAGTGATATCGGAACGGCATTGAGTTAGATTTACCGCACCAACTAATCAAGTACATCAAGCTCCAGCGCTGTAAACAATTAACTACACTAAGAAACAAAGTAGGGGAAATTAATAAAAGAAATTAACCTCGGGTACATGCAAATGGAGAATCCCACATATGGTAGGAATGGATAAGACTAAAAAAATTGTAATTGTAAATAGTGAGTAAAGGGCAAAGGCCAGGCTCAAGTGTGTGGCTAAGTGGAGTTTTTCTGGTTTCAATTGTAGCGATTCTGATAACAAAAATTGACCCGGTTGAACGGGTAAAAAGTATGAGAAAAACAAGGGAACAAATAGATAACAATAAAAACAAATAAAACGTTCGTTTAAACAAAATTCAAACAGGTAAAGCCAATGAGAAGCATAGGGACAAAAACCTACATCAAGAGAACCAAAATATGCAGAAAGTAAAAACAAACACAAGTGGTCCATGCAATGCAACGAACGCAATCTCAAATTTTGATAAATCCAAAGAGATATAGCAAAAAATAAAAATAAAAAATAAAAAAATTGAAAAAATGAGCGACTACTGTTGATTCTGCGATTCCAAAAACCTTAGCCAGAAGTTACCGATTCCAAAATCAGCACTCACAAAATGCACTTTGCTATGAGAATCTAAAAACACCACAAGTCCACAACACTAGCGCCTCGTTTGGAGTTCCAAAAAATATAGTAATAAAACAAAAATGGAAACGATAAAACTCCACAAGCTGAGAAAAGGAACAACACAAACACCTTTTAACGAAAAAGCACTTCAGCTTGAATAAATTAAAAAAAACGTGGAGCTATGGAAATCGTAAAGCATTAGCTAAGATCAGAAGAAGAAGAATCTGAAAACAAAAGCAAAGGCGAAAACAGAAATCAGAAGCTCAGTTACCATGGAGGAAGGCGAGAGACGGGGAAACGAGAAAAGCAAGTAAAAGTGATGTCGTTTATAGCTTGTAGAAGAAGAAAAGGAGTGTCGGTGCCGTCGTTTAGCAGCAGAACGACGTCTGAGCGAGAAACCCCAGAAAACGCAGAAGCATGAGAGGGTTTTAGTAGTAATAATGGTAGTAAATAACTAAATACTAAATAGAGTGTCCTTCCTCGAAGTGCAAACGACAATGCGTTTCTTCCCCAAACTCCAATGTCTCTACCCTTGAAAGAGCTCTCTCACTTTCTCGCTATGATGCGTTTTCTTTTGTTTTGGTGCGGTGGAGAACGACCCGTGCATTTCGGTTTTTTCTGTGCATATTTTACAATAGGTTTAATTATTTATTATTTTTTATAATTTTTTAAAATTTTTAATTAGGTCTTTATATTTTTTTTTAATTAAGTCTTTGCATCAAAATTTTTTTTAATTAGATTTTTATATATTTTTTCTTTTTTTATTTAAGTTTTTTTACTAATTTTTTTTAGTTAGATCCTTATAAAATTAAGTCAATTATTATTAAAAATGATTTAGTTAAAAAAAATTAATACAGAAATCCAATTAAAAAAAATATAGAAATTTAATTAAAAATTTTAAATCAACAGAATAATTAAATTTTTACAATTTTAAACCTATAACACATATATTTAAAAAAAATTCTATGTATTGATATAAAATGACTTGTGACTTTTAATAAAAAAAAAATTGGTGAGATTTAATAAAAGCTGGATATATTGTTCTTTACACGTAAACCAAACATTGTTAAGTGGTGGAGGTGATAACGAAGTTAGTGCGTGGGATAAAGCCTCGTTTTCCTTTTTAGCTTTGCTTGTTTGGAATGAGGTAGGAAGGACAGAAGTGACTCAAGTGAGAGGGAAAAAATAAAAATAAAAAAGAATAGTGTTGGTAATGAGTAGAGTTTACACCAATTCTATTTTAGTCTTATCTATTCTCAACTCTGATCATAACAAAGAAATACAATATTCAATAATTTAATAGATCTCTGGGTTATAATTTAATATTTATATATTACTAAATAAATTTAATTTTTATAAAAATAAAAATACTAAATTTTTAATTAAAAATCTTGGTTTAATATTTAAATTTTGTTATATAAATAAATATTTTTTTATTCAACATTTATTTTTAACACATTATACTAGTAATTATTGTAGGATAAAAAAAATGTCATGACCAAAATTCTGTGTACATTATATGGATTTCTTATGTAAAACAAAAAAATCCTATTAATCATTTTTGAGTGAATAATATCCAAAACTAAAAATTCATTATAATGATAGATCAACAAAATTTCTTGAATTGTTAATAAATAACGGTAATTTGAGAAAAAAACAAAATTATGGGACATTTATATAAATTCTTGCTATTAATGTATTTGTAGCATAGATTATATGAGAGAATAAATTTATAAAGTGTTTAAATTTTATAACAAAATATTATTTTAATAAAAATAACTATTAAACATTATTATTATTATTAAAAGAGAAATTATTGGGATTAACAATTTTTAGTATTTTTAGTAATTTTTTGAGCAACATAAATATTAAATTATAGTGACTCTGACGATCAAATAAGTAATGATATTGAGACTTCCATGTTTTTGAAAGAGGCTGTATTGGCAGATGCCGAATATAAAAGATAAAGTGCATGATATATATAAAATAAAGTATATATTATAATTTTTTGCTTTGAATATACCAAAATTTTCTAATATTTAATTTAGTTATATTTTATTTTTAACTTTAAAATAAATTTTAATTTAACTTTGCAATAATATCTATTTTTATAGTATATAATTATTCGATTATTTTTTTAATTACATCTAAATAAATTAGACTTAATCTTGTTACTCTAATTCTAAATATATATTTTTTAAAATTTTATTCTTAATCACATTACTTTTTTTAAATACATTTAAATTCGAATAAGAATAAAATTACAAAGAATAATCAATAATTATCTATAGTAAAACAATTAACATTATTTAAGGATAAAAAAATATCAATATTGAGATGACAGAATTATGATGCTTCCATTTTTAATATAATATGGTATTATTGATTTTCAACTAGTTTATTTAAATAAATTATCCTAAGTATGACATTATGAATTTAAGATTTACACGTACTAGCTTTAGTGAATTCAAAAAGTGAAAAGATAAATATTATTAATTTAATTTATTATAAATATTTTTATTAAAAGTAATGCTACATGGCCAATAAGTATTATCATTTTTGTCTCGTACTTAATCAGTAATAATTTATACTCATATTACATATCTTTTACACACAATAAGCATCTAATTTACACCTATATTTATTATTTTCACTCAAATTTTTCAAAATTTATACACATAAATTAATAAAATTTATCTGTTAAATATAATTTAATATTTATGTTGCTAAACAATTACCAAAAATACTAAAAATTGTTAATCCCAATCATTTTTCTTTTAATAATAATAATAATAATAATAATAATAATAATAATAATAATAATAATGTTTAATAGTTATTTTTATTAAAATAATATTTTGTTATAAAATTTAAACATTTTATAAATTTATTCTCTCATATAATCTATGCTACAGATACATTAATAGCAAGAATTTATATAAATGTCCCATAATTTTTTTTCCCTCAAATTACCGTTATTTATTAATAATTCAAAAAATTTTGTTGACCCATCATTATAATGGATTTTTAGTTTTGGGTATTATACACTCAAAAATGATTAATAGAACTTTTTTGTTTTACATGAGAAGCCCATATAATATACACAGAATTTTGGTCATGACATTTTTTTTTGTCCTACAATAATTACTAGCATTTATAATAATTAATCCCACTAAAAACCTGCATACTCCTTTCCATATGTCATCTATTTATAGGACACTCAAATCTTGACCATTCTTAGTCATTGTAATCTTGGCCACCAGAAAACTACCCTCTATATATATATAAAACTACCTCTCTATATATATATATATATAATATACACAGAATTTTGGTCATGACATTTCTTTTTGTCCTACAATAATTACTAGCATTTATAATAATCAATCCCACTAAAAACCTGCATACTCTTTTTCATATGTCATCTATTTATAAGACACTCAAATCTTGGCCATTCTTAGTCATTGTAATCTTAGCCACCAGAAAACTACCCTATATATATATTAGATAGATGAACTCGTTCTGCATTCAACCCGATCCGACCCGCATAGTTGCTGACTTGCGACCCCTAGAAAAGAAGTGAAATTAATTAACAAATTATCTTATTTTTATTTGATTGTTGTTGGCTGAAAGGAAGTTAAGTTGGGACTTACACTATGTTTATTTAAGGTGAAAATGGGAGGAAAGAAAAGAGAGGGAAAGAAATTGGAAGGAAAATAGTTATTTTTCCTTGTTTGGTTGAGGAGAGAAATAGGAGAGAAAGAAAAATGGGTGAAAAAATATTGGTGGGACCCACCAATTTTTTTTATTTCTAACAATAGAGAAAAAATGGAGAGAAAACTAAATCTCTCTCTCTACTTCCAATATTATCCTTTTACTTTTTTTAATATATTTTATAATATAAGAGTAAAAATATCTTTTTATAACATTTCTTTCTTATTTTTCTTTCATTCAAACACGTCTAAAAAAAATAAAAATACACTTAATTTCTTTTCTTTTTTTTTCTTTCTATTTCTTTCATCTCTATTTCTTTCTCTTAGGAGTTAGGAGTTAGGAGGGATAAATGAAATAGTTTATGAAAAATGGTGGGATCAAGTGTGAAAAACTAATTTGGGCTAAGAGAAAAATGATATTTGGGCTAAGAGCCCACTAGTGTATAAATAAGTTGTTATGCATAAAAGAGCATTGTGCAATGACCAAACAAAAAAAAAAGAGCATTGTGTGTGTCGAGGCCTAGAATTATAGTGGGTGGACTGGTGGATGAGGATCAGCTTTGGTTAATGTTACAAAAAAAGTCAGGCGGAACATCCTCCAAATTTTACGTAAACAAAAAAATTAATTACTACATATTTGTCTTTTTATATTTCAATATATATTTTATAATTAATTTTTAATTTCATTGCTGTTTTTATATTTTTTTCTTTTCTTTATTAACTACCGGGGTAATGGGCGTATGGCACTAATGCACTATAGCAGATGCGGTTGGGATAGCAGTACCTATATCCCCTATGAAAGTCTACAATTAACAATTAGCAAATAAATTTGGAGATATAAAATTATAAATATTTGGAGGTTTGACCAAATAAAATGAAATGAAAGGAAAGGGAAGGAATCTGCCACCTCATGACCCCACCCACACACCACATGCACACATTTCAACATCATCGCCAACTAACCCCTCACTTCAACACCCAAACTTTCATCACTTACCCCCATTTAATTACTTGGGTTCATTCATTTATGTTATGAAAAAAATGATATATTAAAAATAATTAACAAAATAAAAAATATGTAAAAGATATCAAATTGTTTTCTTTCCTTATCTTATTCTATTCTATGCTACGCTAGTCAAAGAAAGAGAAATAATGATGATAAAAGCACAACAAAATAATTTGTCCAATTAGGTTGACGTGTTCTCCATATTCCAGATTCTGGAATCTAAAAAACCCCAAACTCCCAACTTGATTCCTGACGCCAGAATGTATAATTAAGGAGAACCTTGGTTAACTATGTGAATGAATTATAATAAACCAAAAATAATAATATGCTACCAATACATATACTTGCATCATATAATATACGTATATAATGGCCTGCGGAAAAGGAAAGCAAATTAATTAAATAACAAGATGAAGGAAACTCCTGCCACAACTTGAGCTGAATTATTATTATTTATTTATTTATTTTCTACAAAGGATTTTAAAAAAAAGACATCCTCCGCTGAGAGTCAACACCGCAGCTTAACTGCTTAGCCATACAAGTAAAATACCCTTTATTATTTTACACATTTTTGTATTCTTGTGTGTCACGGCTCTTGAGTACCTTACACCCTACCTAAAACAAAATATATTATTATAAAAATCCGTATGTATTATTGATCATTCCTAGTCCCACAATGCATCTGAGAAAAGATTCCCTCCTCAAGGACAGTTCCTTTTCCTTGCATAATTTTATGATTAAGATTATTTATTATTGTTATCATTATTTTCCTATGTGCTAAAGAAGTGCATGTGAATGTGCCTCTTTGTGAAGTGTTAATACGTCCACTCTTGAGGCAGAATCATATCATTCTGGATCGGTGCTTTCCGTGATTGCCGCTTCTCGAGTGAATACATGCCATCCCTATTAGTATTCACTAGAACATCTGCAAAATCATACAAATAATAATAATATATTTAATTCTATTACAGTATTATATTATGAAAAATCTAAAAAATCAGTAGAATTTATGATTTTTGTTTATTATTTTTTGTCTTTAGTTGAATAATTTTTTTGTTATCTACAGTATTTTTTGAATCTGAGTTGGACAAATAAGTTGAACATTCGATCAACCCAAATTTATTCTTTAATCTAGTAATCTAATAGCATATTTTTAATATTAATAATTAATTACTAACAAAAAAAATAATAAATTTTATTGGTCTTTTAACATTCTTCTTATGCTGTTATTAGTCAAATGAAATGATTTCTCCAGCACCCAAAAACAAAGGGGCAATAAATGGGGACATGAAATATTGCTATCTGCCATTAATTAAGCATACCATGGATATAGGAACACCCTATATTAAAGGATACGGCTGTATTTGTCTTTTTATAGTGATTACCAATAACTTGCATGCAAATCAAAGTATACAGTTGAGCTGATATAAATATTATAACTTAGTATTAATTATTAGACAGTTGGAAATTAATTAATTAAGCATATAGAAGAAAATGGTAGCTTGATAATTAGGGTAGGATACCATGGAGAGGAGGAAAGGCAGCAGCTTTGGGTCCAGCTGTGGCAGCCATTTGGTCAAAGTGTTGTTGCAAAGCTTGTACCACTCTCGCAGGTATCAGAACTGTGGAGCAACCTTTACCTGCTAACACAAAACTTAATTCAATTTTCATGTATTTGCAACTAACATGATACTAGTAATGGTAATGAAGTATTAATTAGAAATTCTATGATTAATTATAGGATTTTGCTACCGTGTGTCTAAGGACACAAATTAAACATACCATAAAAAAATTTTAATAATATTTATTTTGTAAAATATTTTTTTTTATATTTCAAAATTAATTATTAAATCAGTTATTTGTTGTGATAAGAAGAATTTAGATTTTTCTTTTCTGGGCAAAAACATTCTTTTTTTTCTTCTTATTATTCATTAATATGTGTTTCTTTAGATTAGCTGTGAGTTACTGTTGTACTTGTTTGTTTAGTTTAGAGATAGTTTTTAATGTTATCATGATTATGGCTCAACAAATTAAATGACGTAAAGTAATGAGTTTTGCTATTAGTAGAGCATCTACTTTTGCCGAAAGGAAATCAGGGAAGAATCAAGCATGTTAGTTCAAACTCCATTAAAAGAATATTTGGTCACTATTATCATGCAAAGTGGCAATTTCCCACACTATACTATAGATCTTCCCCTCTCTCATAGGTTTTTGGGGGATGAAACTAGGATGAAATCTTTTCAAGATAAAAGCCACTTTAGTTCCTAGATTACACAATTGATTGGAATATTTTTTTAAAAAAGAGGAATGGTTCTTGTTCATATTCCATTTCACTAACCAACTTGTTCAACAAGAAGGAAACCGACACAATACTGTGGGAAAGGACACAGAATCCCAAAGTGAATGAACCAGATCTATCTTCACCAAATTCTAAAAAAAAAAATAATCATAAAAAAACTTTTAATAAAAAAATATAAATACATATATTATTTAATTTATATATTTTATATTTTATATTTCAACATATATTTAATACGGATAGAATAGTTTTAAAAATCAATATACATTTAAGTTTCTACGCACTGCACTCACACACATCTCATGATACATAATTATCACTACTCCATAAATCATAATTACAGTGAATTTTATACTAATAAGTAATAACTATTTAATTTGATAACTATACAAAGGAAAAAGCAAGAAAGAAACTTAAACCACAAATTTTATATTAGTTGTAGTTTAATCAGTGTTAAAAGTCAAAAGTCAAAACCATTTATCTACATGAAATTTCTCAAAAGATAAAAATGATATATGATGAGATGGATTATGATTATTATTACCTTGTTTGGCGGTTGAATGTGGTGGGGGAGTGGTGGCAGTGGCGGTGGCGGCACGAGGCAAGAAAACTCCGGTGCCACCTCTTGAAGCGGAACTACCAAGGAAGAGTGCCCTCATGCCTCCACCACATTGCTGCTGCAGAAGCAGAGGAGCTGGCCGTGGAGGCGGACGAATCCTCCTTCCAAGGCCACCGCCGCCGCCGCCGTCGCCACCAGCTTTACCTTTCTTCTGCTGACACAAAGAGTCGTCGTGATTTTGTTCTTTGTCCTCGGATTCACTGATCAGTTTCTGCTTCAATGAAAGAACCTGCTCTTGCTTTAACCGTGACAACTGTTCATTGTAATCACATAGCAATTAAGTTAGCAACGAAATGAATGAAATTAGATGAAGCGTTATGAGGTGTGACGATCTTACTTCAATGGCTCTGATTTGTTCGTGGATGAGAGATTGGTAGGAGCAGAGTCCGTTGTTGGTGGTGCCGGGTGTAGGTGGCGGCGACGGTTCTTGAGAGGAAGCTTCAGATGGCAAAGGTGACCAGAGAGTTGATTGCGGTGAAGCCATCAAGTCCCATGACTTTAAAAAGAGGAGAGCAAGTTGTTAAAATGATAACAGAAAAAGTAACTGAAAAAACAACAAGAGAGAGAGAGAAGCAAGAAGAATACAAGTTGTGATGAGAAATCGTATTTGTCATGATGATCATCGTGATGATGATCTTGAAGCAAGAAGCGATCCATGTGGTGAGTTAGTTCCGCGATGAGATCATCTTCCTTGTGGTGTTCCTCTGCTGGCAGGTTTGGAGAAAGAAGATGTTGTTGTTGATGATGATGTTGAGAAGGTAGTGAAGTGTCATCAGCAGCCATAATAATAAAAGGAGATGAAGTTGATGATTATGGAGAAGGAGAAAAAGGAGAAGAAGGAGAAGCAGGGGATAATGATTACATAGTGTGTGCTCTGTTTTGGGCTGAGGTTAGTCAGACACTGAGACGTGCCTATTTAATTGGTTTAGAAAAGTGGGGTGTTTGAGTTGAAACCAAAAACGGAGACTTGGCAAAATCAGTGAGAGGAGTCAGGTGATGCTATGCTTTTTAAAATGTTTGGAACCGGAATATCAACCACCCTCATATAATGAATTTCATCGGAGGCTATATAAAATGATGGATTAATAGCTCAACAAATGTTAGGACTCGTCCAAATTTGTTGTTTTTGGCAACTACTTAATCATTCATTTAATTACTCTAGTTTAGTAATTTTTAACGTATTTTATTCTATATTTTCAAACATTAATAATTAACTGATAATAAAAAGTAATAAATTTTAATAATCTTTTATTATTTTTTTTAAAAGATATATATCAAATATTTACAAATATTATTTTTTTGGTGCAGTTAAGTATTTTTAAATATTGTTTTTTTATTTTGTCATAGAAAAAAAATAAAAAATAATTTTTTTATTTTTTAAATAATTAACATATAAAAATAAATATTTAAATTAATTAAATAATAATAAATCTTTAAAAATGACAATTAGC
>NC_029779.3:25301922-25331257 GCF_000817695.3 Arachis duranensis
ATAAATTAAAATATATATTTATTTATACATAAATAAATCATGAGTGGTTAAATAGTCAATTTTTGATGTGTATGTAATAATTTTTTTTTTTAACAAAAATAGGGTTAGAATAACCTTGAAGTACACATGAAGCCTCAAATCTTAAAAATATTCCTTATTTGTAAAATTATCTGTCACTCTGTTAGTTTCTCGATATAGTATTTACGACGTGAATCCAAAATTATATTGGCTCTTAAAGACTTTCGTTTAAGTGTGAATCCGAAATTATTATCTTGTTATAACTAACTCCTTTTTGATGAATATATGAGGTTTTATGGAAAGATAAATATTAGAGATTTTATTGAAAGATGTAATTTGTCTAGCATGGATTTTCATATTCAGACCTCAAATCATTATCACTGTCAAAGATAATATATTAATTAGCAAGCCATTTTTTAGTTTGATATATGTTGCCATGTTGGGTTTAGTAGTTGGACGGTATATTTATCCACCTGTATTAATATTACTCACCAGCCATTCGTTGAACTTGCTGCAAGCCTATAACCCAACCTGCCTCCATTGACATTTAAAAATATTATTTACACATTGAAATCAGTTATTAAATTTAATTATTATTATATTTATATATAGAAGACAGAAAAACAAGTAATACTGTTGCCTCTTCAAACTTGGGAGAGTATTGCGTTTCATTATGGCAACCACACACCAAAAATCATATATAATAGAATGCATAGCCACCAAATCGCACGCAAATATATAATAGGAAATTATGAGCTTATGTTTGGATAAGTTTTATAATTCATATCTTCAATAGTAGTCAATATATAAAATTTGCTATGAGCTAATGAAATAATACGATTTATAATTTATAAAAGATTATGTGTATCATGTCCTTCAATCCTTAGCCTTCAATGACGCATTGTAATCAGATGAACTATTAATTAATACATAATGAGTTTGTATTTTTTTATTTTTGCCTACTAAATTTGGTATTACTTAATCAATTTTGTTCAAGTAATTAGTTCACTCTTTTACTTAAGTAAGTGGCGAATTTTAAATTCCGCCATATATATACAACAATCTATTGACAAGCAATATACTTTTAAATAAAATTCAGATTCACGATGGATTAGACCTTCTTTAATTTGTCAGGCTAGAAAATACTTTGGCAACCAAAGAAAAAGTTGGTGTTACTTTGCTCTTCAAGTCAAAATTATTGATGTTGAGTGAAACTAAAATACCATGAAAACAGTAATGGCTGATCATTTGTAGGTGGATTTATACTTTCTTCAATTGGAAAGGCTATGAAATATTTACGAAATTAACATAATTACCAACAAGATTAGCATCAAAGTCGTTGTAGTATAGTGGTAAGTATTTCCGCCTGTCACGCGGACGACCCGGGTTCGATCCCCGGCAGCGGCGAGTTTTACATTTTTCTATTTTTGCATTTCATGGGTTCGGTGAATTAATTAAAACTACACCGATGTACGAGATTTTGATGAAGCAAAATTAGCGTTGAGAGTTGAGACCATGTGTTTATGTCTGCTACCCTTTGCGTGTTTTCAAAACTAATTATTAAAGAAATATCATCACTCTTAAAGCTACCATATGAGTGGTCTCACTCTCATCTCATTTTCAGATATGTTCATGGCAAAGGAAATTAGAGCTTCTAATTCCATGTTCAGCTTTCGACATATCTGTTACATCCTTTTCACCCTTTCTTTCTCTTCTCTCATCATATTCCACTCGTGGAGCCACTGCTATTTCTTCTCACCATACCATCTAAGAGCAATAGAAGAAAAGCAAAACCAAACCATCATCAACCTCCTTTCATACCCTTTTGCATGGAACCACCTTATCTTCTCATCAAAGCCACCTTCAAAGCTTCTCAAGATTGCACTCTTTGTCAAGAAATGGCCTCAGGGATCTCATGCCGGAGGGCTCGAACGCCATGCTATGACTCTCCACATTGCTCTTGCAAAAAGAGGCCATGAACTTCACATATTCACCACTTCACCAGGTTCCTCCATTATCCCGAAATCTGAACTTGGAAACTTGTGCTTTCACTTCTCAAAACCAACACCAGGCGGTTACCTTGACCAAGCTTTAGTTTGGGAACAGTTTCAGGAACAGAACAAAACAGGATCACCATTTGACATTGTTCATACTGAAAGTGTTGGTCTTAGGTACACTAGATCTCGCAATGTCACTAAATTGGCTGTTAGTTGGCACGGTATTGCCTACGAGACGATTCATTCCGACATCATTCAAGAACTTCTAAGAAGCCCCCAAGAATCAAAGGCAAATGCATTGGCTGAAAGAGTTACCAAGGTTGTTGAGGAAGTGAAGTTCTTCCCAAATTATGCTCACCACGTTGCCACCAGTGATCATGCAGGAGATATCCTAAAGAGGGTCTACATGATCCCGGAAGAAAGGGTGCACATAATACTGAATGGCGTGGACGAAGATGTTTTCAGGCCGGATATTTCGGTAGGGAAGGAGTTCAAAAAGAGGCATGGCATTCCGGATTCTAAATCACTGGTAATAGGACTGGCTGGGAGATTAGTGAAGGATAAGGGACACCCTTTGATGCTTGAAGCTTTGAAGCAGATAATGGTAGAAAACAGCACATTCCAAGAGAGTAGCATCATTATGGTTGCTGGTGATGGTCCTTGGGCAGCAAGGTACAGAGAACTTGGGGAAAATGTAGTGGTTCTGGGGCCTCTTGACCAATCTGAATTGGCCTCATTCTATAATGCTATTGACTTATTTGTCAACCCCACTTTGAGAGCGCAGGGTTTGGATCACACTTTGATAGAAGCTATGCTGAGTGGGAAACCAGTAATGGCTACAAGGCTTGCAAGCATTGTGGGGTCTGTGATTGTTGGCAGTGAAATGGGTTATACATTTTCACCAACAGTGAATGCTCTAAAGAAGGCTGTATATGAATCATGGGTGGATGGAAAGGAAGTTCTACACAATAAAGGTCAGGTTGCTCGTCAAAGAGGTTTGAAATTGTTCACGGCCACCAAGATGGTGGCTGCATATGAACGGCTTTTTCTTTGCATTTCAAGTGCAAACAATGATGACCATTTTTGTCAATATCAACAGTCAGTTAATTGAAAAAGTGGGCAAAAAAGAAGAAGCTTCTTGTTTGGAAAGTATGTGTTTTTCTGTAGTCAAGCAAATCATTCTTTGTTTATTAACAAGTCCACATGTATGGTTATATGATATCTTAGAGTAGTGCAATAGTGTTCAGTTCCCTTTGCAAGTTGTGAAGTTGCAAGAGGGGCTGTACAAGAATTAATTCTGTATGGGGTTTTCCTTAAAACATATCTACGTTAAATTCTTGCCTAGGGAGTAAAGCACCATACAATAGGTCAGTATCAGATAATGAAGACTTTACCATGATTCTACCTATAAATACCGGTAGAGAATTGCGAGAATAGAAACGTGGAAGGATTTTGCGCATCTAATAAACAATTAGATAGTAGAGTAAGAGTACCGAATACCTAAAAGGAGGAGGAGTAGGAAAAAAAAGTATTAAGAGACTGATAATATTATTAGGACAACAGTCCCCAGCAAAGTGTCCTCAACATAGGTGAAAAATTAAAGGGAAATTGAAAACAGAGTTGCACCAAAGTTGGATTTTCAATTACTTAAGATGTCGACAGAGTAATGACATTTTTCAACATATTCTTGTGGCATGGGGAGAAGGAAAAAATATTCAGATGCTTTGTCTTGGTTCAATGGAATAGGGAATGGACAAATATTTTCAGATCAAGAGTGACAAGTTCCCTTTCATTTTCAACCACTTCAGACTCCACGCCTTTGTTATGCATTAAGCAAGGGAGTGTCCACCACATGTTTGAATCGCGAAAGACGCTAGTGAATTTCTTTACCATATTCGGACAGCAATGTTTTCTTTGGGTGGTCATATGGAGGACCTAACTGAGAATAAGAAAGGCATGATTTTCCTATTATTTTGAGATAGTAATGCTCACTTTAAATTGACACTTTCATTGAATCAGTTCATGTACACAGTATGGCATCATCGACAGTAAGCATCTAACAGCCACTCTCATATGCAACTTTTTCAAGCTGAGTCCTATGACCATTAGATTACACATATTACATAATACTATGTTCCTGCAAAGATACAGTCTCCAATGGCAGCAAATTATACGGTCACATCTTTATGAAAGCTCTTCTGAGAAACAGCTCCATCTGAATGAATAACACAGTGGATATAAAAACACCAAAAACAAACGCTAAGTCAACAAAAATAATCACTATAGATAATAAACTTGTTAAATCCAAGAGAATAATGAAGGCTTACAATGAGAATGGAGAGCTACGACCCCTAGGAAATGCTCATGTATGGAGGTAATTGGCAGCCATCATTAGCTCCAAAGTTAATTCAGGTTCAATAGGAAACTCTGTCTCTTTCCCACTAACAACAGCAAGATTTTCACTATTCAAGTCAATAGAACTATTTTTTATGAAAATAACATCGCATGAATTAAGAGATTTCAGATCAGAGCTACAGAGCTTTCAATTACTTCCTAAAGGAAAGTATAGCTTACATTGCAACACATAAGAAAGACTAACATTGATGATGGTTAGAGTAGAGAAGGGGGGAAGGGGGCCAAAACATCAGATAGAAAAAAGGGGCCAACTCAATTCGCATTGCGATTTTTCAGTAGTATTTTGAATTTTCAAGCTGTCCAGTAGTATTCGAACATTTGAAACGGATGACAAGAGAAAGTAAAATGATAAAAGAAGTGCACACAATGAAAAGCGCAACCACATGATACATAAAACCATGTAAAACAATATCTCTTTGATGGAGCACTGAATTCAGCAAAACCCCAGACTCTAATACATGAAGAATCCAATCTGAAACCTAAGAAGTAGAAGTGAAACACAAACGGCCGCTTTTTAGAATCAAATAGTTAAACAGAGTAAAAACCTCCTTGCTCATCGAGAATCCATCCTACTTAACAGAAGGATCACACAATGGTAGGCACCAAGAAAAAATCAAATGCCCTACTAGAACCAGGACAACAAAATCACAGTTTAGCTGGCCATGTAAAGGGAGTGTTAATAATTTGAATTTCCCTAGCGACACAAATTTCCCCCCAAAACCCTGTGTTGACATTTTTCAACGATAAAACCAAGTATCACAGATCTAAAAATCCATAGCATATACAAAGTTTTCGAATATAGGTAGCTTCGGATACACTACCACAAAATTCACGAAAAACTCTCATACAACAGAATTCACATTAAATTTCATGAAGTCACGAACACATGCCTCTCAAAAAAGGAGCAAATACCTCGCGAATTGGAGATGCCAGTAAAAATACTGACAAATCTTCTCGAGAATGGTGGTGCTGATCTCAGGGAAGGTAACCTCGCCGTGCTGCCTCTCAGCGAAACTCCCTATCAATACGATCAGAAGAGTGAAATGAGCGGAACCCTAATTTTACAGCGCAAGTGGAAGAATTATTAACAAGGATGGAAATAAGAGCAACCTGGAGAGGTAAGCATGTTGTGTATGGTCTGTGAAACCATAGCAGCTTCCTTATCAACAACGAATTCGAAACCCTCAGCGCTAATCAGCTTCACTGTGTCTTCCTTCCTCATCTTGCGACTTTTGATTCTCCTTCGCACCAATACCACCTCGCCTTGCAAAGTGCAAATAAACCACCAACGATCGCTTCCGAGTTTTCACTCTCAAATGAAACTTCACGCGTAAGGGTCTTGTGCACTTAGGGGTTATTTGGGTGAGTTTATGAGAAATTTTTTTGTTTAGTTATTTTTTTTTAAATAATTTTATAAAAAAATAAAAATAAAAATAATTTTATGTTTGAAAAAAAATATAAGCCCAACAAAGATAAAATAATGTCTGAGCCCGGGTTCGAACCGGGGACCTCTAGTGTGTGAGACTAGCGTGATAACCAACTACACCACCCAGACGCTAATTGGTCAATTTTGGTTCAACATTATTCTTATTCGAGTACAAATCGGTCACTCGACGGAGAAGGAAAGGGAAAAGAAAAAGAAAACTAGGGGGCGGTGAAATTGCAGAGGGACATAGCAATAGCAATCGCCGTCGCCATCTGAAACTTAAAATTGCTGAGCATGGATTCGAGCCATGCATCTCTTGGTCGACGAACGGTATCAATCAACTCTCTCTTCCCTCGCCTTTCTCCATCACCACGTTTATCATATTGATTTTTTTTTTGGTGATAATTTTCTTTTATTCGATACGTGATGGTTTATCCATGTCTGAGTTTTCGTTTGCATTGAATGATTGATTGGTCTCAGCTGGAGGAAATTCGTCAGAAGAGGGCGGCGGAGAGATTGAGCAAGACATCTTCGGGGCCAGATCTGAGCCAGATTCCTAGAAGCTCCGGTTAGAATACTATCCATTTAATATCTTCCACGATTTCTAATATGCAGTATCGGTTCCTGCAATGAACACGATTTTCCTTTTCCTTTCTGGATTCAGAACTTGCGGGAATGACAAAGTCTGAGAGCGCCAATAGATTGTCTGAGGTTACGTGTTAAGCATGCTATTTGATACGATGTCTATTTTGTTTATGCCTTTACACAATGAATTATCTGATTTGGTATTGAAACCTCCCTCCCTTTTTTCTGTGCGTTTAAAATTATATAGACAGACATTAGTGCTGTATTATCTCAACTAAAAGACCTGCAAAAGAAGAATACAGTGTTGGAGGAAGAAAACAGGAAAATAACTTTCAAGGTGAACCTTCATCAAACAGTGGAAATCGATAATGACACAATGCGCAAGCAATTGAATGATCTGGTAAACAAAAGAAAGTTGTTGTTGAATTTCTGTTTTCTTCTTTTTGGGTTGGAGTTACAAATCTGATTATAAATATTACTGCCTAGCGAAATTGGAATAGCTTTGCACTTTTGCTTTTCAACACGTGCATTGTAGTTTTGAGATTTAATCTGATTCATGCAGGAGCAAAATACAGTGCCATCTCTCAGGAGAGCTCTCAAGGATGTTGCAATGGAGAAAGATGCTGCAGTTGTTGCACGGGTAACTACACTCACATGATGTATTCATGTCCCCTAGTTGCTCCTTATTTTTTATCTTTCACTATCTATATGACATCATGCATATTAGTGCAGGAGGACCTTTCAGCACAACTTCGTACCCTGAAGAAACGTTTGAAGGAAGCAGAAGATGAGCAATATCGTGTATGGTTGCTTTATTTTAGATGAAATCCGTGCAATGTGGTGTAAATTTTTTATTATAAACTCTTGTTTGCTCTTGTTATAGGCTGAGGAAGATGCAGCTGCATTGAGAGCTGAATTGAACTCAATTCAGCAGCAATCAATGACAAGTCCAGTTAATGCAATTTCACCACTTGGTCCTCCTCCAGATCAACTTCAAATATTGGAAAAGGAGTTAGCTGGCTTAAGATTACAGTTGCAGGTGATGTTATGATATAAGCCTTTTACCAATTGTGACGTTGTTTTTTCTGTTTGTGTTGCTTTCTGAATACCGATGGTGATTAAAATCTATAGCGAGAGACAATGCTGAGGCACCAGGAGCAGGAACAATTGGCAAAAGAACAAACCCGCATTGTAGCATTGACGTCCGAAAAGCAGGAGTTGGAAGAGAAACTCAACTCCATGTCTAGAGAAGCTTCAGGTTCTTTTCATCAACACTCCTGCACAAGTTACAGTCAATTTTTAAGGATTTAACTAAAGAATGCCCTAAGGGCATTGGTTATAAATTTAAAAGCTTAATAGGGAGTTTTGACTCTTCCAATATATATTATCAATGCATTCAATGCATATTAAAATTTCGTATTTGTGGTGTCCTTAACTAATGCCCTTGGAGCACTTGTTATCAAGACCCAAATTTTAAAAGCTTAATTAAACAAAGCATGATGCCGTTCATGTATGTAACTAGTTGCTTTTCTTTTATGTTTATGCCATCCTTGGATCTGAATTCAAGACCTTTGAAACCATTGAAGAGATTAGTGGAAGCACTATGCTTTTCATATATCAGTTGATTCTTTGTTTATTACTGCTGTTAGTGGTGTTGTATGTTATTTGGACTTCAAACTGATGTATATTCATAGCCCATGATTGTTTCGTTTCAACTATTCTTTGTACAAATGACTGCATATTTACTAGCGAGAATTTCTATGGACTCAACATTTGGTTCTGATTCTCACATTTGAGTTGACATTTCATCTAGTAGATTTGATGCACTATAACATGTCATTGACCCTGGCTTGTGCAATGCAGAAGTCTCAGATAAAGTAGTAGCTAACAAGCCATTATCTATGGTGAGATAAACTTCTTTATCATGGATTATTCAGTGAATTAATTTCTTGACATCTGTGAGCTGATTTGAGTTAGTTTGGTCTAATGTTGTTTCAATTTCCGGTGTATCAGGAAGACAAGCAAAAACTTGAAAGGCAGTTGCATGATATGGCATTAGCCATTGAAAGGTTGGAAAGCAGTAGGCAGAAACTTCTACTGGAGGTATATCTACATTTTATTAGGTACTTTGCTTTCTATATTCCATTTTGTCTCGCTATTGTTTTGAACATCATGTTGGCAGATTGATTCTCAATCCACTGAAATAGAGAGACTTTTTGAGGAGAATTCTAATCTCTCAAATTCATATCAAGAGGCAGTTGGAGCTGCAGTGAGATGGGAAAACCAGGTAACAATCTGCCCTGTTTTGTGTCATGTTTAATTTTTAGATCGTTTTTTGGGGGGTTTCTGATTTTACAAACAAATATGATAGTTTCAGGCTGTAAAGAATTTTGCTTCTTTGGGTAAATTGTCTGCTGACATGTGATGATGCAGGTACTGGAGTGTCTTAAGCAAAATGAAGAGCTTCGTGGGATTCTAGATAAATTAAGAATGGAACAGGCTACGAGCTTCCAGGACAAGGCTCATGAGATTAGTTCCTCGGCAACCACGGCTGAGATGGCATCTGTGAAGGTAAAGTACTTGCCTTCTGCTTAGCATATTTGTCCCTTACTCTGTGTTGTCTCTTCATGTTGGCTTGATGGGTCCCATGTGTTACACATCCGATGTCTAAATAAACTGCCACATTAGATCTTAAGGACAGTCTGATTTTTTCTTATGGAAAACTTGTTGAGATCTCTCTCTGCTGCTTTGACAATTTGTCATCCACACATTATTCTTTTGCACCTTTTTGTTCATGTGGCAGGGTGCACTTGTAAAAGAACAGAGTAGAGCAGAGGCACTATCAGCAGAAGTCATGCGGCTTTCTGCACAACTCGAACAAGTCAAACAAGCATACGATGGCATTACACGCTTGTAAAGTTCTATCCATATTTTCTCTCTATGATGCCCACACTTGTTCACTCTGGTATTAAGTTTATTGCATCAAAGTTAATGTAATTGATATGTTGCAGCTATGGGCCAGTTCTTCGCAACATTCAAAGCAATCTTGTGAAAATGAAGCAAGACAGATCGTTGGCTGTACAGTGATGGCAATGAGGAGTTACGGGATGATAATATACTATTGCATTTGTGAAGCGATGCCTTGAAGACGTGTATTTGTATGGTTGACATATTCTTGTTATTTTTTTTCACCATCATTAATATTTAGTTTAATAGAAAAGAAGCAAGATGGTTTCAATATGAGCAATTTTGTTATACACTCAGCATGTGAAGCCTTTGTTAAACTCAAACATGAATTTGCAGAACACTAGAAGTCTAGAACGCCCATTCTTTGTACCATTTCAATTTGTATAGTAGAATCAAAGCACTATCACTTTCTTGAGTAGAACAATTAATTCTCATGAATTAAATCTGGGGGCGTTTCGATTTGGATTTCAGCAGATATCAATAGTTCAATATACACACAACACATTTTTTATATAAATAATACTAACCTTCTACCGTACGACTCATCGTTTCTGCATATTAATTACTATTCTTAAAAGTTAGAATAACCATTATTTGAAAACCCGGTGCACTTAGTATAGAGACCAATTTGGCATTATAAATAATACTTTTTTTTATACTATTTTGATATATAAATTTCCTTGATTCTTTTTCTTTATTATAAGATTCAGTGGTTCTTTATCGTCATGCAACCGAAGTATTAAACCCATGAAATAAAATAACGTGGGTTAAGTCATAAAAAATGCACTCAAATTAATTTAGAACTGATAAAAATGTTTTTAAAATTTGTTATTAACAAAAATATTTTCAAATAATTTAAAAATATACCAAAAATATTCAGTTGTGATTAGACCTATTTCATTAACAAAAATATTTTTTTGCACTTTACACATTACCCTTTTCTTTTAACATAAAACATCTCAATTCATGAATAAGTATTTTTGTCTTATTTTTAAATAATTTAATAATATTTTTGTCCGATAATAAAATTTAAAAATATTTTTACCGACAATGAAATAATTCAGGTTTATCTTTTTGTGGTTTACCCAAATAATGCATCATCTCAATCTTGCAAGCATATGTATTTATTTATTATGGTTTGCATTGATTAAAAATTAAGCCAAAATGGATTTTTACCTGCCTCGTTAGAAACAGGCATCGAATCTCTGTAAAATATTAGGACCACCATGTAAAAGAAGACTCTCAAATTAAAGCAATATTTCTGTAGCATATACACTTTTTTTGGGGTAAGACCCCGAGGTTAAATAGTATTATTCCAATCCTATTTATAACTATTATGATGGTTATTAGAAAAATGGTAGATTTATAATAGATACACGATAAAAAAAAATTTACACAGGAAATTCACCTATAAAATTTTATTCCCTCTCCTTACGATTAGGTACTACTTACTTAATTTTCTGCCATATGCCTGTCTTTCCCATTTTTTCTGTTTATTACAAATTTAGAAAGGTAAATTATACTAATACCATACTTTTTTATTCATAGAAGTATATATTATACTAAGCTAAAGATTTTATTTTTGACTTTTTTTCTTGTAAGACATAATATATTTTAATTATTTTTAAATTTTAAGCAGGCTTTCACTTATTAAGAAAAATAAAAAGATTGACCTTATTACCGAATAATAAACGATTGTTTATTGATGTTTTAGATAACAGTGCTAAGTATCACTTTTAAATAGTTGAAGAAACTAAAAATCTTTTCAAAAGATATATGACAAAAAAATTAATATAAATTAAAACAAAATTAATTTATTTATTCCAATCAAATTAAATAATTAATATGATTGATGAGTTATAGGTAACGTAGTCAAATAAAATATTAAATAATTTAATATTCATTTCAATCAAAATACATAAGACAAAAAATTAATGATAATTAAAATAAAATTAATTAATTTATTTCAGTCAAATTTATGTTATATGTTATTATTTAAAATATTGTTTTAGTGGTTTAATTTATTAGTTAAAATTTTAAAAATTAATTATATTTTACAATAACAAATTTTAATTATAAAAGTTATTTTTATATTATGTATATTTTGTCTCAATGGACAAATTTTTTTTAAATCCCATGTCAATTATGTTATTAATCGAAAGAATACGATTTTAATAATATAGAATGGATATATAAATAGATTAGACCTATGAATGCATGCCTTTATTTGCTAAGAGAGCAAAATTCAATCAATGTCCGTTTATTCCGGGTGACTTTTTCGACCATGAAAAGCAAAAACATAAAAAAAAAATAATTAAAACAATTATAGTACCTATCAATCATTCTCATTAGCCATCCTTGATCGTTCTGCTATAAAAGAAAAAAAAATTAACAGCAAATGTAAGCTGGCAGTGTGGTCTACTTTATTTCTTTTCTGTTTCTCTTATATATACTCCTTAATACTTCATCACTTAGCTTCTTACTTGTGTCGTCAACCATGAAGTTCAATGGCTTTTGTTTCTGCATCAGAGGCCCAAAGAATAAGGAAAACGAGGTGGAAGATGATGCTGACAAGGGAAACATCATCAAAGGTGGTGAAGCTTCAAAAACAGACGCAGCTCAGGGAGATGCTGCTGCGGTGACCGTGGCTGCCGACGGTGGTGGTGGTGACGGAAATGGCCATGGCCATGGCCATGGTGGTGAATCTGGTGCTAGCTGATTTCATTTATATAGATAGAGTAATGGTGAAACTCAACTTATTATTATTACATGCGTTTATAAGTTTTTTATTTAATACAAAAGGTTATGTTGTCTTTATGTGAAATTGTTAATTGAAAATTGTTAAATGATTTAATATATTTGAGTAAATTATTATCTAACGACTCTCAATTATCAATTTCACACGAAGAAAACTAATGCATGTGAGTTTTTACTTTTAGTTAATGTACGGTTATGTTTTATTTGCTCTACCGTTTTGTATTTGAATCTTTATTTTTAGTCCTATATATGTTTTTCAAGTTTTATCTATAATGCTTGATCGCTTCACTTGACTTTGTTTTCCATGGCATGACTCAAGATCGTGAATCATAGAACATTTTTATATGGTTTGATATCAGATTCAATTATTGTGGAAACTGAAATTTTGTTCATAATGGTTATCTGTAACTCTTGTACCACTGCGAAGGATTATCTTAAAGTAACATTTAACTATAAGTTAAAGAATTATTCTCTCAGATTAAGCGAAGGACATACCTTAGATAATTAAGGAGCGGATACATTTTTAATGGATAAAAATATTTTAACCGTTTATAATTATGCATAGTTAATTCAAGAAAATAATTAAAGATAGTTCTGTGATTCTGTCTATCAACTATAAAAAACTGTGTATCTAGTTATATAAGGCCGGTAGCATTGCCTTTTTTTTTACTATTATTATTGTCGAAAAGAAAAGAAACAAATAAAATAACCAAAAAGTGATTACCATGTATTCATAACACGCAGCGGAAGAAAAGAAGGTAATCCTAAAGATCTATTTTTTTTGTGCTTAAATTTTATTCCAATAATAAAGAATATATAGATTAGATCTAAATACCTGAGTACGCTAGTAAAAAATCTTTTTTCTCCTTCGATGGTACGAAGGCGCTATGTGTATCCACACTAAGATCAACCTTTGCTGTCAACTCCTTGACCAATGGACATCTGATCTAAATTGAGAAACCTCTTGCAACTCTTTGCACGTCATAAAATTCTTCTCCAAGAATTAGGCTCACATACATTTATGTGCGTAGAGGTAAAGGAATAAAACTCTTGTTATTCTCTCTTGTGACTTTCCTGTACTCTTGACGTACATATATATAGTATGAGATTTGTTACTGATTTTAAATTTGATTCTCAATTCAAATTTAAATCATATCTTGAAATTCCAAATTCGAATCATTCTAATTTTATGAATCATATCATAACTCAATTTGAAAACAGAATCAGTTAGGATCTCATCCAAATTCAGAAATAGAATAACTAATTATTCTCAAATCTCATTTAATATTCTCAATTATCATACTATTATTATATTTTTGGTGCTAGCAAAGTTAGAACACTCGTTAGTGTGTGACCCTATAGGTTCAATACTAAGCGAGTAGTAAATTAGTCGTACTAAATTTACTAATCAAGGTTGACGTCTAGCAACACTCCACAACGACCCGATAGTATGAAGTAATATATTTTTACTAAGAACCTCAGAAGAACAAAGTACAATTCCTTCCATCTTTTCAGCTCTTGGTTAACCTTTAGAGTATGGTTTAATTGTCAAACTCTAACTTGTTACCTTTATTATAATGAACTGTGAATGACCTAAGAAAGCATTTCTTCATTCATTCAATCCCCTTGGCCAAGGTTTTATTCCTCTCAGTCATTATAATCATAGAGCTCAAACTCTTTACCGAGAGTTGACGGATTTCTTATTGACTAATCATTAATTCTACAAGTATTTAAATCATACCCAATATCCATTCAACTAGCACCCTAGGGTATTAGGTGTCCGGAATCAAAGTATGATAAATACATTGTTAATTACTATGACATTCGCAGTTCAAAGGAAACTCTATTACTATGTTCATCTTGAGAATATCCTACTGACAAATATGCGGTAATTATAACCATTAGGAATTCTCAAAGTGAGTCAGTTCAATGGTCATATCTCTATATGCACCATTTATATATATAATTTAATAAATGAGATCTATTAATCTTCATCCAATGAAAACCATTATATATATATATTGGTCTTTTCGGATTATTAATGTCCTTTTTAATAATCCTATGACTAAGAACAATTTAGATTAAATTATAAAAGATTTATCTCTCAATATTATGATCACTATCACAATGATAAATATCTAAATTTAATCAAAGACCTTATTATATTAACATTTTAATATAATAATAATAATAAATTATTTAACACATGATTGATTGGATTGTGGTCATACTCCTTATTCCTAACAAAAAGAACTATCGAATGTAATTAAATTTCAATGCATATGTACAACCATTTCTTTTTCTAAACATATGATTAAATGACACGTTTCAATATTTCTCAAGCAACGACTAAATGGTTGCGAAGGGAAGCTGTATGAGAGTTGTTCAAATCGCTTTAACAGAAGTCCAAAACAATTTTGGATTGGATCTTGCTAGGGATACAATGGACTGTTTGTACAATGTATACAGTACTAGGGATAATAAACATCTTCCCAACATTTTGCCAAAATATTAAATTGATTCTTGACTTTTCGAATCTAGCGCTCTAATATCATGTCATGATACCACTCATCTCAAAAGATTCAGCTGATGAAAAAAAGTAATACTAATAATTATATTTCTAATACTCCATAAACCTCTATTGTACACATTGTACAAGTATTCAATTGATTTCTCATACTTTCCCTTTTAGATTACTTCAACTTATATATTTTCATGTCTTCTTTGGGGTGTAATTATAAACTCAAAGAAAATATCCCAAAATTCAGTTTCCAAATTTGCACTAAAAATTTTAATAAAAATTTTTTGGCGATCTTAAATTACTAATAGAGTCATTTGTGTTGATCCTGAACCAAAATTCTGGTGAGGACGCCGAGCTATGTGGATAATAGAAAAATTCGGCCAGCTGACATTGTCCAAATTAAGCTAAAAATATGTGCAAAATTTAGTTGTATGGTAAAAATTTGATTTTAATACATTGTTAGTATAAAATAATTTTATATGTATATTAAATTATATAATATTACATTAATAAAAAAATATATTTTATATTAATTACCTAAATAATTATATAAAATATTTTATGTCTTTGGAATATTAAAACAAATTTTTTTAACGAATCTAATAAATTTAATATGTTTACTATGCATTTAATTGAAAAGCGTCAATGTATTTATAATACAGAGGAGTGCTAGGACCAATAACTTTTGTGATTTTTAGCCATTAAATAGTTATTAATGATATTTTTAATGGTGTGAGATTTCATCCAATAGTGTAAGATTACTCATTTTCGTTTTGCTAGTTACATACTGGCCAGAATTTAATAAAGTTGCTGGCCCCTAAACTTTTTCTATAATATATTCTCTTATATCCAAAAGTATGTTCTGCTTTTTATTGAAATAAATAAAGAAAAAAGATTAATTCTCTAAATACGCACGGCTGCAAATAATCTCCAAAATGCGCAGCTCCATCTCAGATCCATCACCCATGAAGTGGATATATACTCCACCTCAGCTATAGTGCCCACGAAATGGGCCAGGTTTCCGTTACCTGGATAGCGCCCACGAAATGGGCGTTTCATGCCCGGCGTTCGCGAATTGGGCCATGACGATGGTGGTACACGCGAAATGGAACCAGATGGATAAGACTAGCGGACCAGACACGAAATGGACCTAAAGCAGTTGTACTCCACACGAAATGGAGCCTAGATTTTGCTATATAAAGGGCTGTGGTAGGCAGCTTGCAACCATGGTTGGAAATAATTGTTGCGCCACAGAGAAATTAATCTCCAACAACTCTCTCCCATCTCCATCTCTTCCCCTTCATCCCTTCTTTGTAAAATACTGAAGTTAGTATTTTGTTGTTCCTATGGCTATCGAAAATGTCTACGTTATCGTATATCCTAATGGAGAAATTTCTCTTACATTTGAAGGTATTACATTTGGACGATCCACTGTGGATAAAGATCCTGCCGCAAACATCGTTGTAAGAGCTAAAGAATGTGATCCTCATGAATACCAGTATGGTCGGAAAGAAGAAAATCACGAAGTTGACTTAGAGAATGCCAGTTGCAGTCGCCAACTCATTTGTGTATTAAAAAATGCAGATTAAATCTGACCAACAAATTTCGATGATGTTTTCTTATCATCAGAGCATTGGAAGTATATACTCATTGGAGCTATGTGTGTGTCTCCATGATGTTGGTGGAAGCTCCTCTAGTTCCAATAATCTGGTGCAACCTGGAAATTTCCATGCCGCCGATTTGATGCCATTCCAGGAGATTGTTAGAGCTCCGAGTCCCACCTTCAATGCCTTTGTGATGCACGAACAAACTGCAGGAAATCGTTGTGCACGTTCCTCCCCTTCTAACCAAGTTGCATCCCTAGAAGGTATTGTTGACGGGTTGGCAGACACTTCCGACAAAGATGAGATCGAAGATGATAGTGGTGAAGAAGCAGAAGTGGTTCCTGAAACCCAACCCGTTTACCGCGAGAAGGATCTTCCAAGTCGTGTCGAATTGGTTGGTGGATCTAGCGGCACTCCAGGCCACTATCTGTCTTTAAATCTCGTGGCAATGGATTCGACCACCACTGAAGACACACCGAGCAACTATGCTTTGTCCGGTGAGATGGAGCTGTAGGTTGGTTTGAAATTTCTCAATAGAGAAACTGCTATACTTGCCGTGAAAAACTACAGCATTCGTAGAAGTGCAAAACACTGGTGGTAGAGTCAGATCAAACTTGGTATGTATGTTGATGTAAGCAGTTTGGGGACCAATGTCATTGGAAGGTTCGAGTTTCGAAGACAAGGGCATCCAGATTTTGGGTGATTCAAAAATACGAAGGGCCTCACAATTGTTTGGCAAGCTCGATGTCGCAAGATCATGCTCAACTTGATAGCAAAGTCATCTGCCACCATATATATCCCATGGTACAAGCGAATGCTACTATTTGCATAAAGGTATTGCAAGGTTCCGTCGAGTCAGCATACGGGTACAAGGTTTCTTACAAGAAGGTTTGGCATGCAAAGCAGAAGGCAATTGCCAAAATTTATGGTGATCGGGAGGAGTCATACGACCAGCTCGAAGATATTTCAACGCACTGCAAGCTTTCATTCCAGCTAACCTTGTGAATTGAAAGTTATGTTAATTTATAAGTTGGAGTCCTTACAGCATGGTTTTAATTAAGTGTAGTTGTATCAGGTACAATTGTTGACCTCCAAACGCGTCCGAACTATGTTGGCAACACGTTGGACCGGCACAGTGTCATATTTCATCAGGTTTTTTGGTCATTTCCGTCCTGTGTTGAAGCCTTCAAGCACTGCGTGCCCCTTGTATCAGTGGTCGGAATACACTTGTATGGCAAATACGCAAGGACCTTGTTGATGGGTATAGCGCAGGATGGGAATAACAACATCCTACCCATTGCTTTTGCAATTGTCAAAAGGGAGAATACTGATTCGTGGTTCTTTTTCCTATCGAATCTAAAGAGACATGTAACGACTCAACCAAGGATACTACTTATCTCTGATCGGCATGCAGCAATAAAGGCTGCTTTAGAGCGGGCTGGGTGTGGATGGAAACACAATGTGTACTATGTGAGACATATTGCCTCTAACTTTGCAACAAGTTTCAAGAGCAAGGAAGCAAAAAGGCACCTAGTCAACGCGGCGTATTCTAAGACACAAGAGCTGGCACAGTACTACATTGAGTTAATTAGCAGCGAGGATACGGTCACATCTCCATGAATGATGGCCTGGATCTGAGGGTTAGAGCCGCCGAAGTGGTTACAGCATCGTGATGAGGGCCGTCGATACGGTCACATGACAACCAATCTGTCGGAGTATATCAACTCAGTTCTCAAGAAAACTCGCAACTTTCTGGTATGTGCAATTGTGAAGTCTACCTACCATCGTCTTAATGCATTATTTGTCAAGAAGGGTCGAGAGGCACAGTTGCAGATCGCATGTGGTCAAGTTTTTTCACAATTTCTGTAGAAAGCAATACTGGCAAATAGAGAAGGTATTTCCCAAATGCTTGTTCAGTCGGGAGATAGCGGCCGTCGGGGGTACAGTGGTTTACGGTTTACCTAGAACATGGCAGATGTGACTACGGATACTTTTTGGCGTTGCACTATCCATGTGCTCATGCGTTGGCTGCATGTGCACATGCAAGGGTTGATTGGCAGCGTTATGTCATGGCAGTGTATTATGTTGAGAGCGTGTTCTGGGTTTACCAGATGGAATTTCCTCTAATGCCGAACAAGGAGTTGTGGGCACCATACGATGGTGAACGCGTCGTTCCCAACCCCCATCTCCGATGAACAATGGAAGGACGTCCGGTGTTGACGAGGACCAGGAATGAGATGGACAAGGTAGAGTCGGGACTTGGAAAGCGTTGCGGACTTTGCAGACAACCGGGTCATACAAGACGGAATTGTCCGCATATTTCTTCTACTTAGTATTGCATGTTTCCAGTTATGCCATTTCATCTAAGTCGCTTTGTATTTTACATTATAATGAAGCATGTTTATTGTTGGTTGTTACTTTCCTTAAGCTTACAACATTGAATTTATGTTACATATGTTTTCAATGTTAATTAAAACGAATTTTGGATAAGTAACCATCATTATAGAAATGTGGAAACAACAAAAAACAAGTAAATAAAATAGATATAACCCAAACATACCTAACTTAAACTATATGAAACATCACAAGGAAATACAAAGTACATGAAACTAAATACTATGTAGACTCCACTAATGGTTGTCGTGACCCAATCTCCCACCTGTCCCACGTGAAGGAGCTCGAATATCACGATGAGGATGACCTGTATCGGCCTTCTCCACGGCAAGATCAGCCCCTATGAATGAAAGACGTCGGCCTTGAATGAACGAACATCATAACTTGGTGGTATGCGGACGGGCCACCACCCATCGTCGTTTCGGGCCGACTGTCGATGGAATGTATCGATATTCAAGGGAGGGTTGGCGCGGTCCTTGTTTTCCCCCAAATTGATGCAACACTTTGTCGATATTGAGGAACTCAATCCACCAGAATAATATTAGAGGTATAACTAAGGTGTAAAAGTTTCCATGAGAATGGCCGAGAAATTCAGCAGGCACTCTCAACAGAATACGAGGATCTATGTATGGCAACCAATTAAACTGCAAGTAGAGGACTATAACATAAACACATATTAACACGAACACCATAGATAAATATCAACAAAGGATAGATCGTACCTCATCCACTTGCAGATTGTCCAACCTCAGGCGGTGCCTAAGTAGGCGTTGCTCAGCGTAGTCATTGTATTCCTTCTTCCCCGCCCACCTGATGGAAAACGAGTACGTGCAAATAAGTTGTATACTGAACAACAAATCAAAATTTATGACATAAGGAAACTAAACAGGATAGGCCACATGATACCACACCTTGTTGCTAATGGAAAACTATGCGGCGTCGCCACATCTAGTGCCCAGAATGATAGGCCGTAATAAATCTACGACATTAACAACGTATGATAGCTAGCCATACCTTCGACGGTGTAATCTGTTGCCAGGCACATGACTCGATATAACCAACAAAGACATGCGCTACCCCAACTATAAGTGCTGATGGCATCAAAATCGCCTTACAAAGGTAGGTAACAAACGTGGACTGTGTTGTTGGCCTTGTCCGGCAGTAGCACGCCCCCTCCAACAAATACAAAATGTAACAACGGGCATACTGAATCAAGACATCATCTGGTACGTCAAGCGGCATCTGTTGAAGACGAGTTTTGATCCACTTTAACTTTATGTTGTACTTTGTTGTCCCAACATGTCCGGTTGGAACATCACCAAGTAGCTCATGGCACCATTGCCATATATCTCTCTGGTGAAACTTGCTCCATGACCTTAGAGTACAAAGTCTCGCCATCAATGGGTAACCCTAACTGCATTGCCACATCCTCCAATGTTATGGTACACTCATCCCATGGGAGGTGAAATGTGTGTGTCTTGAGTCACCATCGTTCAACAAATGTACTTATCAGTGGATTGTCATACTCAAAACGCTTTATTAATGACGCATAATAAAATCTTGCTCGTCATAAATATGGTTCAAGTCTTTGCCGCCTGACATCCATGCTTGGATCTGCTGGCTCCGATGTGAAAACATCAACAAGTGTGCCATGCGACGTCAGAACACATGCGGGCTACAACATCGAAACAGGAAGAGCACACTTAAATTTACACTAGCAAATATTAAATAATGATAAAGACTAATAACAAAATTAACAACAGATGATCACTGAAACTAATCTTATGAATCAAATGCGCGACAATGTGAACTTCATCTAACCGATTAAGATTTTCTTCCACGTTAATACCACCACCATCGCCCATGTTACACTTTTCTAATCAAACCACAGCACAAAATTATTAACCAAAACACACTTTTTTTTAGATCTCTTTTCCACGGTTTATAATTCTTAACCCTCTCTTCCACAAATTTTCAATGCATGCTGCATTTGATCCCCTACCCGTCTCCCCTTTATATACACATCAATTCATCAACCCCAACCATGCCACCCCATGCACCTAATGCATGCTTGTATGGGGACTGGAGCACTGGAACCTTACAGCCTTCACCTGAAACCCATACGATTTTGTTACTGCTGTCATTGGTGTGCACATTTCGTGGGCGCCGCAAAAGAGATGGGCTATTTCGCGTGTGCCAGACACGCCATGGTCTAATTCGTGGTCGCCGCAAGTGACATGGCCATTTTGTTACTGATGTGGTCCATCTCGCGGATGCCAGGGTTGAGATGGAGGTCAACGCCTTTTTTGTCAGGTCATGTCTCCATTTCGTGGACGACTGCTAGGAATTGGTGGCTACACCCATTTCATGGGTGATTAACATGAGATAGAGTTGCGTATTTTCGAAATCAGTTTCATGTATGCGTATTTAAAGAAATAATCTTTTTTTATTTATTTCAATAAAAAAATCGGTATGTTCAAAGGTCTATTATAATAATATTATATGATCAAAATATAACTTTTTACCGAAATAATTTGCAAAGAAAGAAGAATATAAAAGCGATTTTGTTAGGTAGATAATAATTTTTGTAAACAATGTGAACAATAAATTTTAAAATTAGCCTAATAAAATAAAAAATACACTACACCTCTATAAAAATTATAAAAAATATAAATAAAAAAAAAATACCATATATATAACTATATTGTTCATTAAACTCATTATCTACCTATACTTTTTTTTTATAAAAGACATACCGGCTCAAGCAATTAAATTTGACTTGTTAACAATATGTTCATGCATTCTACTAATCCTTAGGTATACATATACTTGAGATTGTGATTAATTGCCAATAAAAAATGAGTTATTAAATTAATTATTATATATTTATATATAAATAAATATTATTTAACGGAAATATGTATGAGCCTATATTTTATAATTTAATATATATTTTATACGAATAATTAGGTGATTAATTTTTTATTTATACATAGCACAATTTTTTCGTTATTTATGATTGATTGGTGGTAAAAGTAGAAATATACAAGAAATGAGGGTGAAAAACTAATTTCTAGATAAAGGAGGAGCAAGTTGGTGCATATATGTGACGCGTGGATTGATGTTTGAAAAATCAGATGCAAACCTATTTATATTCTTCTCTTTCTTTCTCTCTTTCTCTCTCCATTTTCTTCTGTCTCATACCATCGACATTGTTCTGCTCCTTCTTCTGTTTCTCCCTTTCCCTCTTCTCCGTTCCACTCAGCTCCAACTCCAAAAACTCTATCCCAAACCCTACAACACCCTTCCATTTTTCAATTTTCCATTTCTCCTCTCGATTTCTTCCGCTCAGCTCCCAATTCCTTCGAATCGGTGGCCAAGAGGACCAAATTTGAGAGGAGACGCGATCGATAACACGCACACCCCGACCTTCCAGAATTTTCCCTCATGGCGGCCTCCGCAACCACCAGCCAGGTCTATGTCGACGTCATCGAGGACGTCATCGTCAAGGTTCGCGACGAGTTCGTCAACAATGGCGGCCCCGGCGACGAAGTTCTCAAGGAGCTCCAAGCTGTAATCTCATCTTCTCTGCATCTATTTTTTTCTCTCTCCGTTCCTTATTCTGAAATCTTGATATCTTCTTTGATTTGATTTTTTTCCTTGTAATTGCATGACTGGGATCCGTACTTTCTTGAAATATGATTTTATGTAGTATGCAAGAGGTTTTGTTGCTCAGCTGGTTGATTTAGGGCCTGGATCCGATCATTTATTCGAGTTTCAGTTTTATTTATGGATTTCGTATTATTTTTTGTTATTGAGTTATGTTGATGATGTATTTAGATGTGGGAATCAAAGATGATGCAAGCTGGTGTTATTGTTGGTCCCATTGAGAGGTCCAATGGAGCTAAGCCAACCCCTGGTGGTCCAATTACTCCGGTTCATGATCTTAATGTGCCTTATGAGGGGAATGAAGAGTATGAAACTCCTACTGCTGAAATGCTTTTCCCACCTGTGAGTTTTAACCAATACCATAATCATAAGTTTTTACTTCTAGGGTATCCCTTAATGTGATTTCATGAGTTAACAACTTCGGGTTTTAATACGGGCTTCTCTTTGAATGTGTAGACACCCCTGCAAACTCCTATGCAAACCCCTTTGCCAGGAACTGCGGATAATTCTATGTATCACATACCTACTGGACCTAGCGACTACTCTTCTTCTGGAAATGATACAGGAGGAAACACTGATTTAAAAGGAGGACTACCAAGTCCATACATGGTAACGGATATTTTGTCTTATCAACTCCATAGTTAATTATATAAAAAATTTCCAAAAAATTTCCCCATGTGTGTTTTCAACTTTCCATTGTTTTAGTTTCTCCATCACTATTCTCTGTTTATGCAGTTGATTGCCATTGGCCAAGACCTTGTTATTAGATGCACATGAATATTTTGTTGTTAGTAGTATTATTGGTACATTGATATTGTCCTTAAATCTTGCAGCAGCAGCAGCCTCCTTCTCCTTGGATGAACCAGAGGTCTTCACTTGATGTTAATGTTGGTTAGTCCCGTTTAAATTTAGGACAGTGTTTAATTGGACTCCTTTGCAAAATAATGATGATGTTTATTATTGTAGCTTATGTGGAAGGGCGGGAGGATGCAAATAGAAGAACTTCTAATAAACCCTCAACGCAGGTACGCATTATAGTGAAGTATTACAGAAGAATGCTTGTGCCTTTTTGTTAAAATTTGGTGAGCCCTAATGGTAGAGTTCTTTTGATGAAGCCATCATATATGTTGTGTGTGATTTTGTCTAGAATGCTAACTCTGATCTTTAAGATTAAAATATGAAAATCTCATTTAGATATTGTTAATGCTTGGAAAAAACCATGCAGGACTTCTTCAGGGCACCCACAGGGAAGCGAAAACGTGATGATTTGCCTTCACAATATAATGCTGGTGGATATTTACCTCAGCAGGATGGAGCTGGAGATTCTGCATCTGGACTTCTTGAAATTGAGGCATGTTTTTCTTCTTATTGGCCAGCATGATTTGATTATTTATTTATGTATGCTGTCATTTGCAATTAGTTTTGTTGTGACTTGACTAATGATGTAAGTAGGCTAGTTGTCAGCTCTTTTTTCATTTTTAAATAAAAGATAAATAATCTTCCCATTGTTATTTTCTTGATTTGTGATTTGACTTAAACTGAACGGATCAAGGTTACATGTTGGTAGACATTAAACAGCGGTTAATTTGTTGATTGCCTGTCTATCACTCTATTACCGCCAAAACTTGTGTTTTTTTCATCTTTAAAGCTTGCCTTATCTAAGGTTGGGATTTTACATCAAGGCCTTCAATTAAAATAGAAAAATTGTTGAAGACTATATTAGTTCACCAGAAACCAAAATGGTCTATGTTTTATTGTGGATGAAATCATGTATGCAATAAACATAATACCACGAGAAGAGATATCAGGTTAGTGCTTGGGTTCCTGGCTCTGTCCAAATCCCTTTCTTTGCTAAGATACAAAATTTTCCTTCTCAAAATGGCCAGCAGTATGAATATTTACTCAAAGCCTCTTATGGATTTATCATAATGTTTCAATTGTCAGCTTCTTACTCTACTCCTGTGTATTGTTCTTTTGGTTTTATGTAGTACATGTACACAACATATCTATTTCTATCTATTTATTATTCATGGACTTGCATCTGAACGGTCAATTTTTCAGGTATGTGGAAGGGGAATCCCCATTAATGCACATCATACTACTACTAAAGAAAACATGCTTGCCGATGGAGAGTGGCCAGCTTGTAGGATTCCTCAACTTGATGGACCAATTCCTTTTGATGATGATGTGGTTTCTACTCCAAACGTGAGTAGACACACTTTTCTCCTTCTCTTCTGTTATGATTTGAGTTATGTATTTAGATGTTTACTTATTCTAGTTTTCTGTTCTCTTTCTTTTGTGCCAAAAATGGATATGACCCCTTGAAATTTTGGTCTTTGGTAAAGAGAGGCATCTTCTTGCAATTTAACCAATAATATATGTTGAAAGGAGGTTTTAATAGCCACTTTTAATTTTTTTTTTTACGGAATCTCATTTATAATCCCCTCAGCAGCAGATTGGTTTGGTGCTAGGTAGCAAGGATAATTATACATTCAAGTACTCACATTTTACATGGCTGCCTGTGTTCACTTTTTAGTGTGAAAAATATTAGCTCCCTTTTCCCTGGTTCTTAGCTGTTAAAAAGAGTAGTTTGATTGCAATTCTGAGGAAATATGTAGGCATGTCAATTTATTAGAGGCATGAAATAAGATAAGGTCCTGGTTGAATGGGCAATTATCTGAAAACTCCATATGCTTCATTGGACATTTTTATCACCATGTCTCGTTATTCAACCGGTTTTACTGGATTTGTTTGATCCTGTGGCAGATATATAATTATGGAGGAGTGTTCAATGAAGACTACAACGTTGCAAATACGCCTGCTCCTCCTGGTATACCTAGACCACGGAAATATTAATTATATTTCTTAGATTTCTTTTGTGGTAATGACAATCACAAATATTGATGATGATGATCTACCTTTTTATTAGAGGTACCGGCAAGCACTCCTGCACTTGTAGCTGAAAATGAGGCAGTAAATGATGATGACAACAACGACGATGATGATGAACCGTTAAATGAGAATGATGATGATGACGATGATGATGATTTGGATGATCTGGACCAAGGAGAGGATCAAAATACACATCATCTTGTTTTGGCCCAGTTTGACAAGGTGACAACTGACAACCTTCCTCCACTTTGTGTTCTTTATATATGCAGTGCTAGAGTTGCATAATCAATGGTTTGGGGCTGCAGAATCCTTTTGTGACTAATAGTCTTACTAAAATATAGGTGACACGTACCAAGAGCAGGTGGAAATGTACATTAAAGGATGGCATCATGCACATAAATGATAAGGACATTCTCTTCAATAAGGTGTGTAATATTATATAAGGGGAAGAAACGATATTCTATTCGTCCTACCTTTCGAGTTTTTCAAATTGTCATGATGAGTTACTTTATTTATTGTGCAGGCGACAGGGGAATTTGATTTCTGATTTTGTTGGAGTGCTTTAGGTTATAATAGGTGTCAGTTAGTGTTTCGTAATCTTCCTTTGATTATTAATTGCAAGCTTGAGGAGGAGAATGGAGACAATTGTTTTTGATGTTGGCCTCTTGTACATAATGGATGAGCAATTTTTTTCCCCCTTTAAAGATGATTAGGTACTCAGCATTTCCTGAAGTGCAAATCTGGTTATGTATGTAGTTCCTTCTTCGGCTTTTGTATAAATAGATATTTTGGTTAATTTCAGAATTGCTTTGTATGATAATAATGGAATTTATGTAGGCCTGGTTCAAAGTTCAAACCATGATGTGTCTGGATTCTAAACTTGCACAAGGCATTGCTTGATTGAACAACACATGAACAAGAGCATGTGATGACTGTGTTCGGAAACTATGATTTTGGTCTATTATTATTAAAGAACAATATGTAATAAAATTTATTTTTTTTGTCAATATTTGGTCAATATTAAGTTTTAAATATTAAAATTTAAATTCTAAATTTTAATATTATAAAAATAAGATATTAGTCTAAAATATGGTAAAAAATATTTGTCTCCTAACATTTTTTTAAAAGAATAACTATCATTTGGTTGAATTTAACCCTTTTTATATTTAATAGGAAACAAATATTTAAAAAAAAATGGAAACAAATATATTTAACATCTTGAATTAATTGTAGACCTATACTTTTGCTCTCTGTTTAGACTATCATGAATATTAGTTTCTCATATTAAAGATTAACAAAGAAGTGATGTGATTTGAAGAACATAATTTGTAATTGTGTTATTAATAAGACTTTTAAGGATAAATAACTTTTTTTCCGATTTTAATTCAGATAAAATAGTTTTTTCTTTAAAAAAATGCATTATAGCCCTCTCAAAATTGTAAAAATTCTACTCTTTTTACTTTTTACTAACCATGATCTTTTAGGTGCTAACGTTAACGAACATACCATTGAGCATTGAGGCACGTTATATTTTACAAGACACTTTGCATGTTATCCTTAATGAACTTTAAATCAATTACAATTATAGTTGGTGAAATTTGTTGTACTTTTATCTTTTATTTGGAGTCATGAATTGCAATTTTCTAGATAATTATTTTGTAGACCTAAAATCTTTCAGGTGACAAAATGATAGTTTACCAATTTTCAAAAAAAATAAAAAATCACTTTTTTTTTCTACAAAAGGGATAATAAAAGTACACAAAAGGAGGTAATAAAAGTAAGATTTAGGATTTAGACAAAGATAACAATGCAAATTTTTTTAAAAAAATTATATTTAATATATTAAAATGTTTTGAAGGATACATAGTTTTTCAGTTCATTTCTCCCTCACTAGTCACTACCAAATTATCACGAGAGCATAGAGAGAGCGAGGAAAAGATGAGAAAAGAAGGAAGCATATATTGACGCGTGGATTTATCTTTAAAAATCGGATGCAAACCTATTTATATTCCTCTTTCTCTTTATTCTCTCTCTCACTCTCTTTCTCCGTTTCTTCTTACCATCGACATTCTTCTCTCTCTTCGCCGTTTCAGTCAGTTCCCACTCCACACTCTCCAAACCCTATAACACCATTCCAATTTTTCATGACTCCTCTCCGTTTCTTCCACTGAGCTCCCAATTCCTTCGAATCGGTGAGCAAGAAGACCCAATCGGAGAGGACACTCTACAATACGCGCGCACTCGCGCACCCTTAGAGCTTCTAGAAAATTTCCGTGATGGCGGCCACCGCAACCACCAGCCAGGTCTACGTCAACGTTATCGACGATGTTGTCACCAAGGTTCGCGACGAGTTCATCAACAACGGTGGCCCCGGCGAGGAAGTTCTCAAGGAGCTCCAAGCTGTAATCTCATCTTTTCTCTCACTCCGTATTTTCTCTCCATTTCTTATTTTGCTTCCTCCATATCTTTCTCTTCTATCACATGAATGATATTCGTACTTCAATTGAAGTATCTTCGATTTGGTTTGCAAGATATTTTGTTTCTGAGCTGGAGCTGGTTGATTTAGGGTTAGATCCGATCAATTATCATATTCCTGTTTAGTTTATTTATTGTTATTAAGATGTTTACTTTTTGTTTTATGATTTATTTAGTTGTGGGAATCAAAGATGATACAAGCTGGTGTTGTTGTTGCTCCCATAGAAAGGTCCAATGGAGCTAAACCAACGCCAGGTGGTCCAATTACTCCGGTTCATGATCTTAATGTGCCTTATGAAGGGAATGAAGAGTACGAAACTCCTACTGCTGAAATGCTTTTTCCCCCTGTGAGTTTTGACCAATACCATAATCATAATTTTGTTATGCTAAGGTTTAAGTTGCCTTTAATGTGATTTTTGAGTCGGGAACTGTGGGTATTTTATGTGATTCTATTTTTCTGAACTTGCAGACGCCTCTACAAACTCCAATGCTAACCCCGTTACCAGGAACCGTGGATAACTCTATGTATAACATCCCTACTGGACCGAGCGACTACACTTCTGGAAATGATACAGGAGGAAGTGCTGATATAAAAGGAGGACAATCTAGTCCATACGTGGTAAAGCTTATTTTGTCAGATTGATTCATTCATTGTATAAAAATTTCAGAAAAAATTCCTCATTTCTTCAGTTTCTCAATTACTGTTTTCCATTTATTCAGTTGCGTCAATTGATGGCCACTGGCTATTCCCTTGTTATTAAACCATGTAAGTGCATCTTTAAATTTTAGTGCATTCATATTGTCCTTAAATCTTGCAGCAACAGCAGTCTCCCTCACCCTGGATGAACCAGAGGCCTTCACTTGACGTTAATGTTGGTGAGTCCCCTTTAAAATTTGGGACAAAATTAATACGGCTTTGTGTAATGTAATGACGATGTGTATTACTGTAGCTTACGATGAAGGACGGGAAGAGGCACAAAGAGGAACTTCTAATCAACCTCTGACACAGGTAAGCGGAGCCAGTGAGGTATTATAGAAGAATTGTTGTGCCTTGGTAAAAATTGAAGGGATCTTATGCTAGTGTTCTTGTATGAAGCAGCAAATATTCCTGTCTTGTTATATATATTAACAGGCTGATTTTAATGCTAAATATGAACTTAAAGAGTTAATATATGATCATCTCATTTGGATATTTCTTATGCTTGAAAAACACCTAGGAATTCTTCACAGCCTCCATGGGAAAGCGAAAACGCGACGATTTGTCTTCACATTATAACAATGCTGATGGATATATACCCCAGCAGGATGGGGCTGGAGATTCTGCATCTGGAGTTTTCGAAATTGAGGTACATGTTGTTCTCTATTGGCCAGTATAATTTTATTTATTTATGGTGGGTTTTGCATCTTGTTTGTAAGTGTCAACCTTCTGGTTTTGAATATTTAATATTTCTGCTTTTATTGTAATGAGTTTGTAATTTATGACTTATACTGAATGAATAAAAGTTATAAGATGGACAATTCACAATTTAACTAGAGCTACACGTAATGTGTTAGGCATTTAACCGAAATTAATCTGTTGGTTTTCACAATAATCTATTCTTTTCAAAAGAGCCTG
>NC_029779.3:25331267-25375906 GCF_000817695.3 Arachis duranensis
CTTAAGGTTGAAATTCAAAAAGCTTTCAAGAAGAGAAAAAATGGTTGAACACTATCTAGCAGATATTTCTATTTCTGTCAGTTTATTAAATATAGGATTTGCATTGAACATCAATTTTTCAGGTATGTGGAGGGAGAATCTCCATTAATGCACATCAAACTACTTCTAGAGAGAAAATGTCAGCTAACACAGAGAGGCCAACTTCTGGGATTCCACAACTTGATGGACCAATTCCTTTTGATGATGATATGCTTTCTACTCCTAATGTGAGTAGAGATACTTTCTCCTTTTTATTATATTATATTTTATTATTATTATGGGGTCTCCTTTCTGCTATGATCTGAGCTTGTAATGGGATGCTCTCGGATCAATTATTTTTTCTTCTTTGCCTTTACATCAGCATATGCATTAATTATGTTGTTTACTTATTCTAGTTTTCTGTTGCACTCTAACTCTTTGGGGGAAAAGGATGCATAGGTCTTGTACTTTTAGACTTTGTTAATATGTACCCCAGATTTGCATTTAATAACTCTCTACAATGTTAAAGTAAGGTTTCAATAGTAACTTCTTGTCTAATTTAATTTGATCGGATTGGGGACTCGCTGATCTTTGGTAAGTTATTATAAGTAAGTAGCAATGGAAGTTGTAAATTTGCATGCACAGTTCTCTTTGATTTATTGAAAATATGAGTTCCTTTTCCCTGTTTCTGTGCCAAATACAGGACTTCAGTTGTAGTCTTGAGGAAATATTTAAGCAGATCAAATTCTTAGTGGTTAAATTTTCAATTGATGGTGGATGTCGTAATATAATTCGGAACCTGAATTAATTATATAATTGACAATGATACATATCACACTTGTTTGCTACTTTTTGGTGGCTGATAATAGTTAGCCAAATAAGCGGAAATAAGTAATATTGGATTCTGAAATTCTATTTCTTTGGTAATTCATTCCGTGCTTCATTTGGCACTTTCCTCACCATGTTCTATTTAATCATCTGTGATGATTCTTCTAATCATGTGGCAGATATACAACTATGAAGGAGTGTTGAGTGAAGACTACAACATTGCAAATACGCCAGCTCCTCCTGGTATGTTGAGAACATGGCTATATTAGTGTTTTATCTTCAAGATATACGTATTGCTGATGATGTTTGACCTTTTTATTAGAGGTACCAGTAAGCACCCCTGCTCTCATTGCTCAAAATGAGGTGGCAAATGATAATGAAGAAGAAGACGATGATGATGATGAGCCATTAAATGAGAATGATGATGATGATGATTTTGATGATCTGGACCAAGGAGAGGATCAACATACACATCATCTTGTTTTGGCCCAGTTTGACAAGGTAACCCAATCTTCATCCACGACGAGTGCTTATTTGATAGAGTGCTGTTGAAATATGATATAAATGGTTTGGGTTTGTAGAATCCTTTTGTGAATAAAAATCTTACACACACTACAAATATAGGTGACACGTACAAAGAGCCGGTGGAAATGCACACTAAAGGATGGCATCATGCACATAAATAATAAGGACATTCTCTTCAATAAGGTACCTTTGTCTTTAAGGAGAAACAAATAACGGCATTTTTTCATCCTTTCCTTTCAACTTTTTTTCAGAATGTTACTATGAATTCTACTTTACACTTGTGCTGGCTACAGGGGAATTTGATTTCTGATAGTGTAATTAGTCGAAAGCTTGAGGAGGAGAGGAATCCTTTATTTTATATATGCCTTGGAGACTATTCTTTGATGTTGGCCTGTTGACTAGTGTACATAAAGGATGAGCAATTTTCGGCCTTTAGGTACTGAGGCATCACCGTTTTCAAGTACGTAGATCTTTAGTACTGTATAATTGTTTAAATTTAAGAATTGATTTGTATGATAATCATGGGATTTGGCTTAATCGCAATAGGCTAGACAAGAAGCTTGTTAGTGTTCAGAGGAGAAATTAATGATGATTAATGACTGTAGTATGTTTTCAATGTCTGCATCGTTGATGTATGTACCTTGTATGTATTCGTCTTCGCTATCCAAATTCTCACAAGTATATAAATCTTATATTATTTGTAAGTTTGCAGCAGTTGTGGCGTTTTATAAAAGACTTGTTACGTTCTCTTATGACAATCGCTTTCAATAAAAAGAAAAAGAGAAATTACCATCTGCGAGTCTCGTGAGTCGTGAACCATACCTGTTTGCAAAAGCAGCGAGTTAACACAAGACAATGGATACTAGTAATACTCACATATTGATATGGGTGCCTTGCAATACGTGTCTTTTCAGAAGCACACAACAACGACAATAGTATAACCATCTTAAACCAACCTTAAATACTATATGCATTCATAAGAAATTCATTGAAATTGCAGAAAGGTCCTCACCTCCCTCCTTCAAAAACCCTACAAACTAGAGACAAAGACTAATGCACTCTATAGTACAATACTATCATATTCATTGGCCGTGGTTCACAAAGACGCATTGCTTTTGGAAGACACTGCACAAATTTGGCTCAGGAAATGAAGCGAAAGCTGGATGTTCCCACCCGGCGTTCAACGTTGAGGATGAGCTGTTTCTCTTACCTTCATCATTGCTGCTGCCATTATTATTCTGTGATGATTCAATCGATTGTTTAGCTGTAGTTTCCGGCGATAGGATGAGTGGCGATAACAAAGGAATCGCCTTGGAAGCCTCGCCAAACGGGTTAGCAGGGCGGCTGCCGATCACCTTTTCAATCTCAAGTGAAGCTGGCGCATGCATCTGTAGCCTTGTTGGGCACCCTCCTCCTGCTCTGCCTCTCTTTATCATCATCGTCTTATTCTTCCCTCTGTCCTCCATCACAAACGTTTGGGATGATGATTCTTCTTCCATGAAATCTTCTTTATCGAGCTGCATGTTAATGATCCTCTTCTATCTTTCTCCTTGTTATTCTATTTGTTATGCAAAAGCTTATAACACTTCAGACACATACAATGACTCCAATGATAATCACTTTTAGCTTCACACTACAAAATGCAGTTTCAAGCGTTACAAAAAAGAAAGGATGATAACAAGAGAAAAGAATAATATGCAAAGGTGGTATACCTGATTTTCCTTCCTTCAGTAACGTAACAACTGTTTTTCAAACGTGTGAATTCAAACCAAAACGGTTTGTCCTATTTTTGGATGGTTCTTATTTTGTTTTAGGACGATGTGTCCCTTATAGCCTTTGTTCTCTCAGTCAAAGTTTTACCGTTTCATCCTTTTCTTCTTCTTTTTTTTTTCCACCGGAAAATATGGAGGAGAAATGGGAAACAAGCATTTCCTGTTTTTGGATAGTGTGTTTGCTTCTTTATTAGCTGTCTAATACATAATTTTAGTTTCCTTCTTTTTCTAGTTTTAGTTATATATCATCATTACTTACATTGTTAAGAGTAAAAGAGATTAATTAAAATCACATTTTTAAAGTATTACATATTTTTTTTATTTATTGTTTTCAATCGTGCCTTTAACTTTGTACAAAGTTTTATAAGAAATCTCATCTTCACTTATCATAAAGAAAAAAAAAATGAGAAGAAAAGGAAGATTTGAAGTTTATTGTTAACAGAAAATCCATAAAGTGAGATGGATAGCTTCTGTTTTTATTTTTTTTCCTAACTCCTTTTTTTTCCTTTGGCTCCTACCATTTCCATTTTTTTTAAATAATATTGTTTGAAAGATAAAAAAAAAATCAATTTAAACAGTATAAATTTATTTTATTTAATATTTATTAATTATCACTAGAATTAATAAATGCTGAAAAGACAAGTTTAAGTTGTTTAGGCTAATTTTTTATTATCTTCGCTATCATTACTATTTTCTAAAAGTGCTCTAAATTTGTCATTGCAATATCCGAATTATAAATGGAAAAAGTGAAAAACTAATATATATGTATAGGAAGCTCAAGTTATAATGTTACTGAAGACGTTAATTATCAATATGAATGAGATGGTATCGTTCACTATTCCATTCCTTCATCTTTTTTTCGGATACAAGCGATTTTTTATTTTAAATTTAAACCGTCTTATAATATTTGTTTAACAATAACTTGGCTATATATTTCTTGTAAGTTCAACGCCAGTAATTAAATTCTTGTTGACTAACTCATATCTTAAACTTTATTAATTAAGAATTCGATCTATTTAATGCATTTACTTTATTTTATTTTTATTTTAATTATAATATTTCAACCCACAAATATTGATTATTTTTAAACTATAACATAAAACATAAATAAATAAAAAAATGTAGGCTAATAGGCAATAAAATGCGTATTAATTCACTAGTGATAATAATAGATATAACTCATTCAGATATAATCGAAGGTAAAAGCTAATTAAATTTAACTTAACTTCTAGAAGCTAATTAAACAAAAATATTGAATTTGAAGAATTCCTTTGTATTATACATTGTATACATTCTTACATATAGCCATATTGGCATATACACAAATGTTGAAACTACATCTTCTTCTTAGGACTTCTAATTTGCTTGCACAATCTTTCCATGGTTTCCTTCCTGGCCAACTGCAAAATTATGGAACAATCAAATTAAATTTGTCTACTCTTGTATCAGCAAAATAGTTTGCATGAAACTTTGAGGAATAGTAAAGATAAATGATGGTGCTATTCACTTGTTCTACTTCACAATACCTGTCACTTAAAAAATTTGATACATTAATCACTTAATATAGTTGAATATAATTGGTATTTAGATACATCGAGATGTCAAATTTTCACAAATCATAAAGAGGATTATTCTGGATGAGATTATTATAGATGTAATTATTTATGTGCCTCTTTTTATCTATCTATATAAAAATTTAAGAGACTTTTGTATGAAAAGACGTATCAGAGATATAGATTAAATTTGTGGGAGAAGTGATTTCATGAGAAAGATAACGAAGAAGTGGTGATATATATACCTTCACGTGTGGGAGTAGTTTTGATTGTGGCACATTGTTGTGACGGTTCCTCATTCCCAAGCAAAGAGTTCACAGCTCCTATCACCTTCTCCATCATACCTGCATTATTAGAAGGAGCTTTCCTAGGACTTGTTGATTCATATATCACTGAAGCATCACTTTTGGTGGTGGAAATATTCACCGGAGGAGGAGACGACGACGACGATGTGAATGAAGCCGACGAAGGAGACCCCATGTTGGAATAAGCTGGTATAACTTTCTCTGCTATTTTTTCATTCCTTATTGTGCTGAAGGAAGCAGTGTTATGCAAAACATGTTTCTCAGATATTACTGGATCTGCTCTTGGATGCTGCCTTGCATTCTCTTTGTATATCTCAGGTGCCACCTCTGATTCATACACTGAAATGTAAAGTAATTGACACAAATCATTATAGTCAAAATCTTTGAACAATTGTTGATGAATTCAATGATGTTTATTATTATTACATACTAGGAGCTCCAAGGTATTCAGCATCAGCATATTCTTCCACATCATCTAAGCTGACACCCCATGAAGGAGTGACATTGTTAATGTTATTATTATTATTATCCTCTATTCTTCTCTTGCTGAGGCTATATCTAAGCTTCCTTGCTTTCTCCTTCACTTTGGTGAGAACTGATTTCTTTTGATAGAGGCCATGGTCTTCTTCCAGGTCTTGGTGCTTCAAGAAATCAGGAGACGACGGCGACAGCGACGTCGGCGAGTAGTTTGGTGACCTCTTAGATAATTCTCCTCCTGTAACAGCAACCAACAATGTCATTCTCTTAATCAAACAAACATAGATTATTTTTGTGACTAGAATAACATGATCATTGATTTGGTTAATGTTGTGAAAGTATTGACTGGTTACCTCTGAAGAATTCCTTGGTAGAGACGCTATGATTTCTTGAAGTATCAACATCTTTGGGTGAGATCAAAGGCATTTCTCTGATTAGCTTAAAAAATTCCCTTGGAACACAATAATTTGGCGTTGGTAAAATAACTGTGTTTAATTATACTTATTTTGTTTCTATTGATAATAATAATAATAGGAAGGAATTTGACACAAAATGAAGCGTGGCCATGCAATTGGTGTCCGGGGTTCTAGGAGTGCGCAGTGATATAGAGGCTAAAAATCTTATCTATTATCTCAAATAGTAATTTTCTAATTTTTAACAGGCACGCTCAACTCATAAGCAATATTGATAAAATTAACAACGGTAACAGTAATTGATTTAATGAAAATTTACGGCTAAGTAAGGTGGAATGTACAGCTTTTCATTTGATGAAATCACACTGCATTAACTTAATTATGATGATAATGAAAAATACTATGTACAATTGCAAAGGATAGCCAAATGACATATCCCTAGAGGCTAACTCAAGAGTTCCAAATAAAATGGTGACTTGTATCAATGAATTGGCCACTCCAGAGATATTGCTCTCTCCATGGAGACCAATGCAAATCCATATAGAAACCTTCAGTAATTCTTCAAGTTATAACTTCTGATTCTTTTACAAATTAGTTATGTTAATCTTCTTTGACGAGTGAATTCAAATCCAACTGTAACCAGGGTTTTTTGCAAGTCCTCTTACATACATAAGCTTCCGTACACCTGCTCCATCAGCCCAATTACCCCTGTCATGCAATATATTTGATAGAAGTATGTAAGTTGCAGGATCATCAGGGTACAGCTTCAGAAGTTTTTCAGCAGAGCGTAGAGCAATTTCTTTATTTCCATGAATTCGACAAGCATTTAGCAAACTTTTGTAGGTAGATGGCCCTGCTTCTATTGGCATTTTGTTAATAATCGACTCTGCTTCGGGAAGATATTCATACCGGCCAAGAAGATCAACAATTATAGCATAATGTTCCATTCTCGGAGGGGCAAGTGTCTTATCATTCATCATCAACTCAAAATATTGCAGTCCTTTATCCAGCATGCCAACATGGCTACAGGCTGTGAGAACAGCCAAGAAGGTGGTATCGTTGGGTTTGATTTCACTACTTTTCATTTTCTCAAACAGTTCAACAGCCTCCTTGCCATGACCATGATGGGCATATCCTGACAAAAGTGAATTCCAGGAAATAACATCATGGCTATCCATGGACGAAAACGCTTTCTTTGAATCACTGATATTGCCACATCTAGCATACATTGAAACAAGCCCATTTTGCAAATTCAAATTTGAAGCATACCCATATTTGAGAATTAGAGCATGGATCTTTTTCCCATCATTCAGGGCCGAAATAATCCCTGCAGAGTTGAGAATGCTTGAAAATACAAAATGGTCTGTTTCAATGCCTGCTTCCCGCATTAATGAATAACGGATCAATGCTTCTTCTCCATATCCTAAATTTGAGAGACCAGCAATGAGTGCGTTCAAAGAAACCTTGTCCCATTTACTAATACCAGAGCAAGCTTTCCAAAAGTCATCCAAGCTGCCATTACATTCTGAGTAAACAGTCATGAGGGTGACCACAACATATTCATTAGCTTCAAAACCTTCTCTGATTACACAACAATGAATTTGCCTGCAGTTATCCAAATGGTCATGCGTGGAAAATGAACTCAGCAAACTATTGTAAGTGACATGATTAGGATTAAAACCTAAACGCAGCATTTCTCTAATCAAAACCATTGCCTTTTCTGGTTGATTGTTTTGGGCATATCCAGAAACCATGGAAGTCCAAGTTATAACATTTCTCTCCACCATATGATCGAAAACTCTCCTCGACGCTTCCAGGTCCCGGCACTTTGAATACACATCAATCATATTCGTACCAAGGATAACATTATGGTCAAACTCCACTTTCAAACACAAACTATGCAGCTGAGTTCCCAGCTCATAAGCTTCCATTTGGGAGCAAGCTACCAGAACAGCTGACATGGTCAATGGCGCAGGATCGATCCCCAACTTAAGCATATCCATAAACAAATTTACAGATATCAAAGGGCACTTAACTTGTAAATACCCACAAATCAAGGAATTCCAAACAACCACATTCTTCTCAGTGATTTCATCGAACAGTTTCTGAGCCTCAGATACAACACCACATTTGCAGTACATACTAATGAGAGCACTGCCTATATGAACGTTAGAAGAAAATCCCAACTTGACAATGGATGCATGCAGCTGAATACCCACATCAAGAAGAAGCGACTTTGCGCAAACGGATACAAACTTGTTAAGAAGAAGAGGAGAGGATAATGGGTCACTTCGCAAATGGGGCAAGAGTTCCAAACGAGTGGGGTCTAATGGCTTTCGTTTGTAACCAAAGATTTGGCAGTAAATGCACAAAAAGGCATGGTCTTGATCGGTGTCGCTGTGATGTGAAACGTGGGTGGTTGATGGTCGCGAGAGCACCAAAACCGGTGGTTTTCGGTGGAGTAAGCGGCAGAGGGTAGAGACCCTGCAACTCATGTCGCATTGGGTCACATTCTACATCAACCATTCAAGTTTTTTTTTTCTCTCCTGTAAAGTAATATAAATTTTTACCTACATTATATTTCTCTAAAGTTTAGAATTGTCTTAAGGTTAAAAACTTAAAATGATATTTAAGGTTCTTATCATCATTTTATCGTCTAAATGTTGTTGTGTAATTTAAAAAAGGCATTCTACTGTATAGATTAAAGTTGTATAAAAAAATATAATTTTTTTATAATTATTTTTTATTATTTTATTATTATTTAAAATATGAGTTCTACCTTTTTACTTACATGCCCTTTATCATATAATTCACCTTCAAAGAAGCATGATATAATTATAGAATTATTGGATTTTTTATTAAAAAAAGTAAACTATTTTGATGATAGGATTTGTATGATGCATGACAGCATGAGTGAGTTATAAATGAGCTAAATCCCTATGATAGTTGTTTTTATGGATTTTCAAAAATAGCATTAATAAATTAAATTTATATTTGAACACAGATTCATAAATTTTATCCTTAAAATTTCAACATTTTTTGGGTGCAATAGAAAATGATTATAAAAAGATCACATTATTCCAAGATTGGGGAAACAGGGAAAGAAAAAGAAAACCCAACAAAAACCCTGTTTCTTATCTGCGACTCCAACAATGTCTTCCTTCACTCCTCCCAATAGCCTCAGTGGCGGCCCTCTTTCTACTCCCGTCGCCACCCGCCGCCGTCTCAACAACCTTCCGCCTCCCTCCACTGTCAATTGCACCCTACCTTCCTCCCATGACCCGAACGCAAACGCAAAACCCTCTCGCCGCAACACCAACCTCATCAAAACCCTATCCAAAACCATTGCCATCTCCTCTGCCGCATCACTTCTCCTCCACCCCTTCCTTCCTGTCGATTCGGGCATAGGTGGAGGCATTAACGGCGGAACTAATGGCGGCAACGGCGGTGGTGGAGGTGGATGGTTCGGCGGCAATGGAGGAGCGGGAGGAGGAGACGGAAATGGAGGCTTCTGGTCCCGAATCTTTGCTCCCTCGAACGCCATTGCCGATGAATCTCCGTCGCAGGATTGGGACAAACACGGCCTTCCGGCAAACATCGTGGTTCAGCTGAACAAGCTCAGTGGCTTCAAGAGATACAAGGTTTCGGATATTCAGTTCTTCGATCGGAATCGAAGAACAAGGGTTGGAACTGAAGATTCATTCTTCGAAATGGTTTCTCTTCGCCCCGGTGGCACATACACAAAATCGCAGCTTCAGAAGGAGCTTGAAACCCTTGCAACCTGTGGCATGTTCGAGAAGGTTGATCTCGAAGGGAAGACAAACCCTGATGGAACAATTGGGGTCACAGTTTCTTTCACTGAGAGCACTTGGCAGCAAGCAGAGAAGTTCAGGTGCATCAATGTTGGGTTAATGCCTCAAACTAAGCCTATTGAGATGGATCCTGATATGACTGATAAGGAGAGGTTGGAGTACTATAGGAGCCAAGAGAGGGACTACAAGGAGAGGATCAAAGGGGCAAGGCCATGTCTTTTGCCAATCTCGGTTCATAGGGAGATTCAGGATATGCTGAGGGACCAAGGGACTGTGAGTGCTAGGTTGCTGCAGAGGATAAGGGACAGGGTCCAGAAGTGGTACCATGATGAAGGATATGCTTGTGCCCAAGTGGTTAATTTCGGGAACCTTAACACCCAAGAAGTTGTTTGTGAAGTTGTGGAAGGCGATATCACGCAGTTGGATATACAGTTCCAGGACAAGCTTGGCAATGTTGTTGAAGGTAACACTCAGGTGCCAGTGGTACAAAGAGAGCTCCCTAGACAGGTATTAATGAAATGAGATTTTTATAATGTTGGAGCCTGCTTAATTGATTTGTTTGTTTTGATTAGTAGCTAGTTTATGTTTGGTTTTTTTTTTTTTTTTTTTTTTTTNTGGCTGTCTAGGTGTTCTTGGTTTTAAACTTATTCATTGCTTTAAGTTGCTTGTGCTATGGTCTGATGGACATTATTTCTGTTGGATTAACAGCTACGCCCAGGTCACACCTTTAACATTGAAGCAGGGAAGCAGGCTTTAAGAAACATAAATTCCCTTGCATTGTTTTCAAATATTGAGGTGAACCCACGGCCCGATGAGAAGAATGATGGAGGCATAATTGTTGAAATTAAGCTAAAAGAGTTAGAGCAGAAGACAGCTGAAGTCAGTACCGAGTGGGGTATTGTCCCAGGAAGAGGAGGGCGCCCTACCTTGGTATTCCTGCATAACTAGAAACCAATGTTGTCCATCAACCAGAGGAATTTTTCATGTTCAATCTGATTGCTTTTGACCAATTTTTGTGCAGGCTTCACTTCAGCCGGGTGGAACTGTTACCTTTGAACATCGGAATTTGCAAGGATTGAATAGATCGTTAACTGGTTCTATAACAACCAGTAACTTCTTCAATCCTCAGGTACTCAAGCTAGTCCATCTAATTTACCTCATTTTTTTAATCATTTGAGCATTTGTATCATAAATCATAAATGTACATTTGTTGCCCTAGGATGATCTTGCATTCAAGCTAGAGTACGCGCATCCATATCTGGATGGTGTATATTATGCACGCAACAGGACTCTCCGTGTAAGCTGTTTCAATAGTCGAAAGCTGAGTCCAGTATTCACTGGGGGACCAGGGGTGGATGAAGTGCCCCCAATATGGGTTGATCGAGCTGGTGTTAAAGCTAATATTACAGAGGTGATTCCACTGGTTCTTTCTATAAAATCTTAATCCTTGATTTGGTTATTTGGATTAGTGGTACTTTGTTCAATCATAATTTTTATTTCTTGTGTGGCAAGCAGAATTTCACACGGCAGAGTAAATTCACTTATGGGCTTGTAATGGAAGAGATAACAACACGTGATGAAAGTAGTCATATATGTTCAAATGGTCAAAGAATATTACCTAGTGGAGGAATTAGTGCAGATGGACCTCCAACCACTCTCAGTGGGACTGGCATTGATCGCATGGCATTTTTACAGGCAAATATCACGCGCGACAACACACGTTTTGTGAATGGTGCTGTTGTTGGAGAAAGAAATGTGTTCCAGGTAACTGTCTCATCTTACAGTCATTGCTTTAGAAGTTATTCCTTATTTGTTTATTGGTAAGAAAACCAACGAGTGCAACAAGCATCAAATGGGGGCAGAGCCTATTGTTTCTGTGCCCATTCTGCCTAATTGTTTGAAACCTTTAAGGTTACATGTTCTTTGTTGTACATATAAGTAGACCTCATTTTTTTCACTCATTCCTTTGAAACATCTTGACTGACAGTCTTTAATTATTTACTAAGTTAAATATTATGGTCTTTTGTAGTCTTCACATTCTTGGTTCTTTCAAGAAAATGTCTAGTTTCTCTCCTCTGGCATTAATATAGGAGCAGGATAAATAGGAACGAAGTTATTAGTGGTGAGGACACAAACAAAATTTCACGAGTTGAATATGGTAGTCCACATAGTGTGGCTAACCTATTGATGTTAGTTAGAGACAATCCTTGGTGCACTATAAGATTAGATACTGGCTGGATTTAGCAGCATGCTGGATTTTTCTGGACATAGATTCATTCCCTTTAACCAACAACTAAGTCTCATCTTATTATATGTTATTGAGTGCATGGTTAAATTGATGCCATCAGGTTCTATTTAAAACCAGTTTTCAGCAAAATATTTTATAGTAAGGTTCAATTTGCATAAACTTTGAGGACTAGATATTGTCTTCCGCAAATTTCTTGTCCAGAAGTTATAAAATTTTTTTAGCTGACTGTTTTTACATATGCAAATTGCAGGTGGATCAAGGTCTTGGCATCGGTAGCCAGTTCCCCTTTTTTAATCGTCACCAGCTTACTCTAACACGATTTCTCCCGTTGATGTCTGTGGAGGAAGGTGCCGGCAAGCCACCACCACCAGTGCTTGTCCTCCACAGCCACTACGGTGGGTGTGTAGGTGACCTTCCAAGTTACGATGCTTTCACTCTTGGTGGTCCCTATTCTGTGAGGGGTTACAACATGGGTGAGATTGGAGCAGCCAGAAATATCCTTGAGGTGGGAATTATAGGATGCATTCTGTAATTTTATATGTTTTCAGTTTATTCTGATAATATATATATATATACCTCGTAAATACTTATCCAAACAACTATATGGTTTCTATTACTTTCCACAGCTTGCAGCTGAGCTAAGGATACCCATTAAAGGTACACATGTGTATGCTTTTGCTGAACATGGCAATGATCTTGGTAGTTCGAAGAATGTCAAAGGGAATCCTACAGAAGTATACAGGCGAATGGGTCATGGGTCGTCTTATGGTGTTGGTCTCAAGCTTGGTTTGGTCAGAGCAGAATATGCCATTGATCATAACTCAGGAACTGGTGCTTTATTTTTCCGTTTTGGAGAGAGGTTTTGAGGTTCAAATGAGTCACAAACATTGGTGATGCTGCTGAGTAGGTTTTGTTCTCTTGGTTTGCAGAAGAATTCTTTGCAGCCAACGGTTTATGATAAACAACAATGCGGATTTTATAGAGTTTGATGCTAAATGTAGAATTTGGTTTAAGTGGACACTATTGCTTGGTAATTATAAAGATGTTTTTTTATAATTTTAATAATATTCATTAATTAAATATTTTTAAGGTAATCAGTAAACCTTTTAAAAAAATTATCTACATTTGTTTTAACAATGTTAATGAGTAATTCCTAAGAGAAGGTATATATGTGCTTTTCTTTTTTGGAAAATTAAAAAATATGCCTTTCAATATTGATCTTTCTATTTGAGAAAATATATTTTAGATACCGTGAAATGCATATTGTATTGTAAATTTGTGTTTTCCGTATTTTTTTGTTGTCTTTATATTAACTTATAAGTTAGAGAAAATATTCAGTTTGGTTTTTGAAGCCACACTCGAGCTTCAATCTAGTTCTTGAAGTTTCAATCGCTTCAATTTAGTGCCTAAATTTTTTAAATTTTAATCACGTTAGTCTTTGTGGTGATTTTCGTTACAAAATTAATTAAAAAATTTAGAAACTAAATTGAGACAATTAAAATTTCAATAACTAAATTGAGACTCGAGTGTAATTTTAAGGATCAAACTTGGTATTTTTCCTATAAGTTAAGATTTAGTTTTTTTCCTATAAGTTAAGATTTATATACAGAAAGATTTGAATTTGATTTATTTTTATTCATTTTATAAACTTAAGGTATATTTTCATTTTGTGGGGAGTTTTAAATTACCTTATACTACAAAATTATTTTGAATTTCAAGCCTTAAAAAGCTGTTAAAATGTGTTCTTTTAAACTATTATAAAATTATAAATCACATGATAGGTGTATAAGATAAATGTTAAAATACAAAATATCATGCTGGCCAAAAACCAAGAGAGAACAAATATAGAAAAACTTCACTCTAACGGGGAAATGAGTAACCCAAAAGAATATATTCACTTTGTGGTATTTTGAGACCCTACTAATATAAAATTACTCAGGGTCTCAAACCTGGAATCCATGTAAATTGAGGATTTAAAACACTATAAAAGAGTATGCTCATGAATTTGACAACTTGAGCTCCCAACGCAAAGCAAATGAACTTTACACGCCCACTTAGGCAATCTTTAATGGAAAACATTGGCTTTTGGTCCCGGCCTACTTGGAACCTAATCCATCTGTGCTATAAGCCTATAAGCCTAGTTCCTTCTTTAACTTGGCCAGAGTGGCTTCTACATCATCAAGGTTATCTTCAATGCTTGTTTTTCCTTTGCCAGCTTCATTATCCGGTGTGCCTGTCCCAGACATGTTAGATTTATTTCCACCCTGAGTTGTTGTTTCATTGTTATTTTGATCAGCTTCTGTATCAACAATATTGAGTTCTTTCTCAAGAAACTCCACAAATTCTTCTCCTATTTCCTGAAATGAAAAGTTTTGAGCTGAGTCCCCATGCATGTCATTTTTTCCAACCTTTTTGAGATATATATGACATCTAGGAAATAAATAAATATGCTAAGAGGGAAGTCTTACCGCTATTTCCTCCCATAGGCTCTTTGGCTTTCCCTCTGAAGCAGCATTAGCTTCCCAGTTCTTGAATTCTTCTTGAAGATCTTTAAAAAAGTCCTCTGTAATAACAAAATAATAAGATCCTAAACACTGCTTCATTATGAAAGATAGTTGCTATATACTAGGAGACGTCCCTTTTCCCCAACAAAATTAGTAAGGAATGTAGATTAACTTATGGCTGACATGATCACATATTCACATGATGTCTACCAGAGAGTATATATCTACCTATTGTTATTTGAACATCCCTGAAAAAATTACCTGCAGAATTGAGATGTTCATAAGAGGATTTGAAGGGGAAAAAATGCAGAGGCAGCTAACAAATGAAATGATAGGACAGAAGGATACGAAGCATCTCAAAGGTTAAAAAAATATATATAAATAACTGCAAGGCACTGATATACAACAAAAATAAGTGTCTTGGATTCTTACCTAATCCATAAAATTCTTCTTCTTGTGTGCTCCTACTTTGGCTTCTTTGAGAAGAGGAATATGAAAAATCAGAACCACGATTTCCAAAATCATATTTTCTGCGGGAATTAGAATTTATCAGGGTATTGTATGCATGCTTTATCCTCATAAACTTCTCCTGCGCCTTATCCTATGAAAAGTATATTAATTATTAATACAATAACTGTAAATATAACTAAAAGTCTAAAATCAATGTGAATACTAAGAGAGGCAGACAAATTTAAATAGAACAATTACACCTTGAGGCATAAAATTTGAGCATATACCTCATACAATGTGCTAGTACTATTTCCTATGTTCATAATTGTCTAAAGTTCAGTATTCATTAAACCTAGCTATTCACTCAGGTGATCATTCAAGTTTACATTTTTCAGTTTCTGTTTGCACTGTTTGTGGGAACAACGGAGGAGAAACAGCATTCACGGAAAATCACCATTGTCTATGTTGTTTGCTATCCTTTATCAGTGTTACTATTTGTTCCCACAATGAAAGCTGCAACATTTGTAGTCATTGCAGCTTCGGCCATTTTCTCTTTATGTAAAACACGCCGCCACTTACAAAGAAAGTCAAGAAATGCCGAACAATACCTAAGGTTCTTTTCACAAACACCATGCGGGCACAAAAAACACCTGAGAGATAGAATTAACAATTAACCCCTTAAAACATTGGAACTTACCTCTTTGTTAACATCAGGGTGATACTTGAGGGCAAGTTTCCTATAGGCCCTTTTGATTTCGTCGGAAGTTGCGGATGGGGACACTCCCAGAATCTCGTACGGAGATTCTCCGCGGCTTGCTCTCATAGCCACTGGTCTGTTGCCACGTCTTCCTCCATTGTTACGAATCCCATGATTCCCGTAGCTGAAAGCACCTGTATATCTATATTTAGAAGTGGGTATGAAAGAAAGTGACGGGTTTTGGGTCTGGATGGAAAGAAGGGATCTCAAGCATAGTTGTGTGCTAATTTGAGAAAGGAAGTTGTTGGGTGCAGTCAAAGGAGGAGGAAGAGGAAGAGACCTAGTCAATCCACATCCATGCATGTTAATCAGCTTATCCAAAAAATCTATCATGTTAATCGGGTTTTGTTCTTGCGTTTTTTTCGGGGTCAATACATCATTTGTTTTGTTAAATCGTGATAAATTTTCTTTTTATCTCTTCCTTTGGTAGAAAGTGGTATATATAGTCTTTGTCTGTAAGGAGTTACTTTTTTGTATGGGGGCTTCAAGTTATTGGGTTTATGCCTTCCTAATTTAATTGATTGGATAACATTGTTTATTTCTGACAAAAAAACGAGAGAATATTGGTGTGATTCCGTTGGAATTTAGTAATGGAAACTGGACAAAATTGCCAAATTAAGTGGTTAACTATCGACAACCACTTGGATGATTTGGAAATAGCCAAACAGGGAAATTTTCTCCCCACCATTCACAAGACCTGAGAATGCTTTCAATAGTATCATGAGATAACAATAGCTTTCAACGAAGCTAAGTTGATGATAGGTAGCACCGTAGCACAGAAAGGAGAATAGAAGCTCACATAGCTTGGGCAACCCCTCCAAATGAATGGATTAAACTTAATACAGATGGAGCCTCATCTGGAAATCCGAAGCCTGCTGGTTGTGGAGGTTTGTTTAGAGGGAAGATAGAAGATGGATCGCAAGATACATGGTTAATCTCGGAACTTGCTCGGCTTTTCAAGCCAAGCTCTGGGCTGTTGTACATGGCCTAAAGGTAGGCTGGCAGTTGGGATTGAAGAAGACTCTGGTTGAACTAGATTCTGTTAAGTAACAAGTGTAAGAAGTGTAATGAACGAGTTTCAAATTAAAAAACCTAAAGAGAAATAAAAAGTTTATAAGATAAGAGACTCGTTAATTTGATATTTTAAAATTTTGAGTTGGGTGTAATGTTTTCGAATTCTTTATAAGCCTGATGTTTATTACCAAAAAAATACATTGTAAATGGCTTGATTGTAAATGAGTTTTAAGTTGTTTTTATTGTTTAAAATTGCCTTTAATGTTTTCAAATTAGTTTCTAAATTTTTTATTTTCAATAATATTCTCATTCTAATTGTCTTCACCATTTTGTATTTGCCCCTCCTCCAACTTGAGCTTGAATCAAACCTTTGATTCCTCTCTCCAAAGCCTTCATCACCTTGCTCCAGAGCCAATCTGATTTCCTTCACCCACTGAGCTCCTCATTGATGGATATTGTATCATGATGCTAAGTTGTTTCCAATTACTCAATGTTACGTCAATTAAGTTTTACGGTTTGTTGATTTGCAAATTTTTTTCATTGTTTTTAAAGTTTATCAACGTTGTGATTTATAGTCTGTAGAACGTAAATGCCTAAATGGTGTAGTTCAATTTACTTTATCTATTTCAACTATTTTGGGCTCTGTCTATTTTGGATTCAGGATTTTCTCGTTACTCCATGTTATAGTATATAATGGTGGACGTGGCATTATCTTCTTTTTTGTTGTTGTTGTTGAGATGGAGAATTCATCTGTGGAGAAAAAGACAAATTAATCTCTTATTTTTTGGTTGCAAACATTAAGTTTTGAGAATTTAAAAATATATTTAAGCTATGATCTTTTTAAAATTTAGAGTTTTAGACACATCGATCTTTGAGTATAATTTGTCCCATTTTAAAATTTTTTCTCGTGTACATCCATATTAACTAGGTCATTACAATGAAAATTACGTTTAACTTTTTTTATTGGGTCTAATAAATCTAAGTAAATACGAGAGATCAATATGTCCAAATTTTAAAAAAATCAAAGACTTAAATGTATTTTTAAATCTTTGAGAACTTAAATGTTTGTAGATCAAAAGGTCAAGAACTTATTTGTCATTTTCTCTCCTCAAGAAAATAATGTTGGAAGGAATCCAAAATGTTAAAGAACAATTTAAAAAAAATTAAGACCATCTGAAAAGGGTTGGTTCTACCTAGAATAGAGTTATTTGCTTGGTTTGTCCTGGTAGGTAGGTTGAATACAAAAGAACGGTTAAGCCGGCTAGGGATCATTAACCAGGAGGATAATGTCTGTGTTCTATGTAATAAATGTGTGGAACATGTGCACCATTTGTTTCTATGCTGTGAATTTGCTTGGCAAGTGTGGAGTGTATGGTTATCAGTGATTGGCCAACAATGGTCTATCTCAGGGACAATGAGGGAACATTTTTTGTATTAGACGAAGGAGCCAAGGAGGAGAGAGGATAGAGAGCAACGGTTGAGATCCTTCTGTGCAGTGGTTTGGAATGTATGGTTGGAGAGGAATAGAAGGATATTTCAGAATAAAAACAAAAGTGTTGAAAAAATTACCCACATAACTGTGTTGAGGTTGAGCCACAACGAGTGAAGAGGTGTCGACCCCTTTAGCTGTTGATGACAATATCAGAAATGACAACGAAACTTCTTTTAATATTACTACGCTTTTTGTTTTTGTTTGTTTTGTTGTTTCTATTTGACTGCTCCATTGTACTGTGTTAAGCTCTTTACTTTAAAAAAAAATTAAGACCATCTAATTTTTCAACTCAATCGTTAGGAAACATCTTAAACTTCGTAACATGTTCCACATAAGTAACAACTCTCACTTGATAATTTGATATTAGAGAACCGTTCATCTAAGCAACCTTCAGCTTCCTAGTGGCTCTAGAGCAACCGTGATAATTTTTTTCCTTTCTTTCTATCTTTAGAGACTCCTTTGGTTTGACATCAATCATCGTCATCTGAATCATTTGTGGCTTAAGAAGCACATGTTATTATATAGAACGTTCAAAAAAGAGGGGAAAATAATTATGAGCAACTCTTAAATTACACTTACTGTGACGTCTGAATAGATCCCAACTAAATACATGTAGATGCATACATATTTTTCCACACATCCCTCTTTAGCATGCATATCGCTTTTGCACTTTTGTAATTGGCAAAGCATGAAAAGGAAAATTGTCCCGCAAAACCACAATGAAAAGTGTTATTCTAAAGGGGAATCTATGGTGCTATCTCTTTAGGAAGGGAATGGGTAAAGTGCTAAGTTGGAGTCAAAATTTTGTCCTTATGATGCTAAGGTATAAATTGTTGTTGTGCTAAAAAGAATTCTTTAATTGATTCATAATATTTATCCCAAACAGAATTAAATTCTCCAACACCGTGCATCTTGCTTCCTGTTCCAAACATTTTCAGATATGCATCTTACCGTACCTCTAGTCGTCACTCTACACTAACATGTGGGGAACCATCTTGTATTCCCAGTCTATACTCTACGCCAATGCTGGCAAACTTCAACAGCTTTATCCATAATATTAAGTGAACTAAAATGAGAAACAAACAAAATATAAAATGCGTGGCTTAAATATTTTCCTTATGAATTAAACATATTCAGGAGTAGAAAACGTAATAGATAGATAGTAGTTATGAATCAAAGTAAAAATTAGGGATTTACTTTAGAATCAGCTGTCCTTGGGCAGACCACATGGTAGATTGCTGCTACAATATGATGCAAATGAATAGGTATGTACATTCTGCTGAAAGGTTACATATTACTATTCAAACTGTAGTTTTGGCTCAATGATGTCTCCATGTGAATTATGAAGTTGCTCATCCGTGGAGCTACCTCCGAAACTGACTTGAAGGAATGACCATTAATTTAACATTTGAATCTACAAAAGGAACATCACATATACACAAGATCATTTTCTCACAGCCGCACAGGGTTGAAAATACAATTAAATAATCAATTAGCAACAAGAACGGTTGAAAAACCTGGGGAAATGTACATACCTAGCTTAGTGTCACAAGTCACAGGAAAGTCCATTAAAACAAATTAACAAGACAGCAAAGAATGATATAACACCTATTCAATGGGATTCAGTATTCACCTTCACAATCAATAGACGACAACATCACAGAACTGCATCTTTTCACCTCACCTTCGGCATAATCACATTGGTAAACACCGAAAATATAAACAAAGATGCATACTTATTACTCATTCTATTTCCGAAATAATTAGCGCGCCATCAGAAATTGACAAAAACAAAAACAGAGTATTCAAATTTAATTAACAAAACAGATAAAGTGTAACTGAATAATGATTGCTAAATGCTAATTCTTATTTATTATTATTACTCGAAGAGAATAATGAAACAATAAGAGGGGGAGAAGGAGAAGAAAAATAAAAAAAATAATTGTGTGATGAGTGCTCAGCGCTCACCTTTAATAGTGAGATGAGAAATTCAAAAGTTGGAATTCATTTATCACTAGGAGTGACGCCCTGACTGTGACTCTGAGGGTACGAAACAACGGAACCAAATTTATTCGCACCGGACCAATCCCGTTGCTGCGCCAACGGGTTGAATCCGTGGTGGTTCCCTACGGCCATACCCATCGGAGGCATCCCGAGCATCGGCATTGGCATCATCGCCGGCGGACCTGGATACGGCAACGGAATTGGAACCGGAAGGTGTCCGTTTCCATGGGAATGCCCCGCGCTTCCGCCACCACCGCCGGACTCGTGCAAGCTCTGCGGCACAGGAGTCGACGCGAACAACTGGTCAGAAGAAGAAGGACCTTCGTTGGACAACCCTTGCATTCGCTTCAAGTAAAGGCGATATTTCTGAAGGTGGCTCGCAACGTTCTCGCGAGTCAATCCTTCTACGTTCATTAGCTGCATAATCGTCTTCGGAACCGCGTTCTTGATTCCGAGGTGGGCCACCACGTCGACGAAGCGCTTGTGAAGCTGAGGCGTCCACACGAGGCGCGGCCGCTTCATTGACCGGGCGGAGGGATCGTCGTTGGCCGGTGGCGCTGCCGAATCAGCCTCCTCGGCGGCGCTGTCGATCTTCCGGAGCTTCCTGGAATCAGAGCCAGAGCCATCTCGATCGGGCTCTAATTCCTCATCGGCAAACGCCGTGGCGTCGGGCTCAAACACGGTGGCGCGGTCATCGAGTTGGAAATTGCTGGAGGAGAAGGCCTGGGAGGCGCCGCCGCGAATTGCGGAGATGGTGTCCTGCGAGGCGCGGTTGACGTCGAGAAGAGTCCGGTAGGGCTCCGGGGTGATGCTGAAGGCGGAGGCGAGCTCCGGCGGGATCAGGGCCTGAGAGAGCGGCGGAAGGTCGGCGGGAGAGGGGAGGCCAAGCTCCCACTCGGAAACACGCTCGTCGTCGGCGCCGCCGCCTGGGTAGTCGGCGATCTTAACCTCTTCTCCCATGTTTTTTTTGTTACGGTTGCTGTAACCGTTTCTGTTAAGTGTTGGGGTGTGTGGGCAGCGTACTACTGATAAAACAGAAAACAGAGTCTGTTGAGCAAAACGGTTTCGATATCTGCGTTTTTGGATCCAAAGTCAAGGCTGAAGGGAAAGGAAAGGAAAGGAAAAAAGGGGTGGGTTGATGGAATTTGAAGATTGATGTTCAATTAAAAAGAGCAAACAATTGCCAAGACTATCTCACCATTTAGGTGTAGATATTTGGCCCCCAACAATATATTAATATATTATTGCGCTTTTTTTATTTTAAGAATTTAAGAGGGGCAGTTTGGGAAAATTGAATTATAGAGAGGAAAAAGTGCAATACTCGGTGCCAACGTGGACGACTTAGCCAGATATTTTTGATCTTCTAAATATCTAACGATTCTTACTCTCCGTCTAATCCCTTCCCGTTTACCCGCTCCGTTAGTGCCACACGTGTCACCCCCTGCAGTTTACGCGCTCTACCTTAGTGTAGCTAATTTTACTCCATGTTTGTACTGTGGCAAGTGCAATAACATCATACTTGTGAACAATTTATCACATTTCCAATTATAGGAATTATCTATATTTAAGTTAGAAGAATTCAAAGTTCAAACAAGCTTAGCTTATATAAACTTATGCATGCTAAAGAAGAGATTATATCAAAAATTAAAGTAACAAGTGTTACCAACTTAAGTTTTTTAAAGAATAAAAATAATAATAAGTGATAATTTAACCGAAACAAAATATAAGAAGCCCAGAGAATCAGACCATCCTGTGGGATAGTAATACTTGAATATTTGATGGTGGAATCCAAATCTTTGAATTTGGATCTTTTAAATTTTGAAATTTACTTTAAAAAGTAAAGTATGATCTATCATCATTTATTTCATAGGTGGGACTAAAAAAAACATAATAAAAAAAATATTTAATAGTGGGAGATTTAACTTTATTCTCTAAAATGAAAATTTAAATTTTAGAGAAACTAAATTCCAAATCTTTGCCAAAAAAAATAAAGGGTAATAATGGAAGAATCCAGAGACAGGTGTGAAATGTCTGTTAGTGTGAAAGTGCGTGGGGGTGATGGCCACGGGGCCAAAGTGAAAGCACTTTTACACTTTAAAAAATGGTTAATTTAATGGCAGTTCTAAGTTGGTAAATATAGACGTCATATAAGGTGCCAATAATTGGGAGGTCAAGAAATGGGGCGCTCAAAGTTCAAGACTTCAAGTATTGGGTTTCTTTTGTTGGAAGGAAGGAGATTTCGTTCCATGGCGTAGTTGAAGGATGTGAATTGAAACTTGAAAGGGACAAAAGGAGATTGGCCAACTCACAAACCTCCGTCTTCTCCCATCAACCCATCAAATCCTGCGGCGGAGAATCCTAGCACCGCCTTCACTAGCACCAACTATACTATTTGTATTTCCTTCTATAATGTTTAAATAAGGAGTACTTTTCATAGAAAGATCTAGAAAATAAATACAATTGGTTTTCCTTAGGTTCTAGTCTCTTCTTCTTAGTCATCTGATTGTGAAGCAACAATATAAAACCAAAATAAAGAAATGATTCCAAGGAAGGAAGGACTCGAGATACATCAAGTTGTATTGTGTGAAAAACGTTATAAGATATTGGTTTTGAGATCTTTTTTCTGGATAAGAATAGGGTGAAAGTTGCAAGTGCAAAATCGTAAATTGATGCGTGTCCAAGATGCTGTAGTTTTGACTATGATGGAATTGGAATCCATTATCCAATAATATTCAATAATCAATATTCATCTCATTAAAGTCTTTTACGTTTTTGACCTGCAGTGCGAAGCCTTCTGAATCTGACAGGCCTTGTAGTTGGGCAAAACGAAGCCCAAGACCCAAATTTCAGACGGCAACATTCGTTATTCCTATGTGTCCCCAAGTTGTTGGAGAGAGAAACTTTGGGAAGTGATTGGAGTTGGAAGTAGATGAACCATGGCTACCTCATCATCACAGAGTGCATGCTTACTCTCTTCTAGTTTTCACTCCAACTCCTACTTGTTTCTTCCAACTAGAACTAGGTCCCTTCCATTGTCTCTAACACCTGTCTCACACAACCTTATCCAAACAAAAAGATTCATCATTTTTCACGACCCACCAGTTCTAATCTCTCACAGAAGTAGTAGAGTTAGGCCAACTACTCTTTCTGCTGGTGCTGAAGATATTGTACCTTCGGATTCAACTGCGGTTGATGCTGCCAAGGAATTGGTCTCCAGCAATGATGATGGGGTGTCCACAGTTATTTCAGCACTTCTCTTCATTGCTTTCATTGGGCTATCAATACTTACTATTGGGGTATTAGAACCGTACGCAAAGTTTCTAGCTTTAGTGTTGTGATGTTCTTTCTTGGTTTGGGTTTCTCAGATTATGAGAGGTCTCTCTGTATATATGGCAGGTTATCTATTTGGGAGTGACGGATTTCTTGCAGAAAAGAGAGAAGGACAAGTTTGAGAAGGAAGAAGCGGCTAACAAAAGTGGGAAGAAGAAGAAGAAGAAGGTGGTGAGATCCAGAGCCGGGCCTAGAGGATTTGGACAGAAGATTGATGAAGATGAAGATGATGATTAGGGTCCAATCATGAACCTTTTTTTGTACTTTTTATGAATTACCAAATTACTTAGCATTTCACACTGAAGAATGAAAATGTTGATATATCAAGTTTCAAATGCAGAGAGAACTAGCTTTACTTGGATAAGATTCCTTATAAATGCCTTTCCAATATCCGGTTTTATTTTCAACTCGGGTGTATCATGCCATGGATGAGTTGTTTTCATATAAGAACTTGAATGTTTCAAGTTTCACTTTCATTTTAGAAACGGGAAGAGTTTTCTTTTATCTTGTCCTGGGTCAACCATCAAGCATAAGAAGTTGGTATTGTTGCTCATTTAGACATGGAGTTTATTAATCTGTTCAAGAGGCGTTGTTAGGCATATTTATTTATTTATTTTAAAGCAAAATTAGGATTGATTTACACTTCTAATGGTAAAAATCGCATTATTTCGATCGTCGCCACATCATGTCATAAGAAATATAGGTCTATAAATTTGTAAAAACTAGATTTGAGCAAAAATTAATTACAGTTGAATATGGTGATTTCGAGAAAAAGAAAAACAAAGAGATGGTTTTTCATTTTTCTACTTTGAATATTTAAGGGAATTAGTTGCTACTAAAAGGAAGTCTAAATCTTTGAAAGGTGACTAGAACTCTATTCCAAGCCTGATCAAATTAAAACCCTACATATTTCACTTGAGCCGGTTTGCATAATCCATCCATATATAGATTCAAGCTCAAGGATGACAAGAAACTTAGCATCATAAAGGCAGTATCACAACATAGAACATATGATGATAGAAGTAAACTTGAAAATTGAGGAATAAACAGTCAGTGAATAACCATACATGAAGGGGAATAAAAAAATCCTGCCCTCAACCTAAAACATTTAACAGCTCTTCACATGGCAACATATTTGTACAGTCGCATCGCGCCAACTTGTAAAAACTACCCTCACCATTTTATAGAATTTACATCATCCTTAACTTGCTGGCTGGCTTGTATTGTCATTTTATCTCCTCTGCATGAGCATCAGGTGTGTGCGCGCACCAAGCCTTGCACATACCTGATACTCCAACGCACTTAAATTCTACGTATAAACTTAGAACTACAAAATGTACAGTTCATTACAACCGAGAATTTTATTTTTTAATAGGCTACTACCCATCTCAGATAGACAGAGGCAACCATACCCTCTGGATGCAGGTAGAAAATGTGAGAGAAAATAGAAGCAGCTCACACTAGTCTCAGTTAGCTGTACAAACAACATACTTGTTCTACGCCCAACTAAGCAGCAGGATGAGGAGACTGTGCAGCAATTCTCCTTTCTGCAAGAAACCAAAAGACCCCATTTAGCATGCTTACATGCATATGAAAACTCAACATGAAAAGTTCAAGGATTACGTACCTCCGGCAGCAACAAGTTTCTCTACACGGGCAACAATATGCTTTCCATAGGTGTACTTCTTCAGTGCATTTAAATGGACTTTAATTCGTGAAAGGATTAGCTCACGCTGTTGGTCATCACAAGTCTCGAGCACCTTTTGCACGACATAATTTGCAAATTGATCTTTCATCATTGCCTGTATTATACAAAAAGAAATAAGATTATATCCGCATCAAGAACGGCAACATAGAATAACACTTTTTGTGATCAAAGTTCCAATACCAAAAATGTGAAGGCTCGTTATTCTGTTCAAACAACGTAACATTCAATCCATTGTGAAAATTTATTTTTAAAAGAAATTCCCATGCCAAAACATTTAAATTAGACTCAGATCAACGATACTGAAAGGCAAAAGCGGATACTACTACTACAACAACAACAACAACAAAAGCTTGTCCTACTAGGTCGGACCCAATTGGATGGATAAATAATCAAAGATATTCGACAGACCAGCCTCCCTCACGATCTTAACAGAACATAATTGGAACTTTTCTTAACACGACTAACATCACATTTAAGCAAACTCGATTAAGCGAGCAACACATCTCCATCCCTCAGTAATGAAGTTACCAACAACACATGCATCTCATCATATGCAACTTGCTTCAAACAAAGGGAACTCTAGAATCATAATCGGAACTAAAATTTAAAGCAAACCTGAAGAGGCTCATTTTCATCCGTGGTTCCAAGCATCTCATTCACAAGTAATTGGCGCTCAGAAGGACCTCCAAAGGTCAAACATTTTTCGACAACATTAGAGGCAAACTTCTGTTGACTCATTTGAACTATTTTGCCTGCTAATTCCTTTATAATGGCTGAACGCTCATCAGGCTTCCCATGTTCCAGTACATGCTGTTTTATGAGGATGAAACAAAAAAGAGATTAACTGACAGGTATGGATGACATGATATGCGAATATAATTTCAAGTATTAAAACAGTTGAACACAGAATAATGGTGGGGTAGGGACTAGAAGGCAACATGCCAAAGATCCATCAATGACTGTAGCAAAAGGAGGCCCAAATTCTAAGTAATTAGAATAAATAATAAACCTGGACGACGTAGTTTCCATACTGATCTTGCGCTAACATGCTAACAGCACCTAAAATCTCATCCATAACTTTCTGTTGTGTATTAGGGTCATTGCAGTGCTCCAGTACTCTCTGCCACGTGAAAGATATAATTCACCGTTCAATGATCTTAAGGGCTTAAAGAAGGAGTAACATTAGCGGCCAAGAAATCCTACCTGTATCACCCGGCAACCATATGGGTGGGTTGATAACGTCACAACTTGGCCAAAAAAAGTTGAGACAATAAAGTTGATTGCATCCTCAGGGACACATTCTATACACTTCTGAATGACATGGTTACCATTTTGATCTCGAACACAGCGCATGACATTACCATCAAGCTCTTGAACCATCTTTATCTTTTGGTCTAAATCAACAACCTCGATAGCCTAAGGCGGGATACATGAAGCACAAAAGCCAAACGGGAAAAAGATTAACATACATAATACCAAGAAAACAGAGCCACAAATAGAAATATCAGCTAATGGCACTAAATTTGCTAATACCTTTTGGATGACACGGCAACCATACATTTGAAGGCTGAGATTCAGAACATTACCAAAAAGCTTGTTGGCCAATTCCCTTCTCTGGGATGCAAGTCCATGCTCAAAAAACTGCAACATATCAATGATCACTCACAAGATCAGAAAAAGAATCAATCCGAGTGTCCAGAGAAAATATAGAGGGTAATAGTTACCTTTTGAACAACATAGTTACCAAAGACATCAGTCATCAAAGTAACAGCTTGTGGCATGATTTCCTGATAAACCATGTTTTTTTCTTCCGTAGTAGCTGTTTCAAGCTTTTGTTGAATAAATCGGCTCCCATATTGATCAGCACTGTCCATTAGAGCAAATTCATTAAATGAAATTCTTCAGAAGGTCAAAACAAAATTACAAACGATAAAAATTAACATAAAAAGAACATACCTGAAGTCAACAACATGACCAGCAATTTCAGCAAGCTCAAAACACTTGGTTTTATTGCTTTTAAACTCTTCCAACAGAGAAGAAGCAATGCCTTCATCCACGTTTCCAGCATCCAGATGCCAACCTCCCATGACCCCTGTTAAATTCCTTATTCCAGATGCAAAACGCATATTCAGGTCATTGTGCCTAATAGGACTGCCAGATCCGGCAGGAGAATTGGATAAAGAATTTGCCAGAGGACTTCCAGGGTAAGACAAGCCGACACCATATGGAGGATTTCCATAATAACCATGATGATTGGAACCACCAGACTTGCCACCTAGTGGAACATTATATTGCGACTTCTGAGGAGAAAGCACCGTCCCAAGATAAGCTTTCTGAAGCTCAAGCATATTCACGTAAGAGTTACCTAAGTAGTTCCTGTCCATAGATGGGTCATTAAGAGCAGCAAGTTGTGCTGCCGCATAATCAGAGGTCCTCATGTACTGAAGATACCCGGGATCAATGAAAGGAGACTGAAGAGCACCACCAGCAATTTGATTTGCAAGCCGACCATGACTATGCATATCAGCTGGGGAGGCAACTCCAGAAGGCAAACCACCTCCAAGAACTCTCGAGTCCAATCCAGGGGATCCCATTGCTGAAGCTGCAGCAACGTTTTCAAGAAGGGGTGGCAGATTAGCAGTTCCAAGTTGATTAGCCATCAAGGAAGCTAGTGCAGGATTTCCAGCATACCCACTCATGCCGTAGTTGGTAAATGATGGATTTGTACCATCCAAGGGCTGGTATTGAACTGGCATACCACCACCAGAACTAAAAGGAGAAGTAGGTGATCCCTTGAAATAAGACTTATTGGAAGGAACACCAGATTTCTGTTGATCAATATGTCTATCGAAGGCCAGATTGTTGATGTCTGATCCAGTCACACTGCTCTTAACTGACTCAGAGTAGGATGATTTCTGCAAGTGCCCAGATTCAGACTTTTTTAAATATGCATGCTGCTTGCCATGATCCTGGCCACCTTGCATACCGAAAAGATATCTACGATGATTATCAACCTCTGACTCAACTTGTGATTGGAAATGGTTATCACCATCTAGCACATCATCTGCTGACAGGTTCATGCCAGATAGTGCTGCCACAATATCAGCAGACTCACTCCCAGTGGAAACACCATTATATGCATCAGGACTTGTAATGCCTCTTTTCTCAGCAGCAGCAACTCTCCCACCACCGATAGGCGTGGGGCATGGACTGGGAGCCCTAGCTAGATGCTGCGGATCAGGAGTAGTGCTTCGTGACATGGAAGAACCTAGTGCAGCAGCATAAGTATACGAAGATTGAGAGCTAATATTTTGGACTGAAGATGACCCCTGAAGATTTGATCCAGTTCTTAAAGCATCAGTGGCCGAAGAATCACGCCGTAAATGAGCAAGTTCTGCTTCAGCAGCACTTATGGTATCAGCATTCTCATCATATGCATTACGGCTGGCTGGACGGGAAGGAAAGCCGCTAACGGGTGTGCTGCGCCCCATATCATCCTGGAGAATTACAAACCAAATGACCAAGTAGAAGAAATAAGTGTGCTGGAACAAAATAGAACAGATCGAATCATACACACACATTACACACATGTCAAAAAGATAATTTCTTTGCGACGGTTGTGTGTGAATGATTACTGACAAAATGGCATTAACTCATTTTATTCAACCTGTATGAGGTCTAACAAATTTAATGTGCCCAAAATATTTTGAGCTAAACGTAGCAAATAAACTATATAAAGCAAGGGAAAGAACTATCAGTACCAATGTGAATTTAGTGCATGCCCACAACTTGTGGACAAACAAAAGGGAACAGAACATCAGTAGAACTGGAACAAAAACAAAATGTTTTTTGTTTTTTAAAGTTCAGACAGTATGTCATGCTGCCATCTTGGACACCACAAACACTACAAATAACATTGCAGAAGCGCAGAGAGAAATTTTGCGTTTAAATGAATCAGACTTAAATTCTAACCAAATACATAGTATAACTGATATCAGAGTTTTTACAAAATCTATCAAGGAAAAACTTGATTGTCCAAGTTGAGTCTTGCAGCTAGAATGAAACCAAATATTTACACTTTATTAATGAATCAAAATCAAGGGCCCTCATATAGAAGGTCAGTCTGATCAGAAACAGAAATAACAGAAAAATAACAGCTTGCTAATGGGGGAAACTAATACACAAACTGATTTAACATCATGACAAAATAAAGGTTCTATGAGATGTGTAGACGATCATAGGTGTAAAAACAAAATGACACATGACCGGAATATATAAAACAATAAACAAATATGAGTCAAGGAGTTGAGAAGATAGAGCAAGATGAATGGAAGCTACCTGAAAAATTTCTGCAAGGCTCTTTTGTTTGGTCCCAAGTCCCAGGCCAGGCAAACCAATGAGTCCATCACCACCCCACTCAGAAGAGCCTCTCATTTTTTCGTTATCCACCTCATTTTCTTGTTTCCTTAAGTTAAAACCCGGTGGTGTTGCAAGCAAAGATCTACCACCATTATCATCAGTCCTGCTCACTTTCCTCCTATCTCCAATTCCTCCCAGAGCCGAAGCTCCACTTTTTAGCCTCTGTGTGAACCTCCAATCCTCCTTGGACATCAAAGGAGGCGGAAGTCGAGGATTCAAATTAACATTCGAGTAATAGTACGATAGATAAGCAGGATCAGACCTCATCTCTTCCTCAGAAGCAAAACCATTGCCATTCTTAGTCCTGGAAAACTCCGAAAAGGCAGCAGCAGAAGCTTCACCTGCTCCTGCACCTGCGCCATTACCACCAAATAACCCTCCAACTGCACTCAAAGAACCCTCAACAGTTGGAGGCGCTGATCCACTTCTATATATATTGAGTTCCCTTTCAAGATCATCAGCCTCTTGCCTTCGTTGCTCGCGAAGGCACATCCCAATCTCCTTTTCCAATTCATCTCCAAAGGAACCCTCGTTACCACCAAGCATCTGCCTCCTTCCGAATTCGGATAACATTTTCTTCAACAACCAAAACTGATCATGGAAATCCCTTAACCAAGCAACCCCAACAAAGCTAGAAACCTGATCAAAAATCTAAACTTTCCTCATCAAAACGATAATCCCCCGTATTTACAACTCGAGGAGTGAGCTTGTAACTGCTGCTAACTCGAAAAGCAAATATGCAAATAAAATAAAATAAAAGATAAAATCTAATAAACTAAACGAAAATTGCAACAGTCATTCATGGAGCTGAAGCTCTCAATCAATCAGAAAACGATGTTGCGGAATTAAATTGAAGCTGGTTGCCATGATCACTGAGAAGGAAATTCATCCCTAATATACGAAGGAAGAGAAAATAAACGTGGGGGAAATGGGGAAAGGAGAAAGCAGAGTTAGAAATGAAAGAGAAAGAGAGGTGAATCCGGCGGCGATTGGTTCTTACAAGAACCCTTAGGGTTTTGTTTTGGAGGAAGTGATTAAATAGAATTTGGTGGTAAAGCGGGGTATTAATGCAGAGAGCAGAGAGAGCAGAAAAGCAGAATCTGTTTGGGGGTGCCACGTAGTGTTAATAGATTCGCTGGTTGAGTAAAATAAGGGAAAGTACAGTAAAATTCGCACCAGTTAAATTTCTTCAACTTCCCACACTTTCGGTTTCAGAAAACTAACTTCACTCTCTTTTTTGGGGATTCTACTTCTTCTACTTCCTTCTACCTTTTCTTTTCTTACTCAAACTGCTCCCCAAACTTTGTGCTGTCTCCGTTATCTACTCACTTACAACTATGAGTACTCATTTCCTTTACTATATTAACCGTTTTATTTCATTTAGGTTATGTAATGTATAATTTGTATTTAAATAACATATGATGAAGAAGAAAATTATCTTACTTGAGAAGGAATGAGAATGACGTTCCTTGAGCTTATTTTTATACGCCATGACCTTTATATGTCTAAGGACTAAAGTTTTTAAGTGATTTTTTAGATTGATTTTGTGTATTAATATTTTTTTTATGGACAATCTTGATGTATGAAGTCAATTTCAAAAGCCAAGAGGACTTTGTCGATGTCTAAGTTATCTATGACATTATTAATCCTATCATTAATACAATATTAATAATACATTGTACTATATTCGCTATAAAATATATTGAATTATATCTCAATATCGTATTTAGTTTAAGATAAATATGATAATAAGGAGTAGATTTAGAATTTGAAAAATTAAATAAAAATATTTTAAAAAAAAGTGTTATTAAAATTTTAGCCTATATTTTTTAAAATTTTTTAATATTAATATAATAATATTCCGTATATTTTCACTATCTAAAAGTATTGAAAAAACTAAAATTTTGTATTTCGATATTAAAATTTTAATTTTAATCTCTGATCGTCAAATATAATACTCACTTTCAATCTTTCAATCTCAACTTCAAAAAATAAATACAGCCTAAGTTAAGTTACTACAACGGTTAAATAAATAAAAAATTTTATTTTCTCATTGATCTATAGTATATAGATTATATATTAAAGAAAAATGATTGAGTCTATATCGAAAATATTTGCTAATAAAAAAATTAAAAATAATTAAAATTTATCTTATTTAAGATTCATTCATTATTACTAAAATTAATAAATACTAAATAAGTTTATTAGAATAATGAACTAACACACTCAATTATTCCTTTATTTTAAAACTACTACTAAGTACTAACTAAGTAAATATCACAGGCAAAATTGTTCTCGAATTTAATTCTAGGTAGGCAAATTTATTGACCTTGAAGTTACAAAGATCTAACTCCAGTCGTCATCATATGAACTGCAATCTGGTTAACTTTACTCACCTAGTTAAATGATCATAAATTGTGTGCCACCCATCAAGAAGAGAAGTCATCAATTCTTGGCACGATATATACTTTTTTTTTGCTCCCCTTTTGTTTTGTACAATCATAATTATAGCTGCTGTCAAAAAAAAAAATGATGATGATAGCAACTTAAAAGATTTAACTCAGTAAAGTTTTTCCTAAATAAAACAGATAGCCCAAAGGGGTGATGCCAAATGGACCAATTTAGGGTTATGGGTTTTTCTGCAAAACCAAATGGAGATAACCATTTTTTCTGTTGACAAAAAGTCTTGAATTTATCCAATTTCATCCATTTGTCGACCAAAAAGAAAGAGAAAACCAAATTGGTCCTTTTTGTTTTGCAAGTTAATAGAGTAGATCGGTGTCACTTCTTAGTTCTTATGATAAATGAAACTTTGATAGCAATAATTTTAATACATTTTAGAATAATATACTACATCTTTCTCAAAGGACTGAGAAAACTTAAAAAGAAAAAAAAAAGGGATTTTGTGCGCAATTTTATTAATTTATTCTAAGTTAATACTCAATATATTATTAGACTCAATCTTAAATGAAATCACGTTGTTTCACTCAAATTGATCTTAGAACGAATTTTATTTCATAATAATTATTAGTGAACAAAAATGTGTTTTAATTCTATTGGTGAGGTTATTTTGTTAAAGATTGGATGTGAACGTTGTTTTATTTTACCCGATGTGATACATTAACATCTCAAATTAGCATGTCATTAACGGTTTGGAGATAAAATTAGGAATTAATACGAGTCACTATTGTAAATTTGGAGTCCAATTTAAGTTAGTTAAAATTTTAGAAGTTAATTTAAGTCTAATTTTAAATTTCAAGAATCAAATTGACTATTAACTCATTTATTTTCTTAAAATTGAGTGGGGTGACCTATGTTGTTAAGAAACAAAAAAGAATGGAAAAAACCATTAACACGAGATCCAAAAATCTATATCGCTGACAAAACTAATGATAAAAGATGTTAATGACAAATAAGTTTTTGAAAGATTTACAGATACAATAAAAAAATTAGATATTAAATATATATTAAAAAACTTTAAAGATCATATTTTGGTGTCATTTTTTGCAAGTATCATTAGAAAAATAAATTTTTTTGTATCCTCAAAATTTGATAATTTGATATCAAGTGATTTTTTTTTTTAATTGTGAATGACCAAATTTTTTTAAAAAATAAAAAAATTAGATATCAAATTTTGCTTCGAATATTTTTATGAAATATTTATTAAAATATTATCACAAAAATTTAGATTAAATATTAATAACATCTTTTAAAAAAAATGGTCAGCGTTTAAATTATTTGAGGATGAATTAGTAGTTAATAAAATAAGAATGATTTGAGAGTGTAATATAAGTTATGCGAAAAAAGAGAGGAAAAGAAAAAGAAAAAAGGAATGTAAATTGATGTACTTATCCGTTTCATTATCCAAAGATCAAGTGAAATTTGTGTAATTTAAATCGTTCAATACAAAGGCAATTTCTCCATCATAAAAAAATCTTCCCTTAGTAGAAGACAAAGCACTATAATCATTTTGGGTTTGAAGTTTGAACAAGTCAGCCTTGCTCAATTTCATGTTGAATTTTAATACAACTAGTAAACAAAGTCAGGAAAAAAGAAAGAATCGCATTATATTATAAAAATACTTTGCAAATTTCATTGACTTTTCACTAAGGTGGTAATATATACACATCTTATGCTTCAAGCTTGAGTCAAATTGATAGCCTTTATTCTATTGATGAGGGGGAAAAAAGAAGAAAATGTCTACACATGTTTATTAACCATGAATATTGATATGATTAATGCCTTGCATCGGCAGCATGAAGAGGCTTCATTTTGCTTTATCCAATGTATTATGATTTATGGTTAAAAATGTTAGCCATTTATATATAGATCCGGTAAATGTACGATGATAATACAATAACAAATATTACTAAATGCTAGTACAATAATTACCAACTAACTATAATTCAAAATGTTAGTACAATAATTATAACTCAAATGACATAATTTTGAGTTTCGTTAAAAAATCAATGAGATATCTATACAATGGCTATAATTGACTGTTTGTTAAGCCCAATATGAATTAAAAATAAGGATTAACCTCTTTTTACCCTAATTAACCTAAATGCCTGTTCAGTTTTATTTTAATCCTTATTTTTAAATTTTCCCCAATTCATCTATTCTGAACGGAAGGTCACGCTATTACCTAAAATCTCCATTGTCGAAGCTGAACATCCCGTCTCCAGCAACCGCCATGTGACCTTCGAACTGCGTCCTTGATGCACAGGACTTCAGGAGCCAACCTCCCTCGCACACGTCCTCCGTTGCTGGTAGCAATTGGTGTGCACTGTGACTGCTGAGCATTCCCGTCTGAGGTGCCACCTGACACAGAAGCAACCCGTGAGCCACGTTGTGGCTAAACATTCGGCGCTCCGTCCCTGCGCGATCTGGAGCTCTAATATCTGCCGACGCGACCTACATCACCCAATGTCGTTTACGCTCGGCGTTCTGCGTCAGTTGGCGGCCTGGGACCTCCTCCCGCGTGACCATTGGATGGTTCAAACCTACCATCATCGATGTTTACCGATTAGTGGCTTGATGTCTTTTTCTCATGATCCCTATTTCTGCTATTTCTAGTGCTGGAAACTGTTTATATTGCTGAGTTGTTGATTTTCTGACAGTGAAAACCTCACTTTGCTGCATGATTATTGTGTCGAATCTTGTTGATTAAAAATGTGATGCGGATGGTTGCTTTTGATTTAAATTTTTTGCAGGAAGAATTGCAAAAACTTGGTTCAAATATGCCCTTTTTATTTTTCCTTACTGTGTGGACCTTTGTTGATATCTAGTTGACACTATGTAGATGATTACTTAGCATGTTATTGGATAGTTGTTTTCCATAGATAAGCACCTATTTGCTTAACGGGTTATTATTTTTTTGCAGGAATTTTGTTTTTTATTTTCTTTTTCTGTTTAGCAATTAATCTTAATATGTGAGAACTATTGTATTTTCCCTGAGGGAGTGTAATTGTATATTTTCCCATCAAGTCGAGTTTCGTATTGCATAAGACAATAAATTGGAGAACAAGTCTTAATTTACTATTTGATCATTGTTCAATATAACCTTGTTTCCGTGATTTATGAAGTGTGATTTATTTTTACTTTGCAGATATCTTGATGTGCACATGATAAATTAAAGTGTGAATATGTTGGTTAGTTTACCAAACCTTTGGATGATCGATTTTGATGATGGTGAATGCTATTTTGATCCTAGTACACTATCATCTTGTTTGAAGGAGTGGCTGTTTGATCGGTCTCTTGTTTTTGTAAGTAAGACAATGCATACATGATTCTAATTATATTAACCGTGTTTTAGTTTGGAAAAGTTTAAGTTAAATGTTTATTTTCACACATATGACTGACTTTACTTTTATTGTGACCATATCAATAAGATCAATTGCAGACTTATGAATCTACAAAAGTCACCAGTTTTCTATTGCTTTTTTGTTGTTTTCTTCTTCAAGTGGCTATGTTCTATTTCAATAGGTCATGGAAGTGTTGATTAAATCCTTTCAATTCTCTAATCACTAATCTTCCAATAAAAGTTACCTTTTGCATTAAAAATTACCATTCTTGCTGAAAAACTGCTGATCTATATCCTCGAATTTTAATGATGTATATATCTTGTTAGTTTGATGTATGATTTATTAAATACTCGAAAAAATAATGTTATATGAGTAGTAACTATGATTAGTTTTTGCCCATATTTGGATGTTTGATTTTCATAAAGGAAAAGTTTACTGTGTCGGTATTTTGTGTGACTATTGTGATGTTTGAGGGTTGTCTTGTATTTTAGTGAGAAATTGTATACATGGTCCATAAACTATAATCCGAACTCGGATATGCATATCTAGATCGGTGTGGAACATATCGTTAATCCAATAAATAACTGGATGGCTGAATTGCACTGATTACTTTGTTGTTTAGGTGTGTCATATTTTTGCTTTGTATGAATCTGATTTACCTGCTGAATTGTTATGTTTATAAGGTAGCGTTTGTTTTCGGAGACAGGACACGGAGACATGGATAGCACATTCTTAAAATGCGTTTGGAAGCAAAGACATGGACACTGAACATATTGTCTCCGGGACAGTTTTTTATACTTTCGTGTCCACTCTTTTACGAAGGACAATGATGGACACGGAATTTGGAAGAGGGACATGGACTGTTTTTATGAATTTTTTTTCTTTTTTGTCCATGGTGCTATTTTTTATTATTCCACTGTTACCCCTTCTTTTTTTTCCTATTTTGCGTTGTTCTCAGAAAGTACTTTTTTTACTCCATGCTCTTTTTTTATCTCTACGTTCTTTTTCTTTCTCTTTTTTTCTCAGGTACTCTCTCCTTTTTATAAAAATTTTTATTGGATTGATAATTTCTTTTTTTCTTATCATTCTTACTTCAACATCATTTTAACCTTATATTATATTATTTGATTTGTAATAAAAATAATAACAAAAATAATTAGTCTGGAGACTTTTAAAAAATAAATATTATAAAGGTAAAATTGATATTTTAAAATGCTAAAAAATAATTTATAAATAGTAATTGATTTTATATAATTTAAAGAAAAATTAATTTTTTGAAAAGAAAAATAAAATTTTAGATAAAAAATTAATTTTCTAAATAAAAATAGATTTTTATGTGCAAAAATTAATTTTTTTCCATGTAAAAATGGATTTATTTGTAAAAGTGATTTTGTATTTAAAATTAATTTGGCTTATTAACCTAAATGAAATTTTTTATAAGTTTCCACTGTCTGTACTCCTACGTACTCTCATTATTTATTAAATTAGTTTATACTAAAAAATTTGGAATCACATGGCTATTTTAGTCATTTTATATAATATTTTAGTCTTGTCCATGTGTATCCAAACATAATACTGGACATTACATTAGTGTCCTATCCATCGTATCCAAACACGATACACAAAACATCATTTTTAATGTCTCTGTCCTATTGTCTTTGTCTCAGTGTCCTGTTCTGTCGTGTCTCTACAAACAAACGCTACCTAAGTGGCCGAGTCGAACTCTCAGACCACCTAAATTATTGTTGTGTACATCATTTCTCTTCCTCGAACTTATAATTTTTTGAGTTTTATCAGTTGGAATGATTACAAGGTTTTTTGCTCATGTTATTATAATTTTCGTTGGTTAATTATAAACTCAATAGAATCTTGCATTAGAATTCAGGGGATCTACTATGTGAGTAAATTTTCACGGTGCTCGAGCAATCCATTTTATACCGTCCGAACGCAAAATCACATGGGTAAAAAGGTATCACATTGTTTACATGTTTGAAAAAACATATTTGGTTATATGTTGTGACGTCATTCTTTTGCTTAATTTTTGCTCAACAGAAATTAGTCGAGACATGATGCTCACCTTGCTACATCAACAACCTGTTTTCCCACTTGGAAACATAATGAGGACGCTAAATTGGCTAAGATTGAGGCTATTGGATTTGATTTCCTACGGCGGGTACTGTTATGGCATGTAAAGTAGAGCATCATACTCCAACTTGCGAGGGCCTATGACGTGAAATCAAACACTCTCAGGATCGACGCAGGAGACATCCGCGTTACCGCCAAATTGATCTGCAGTGTATTCGATATACCTTTTAGAGGTTAGTAGAAGTTATGTAAGATGTAATAAATGTTGTGTCTGTTTTTTGGTTTGCCTTTGTTGACAGTGATTGATTGTTGTACAATGTTTCGTTAATGTAGGGGGACTCAATCCCCGAACTACAGAAGAAAAATGCTTCCCATCTGGCACTTAAGAGACAGTTCTAGAAGAAAACAACAACACAATTGCAAGACTTTGTCTTTGCCTATCCAATGGAGACCGAGCAATAAAGGATGGCTTTTAGACGATACTTTATCCTTGTAGTTTTGAAGATGTTTCATTGCCCTACAAGCCAGTTGACTATTTTCTCATGGCACCTCCCTCCGATTTTGGATGTCTCGAACCCAAGAAGATTTCATTGGCCATATCAGATATTAAAGTGGTTGCGAGATGCAATAAGAAAATTCCAAAACGAGAACCGGAAAACATGCGGTTGGTGCATGTTCATGTTGCTGGTATCGCAAATAATTTACCTAAATTTATACCACATGTACGCCTTATGTTGTAAATTCTATCATTTGAATTACTTGTGTCCAAGTTCTGTACTTTCAGTGCTTAAATCATGGTCCGTTACATGCATGTCAAGCACCCGAGCCTTGGATTGATGAATGGACCGCTAATGAATTTGATAAGAAGGCCGACCATGTTATTTCACAGGTACAATCCCTTATAATTTCATTTTTATACTCAAATTGAATACAAATGCCATCGGAGGTTCAAGTTGATTTTTGCTAACTTTGTTGTCCCACATTGAACACACAGGGATGCATCGTGGACAAGGCAAGGAAGGGGAAAAAAAAGAAGAAAGCAGCTAGTAGTAAAGTAGAAAACAAAAAAGCAAGGTGTAAAAGGCACAGCAAAGACTCCGACCAAGCACTGTCTACCCGGTGCAGGACTACACTTCAGCAAAGGTATATGGATGCCCATGAGGTGATCTGCTTTCATTAAATTAATTGTGTTACTATCATGGATGTTTATTTTAGTATATATGCGACTAGTTTTTATTATGTTGGTACATTCCACCTTGTCTGGTGTGCAACGTGTTGTGATGTGCATGTAATTGTAAACTCTTGGGTAATGCCAACGGTGGAAGAAAACGGCTGCGCAAGGACTCTGAACAAGCGCCACCTACCCGAAGTAAAAGCGAACATCCGATCACGTACAGAAATGAACATCCTAAGTACGTGAAAAAAAATAACCATGTAGCCACTATCTAAAATGAACAGCTACATACCGAATGACTATATAGTATAGTATGAAGCAATTTAGTACAAATTTAATAACCTAACTCGTAAGTTAAAGAATAACCATCACTATAATCATTATGCATTCAGTACATTGAAATTAATAAAGTAAAGTGGTTCATTCTGGCCAAAGAAAAATGGTTCATGGAAATTAATCAAGTATAGGCTCTTGCAACAGCGACCTACAAACCTTAAAACTATTTTTTTATAATATAAGACCACCATCTTCATCTAATCTTGATAATAAATAGATACCAATCTGAACCCTATAAACCTGGAGATTAAAAATAAATACAAGCACACCCATGTCTAACTTATTCTAACTTTTGTTGAAGGAGCTTAACAAAGACATGAAACCACCAGCTTGTTAAGGATCATTCCAGCCGACAACAACACCGAAGTTTACATCTTGAGATGCCTCCGGACGAACCACCTGCTAAACACAACAAAAAATGACAACAATTAACTTCTTGCATAGTACTATACCAAATAAACATGCAAGGTCAAGGTTGATACAAACATGTACCAGGGAGGCATTCTTGTTTTTCCTCTGAGCAGATTTTCTGAAGGACTTCTCCAGGGCAGCACCGAGCCTCTTACTCTTTGGCCGACCCTTTGTGGTGACCTTCGATGGCCCTTGGGTGTCGACTACACCGACAACATTTGAACTCTGTAATCCAATGCTGGTGTGGGTCTCCGCCACGCTCTCGGACCTTTTCTTGGCACGGTGCGCAGCCAGTTTGACCATTGTTTCTTCCAGAGCAGCATGCAGCAATGCTGTTTCGTCGTCGTCATCGACAAACTCTTTAGCAACATTATAGAAGTGTGCACATAATGCCGTGAATGTAACATGACTCTCATCCAATATCGAGGGAGAAAATAACAGGTAGGTACTTTATACACTTTATACGAATGAAAAACCGCAAGACAGTGACAGCACAACACATCTGAACTCTCAAAAAGATTGCACTCACAATGAACCTTCTGTGTGGAACAGTCAAAGTGGACATCGTATGGAACGCAGAGAATAGTATCGTTGACTAATTTCTCCTCTTCCACCTTCATGCATACCGATGGCCTCTCTTCAGCAACTACAGAGACTCTTTAATCAGTCTTCTTCACGAACTCATTTTGAACATCCCTAAATATGCTAGTAGTTAAACATGATGGTAGTGTACTCTTACTGAAATTGTCTCTCCATAGGCGAGCTCGTTGCATGAGGAATAACCCCCATCGAGTCTGCTGCATCATCCTCCAATTTTCTCTGCTCTTTGATTCCAAGCACATTGTCATATTCGTGAACAAATTGGACCAAGTTAGTCTTACTGTGTAAGAATCCACCGTAGAATGCGTGCATGCTCTCACTCCTTTGCGTACTCTTCATAGCAGCCCAAAATTCACCCTTGAAGTATATGAGGACCCACATGCATCGGTCATTATAGAGGTCTACAAAAAAAAAAACTAATGTTAGCAAAGAAACCTTACACTGAACTTATTACTACAACTTAACAAAAGCCAGATTCCAAACAATTGTCAATTAAAGCGCGTAAGGTAATTGTACAATAACATACCTAACAGTCATGTGTTGTTATGTAAGTTGTACTCATCTATAAATTCAAACCCGTTATCCTCAAATGACTCCTCAGTCCGAGAGTTCCACACAATGTCATTGAGGTCATCATAACACTCTTTGTACCGGCGGTAACCTCCAAGCTTGTGCGATAACTTCTTCGTAATGTGCCAGATGCACCACAGGTGGCATGTATCAGGTAACGCATTTTTGATCGCATGGAAGATGGATCTACATTGATCGGTGATGATCCGCTGTGGAGCAATTCCCATGCACTTCACCCATTGGTTGAAAGCCCACTTATAACTTAGGATTTCTTCATTTTCCAGCAAAGCACAACCGAGGAAGGTCGACTTACCATGGTAGTTGACACCGACAAACGATACAAACAGTAATCCATGCCTACAAGAAAAACCAACCAGAAATAAGAAATCCCAATCACGACCGAAGAAACCAAAAAAATAAAGAAAAAAACACCAACTTAACTACTTCATAACTGTTTGTACTGTAGATGCTATCAACTGACACGACGTCTCCATAGTATTCATACGACGCCCTACACCTTGCATCAACCCATACTGCACTCTTAAATTTACACTCATCGTCCAACTTCACCGCGTAAAAGAAGTTCGGATTGATGTCCTTCATTCTCCTAAAGTAGCTCATCATCTCCCTGACAGTTCATCATCTCCTTGACATTCGCATTCATGTTGCTGGTTCGGAGCCTTGCTGATCCTTTTCTGAGAATTCCAGATTAGACAGGCCCCCAGCCTCATTTGTCAAAGCTAGAAATGTCTTGTTTGGTCAAATCCCAACCTCATCATTATCCTCGATCACGCACTTCGCATGCATGGTCAGCTCCCTATACTCATGGTAGTGCACCGCCTTTCTCACTGAACATGGGTGCGAGTGCCTCAACTCAACCTTGAACAAAATCCACTCTTGGATGTCCTTATCAAACTTCACATATATCCTTACCTTGCACCCAGTAGCTGAAATCGTGTTCTTCCGCGTTGGTGCTTTGACACGAGACCCGCAAAACCCGTCGCGATTACAGTGGATAGCTTCGTTAACGGGTTTCTTTGTGATCTTGTCACATGTTGTCGTCATTATCTTAGTTGCAAATCCTACATTCTTTGCGTAAGTAACATAAAATTCATGAGCCATCTGCAACTGCACAAACCACATTTCAACTTTTGGTATTTCGTCTTCTTGAAGGCAACCATGATCTGGTAATTACATTTCAGATTAATTATAAAAAAATCAATACCATTAATGATCAAATCAAACATGCAGATCATGACTACAAAAAATTAAACTATAGTCCAAAACCTCGTAACCAAGATCCATCTCTTCACTTCCAACTTCAACAACATCCGACAGTTACATGACCTACAATTCCAAAATAAATACAGAAACAAAAAAAATCCTTATTAAATATCATGTAAATAAAACCTCAATAACCAGCACAAAAAACGTAACAAAAACTAGAAATCAAGTCAATCATCCTAACAATTCTAGGTTAAAAACAAATGCATGAAAATGACCATTCTAGAATTACTTATTTTATTTTATCTATTATATAAGGATTGTAACTACTATAGATTCTCTTTCACAATGTCATTGTACGTCACATAGCTGAACATGCATTAGATACAATTACCATACACATAATTCAGTCCTCGATTTCAATGCCTGCATCACCCTAGAGTTGTTATTTTTATTCATTCAATGACCATCATGTATACTTATATACATAAATTCTTATCTACACATGTAGGAAGCATATAAGCATACCATTCATTATAAAACAATCATATAAGCATATCATTAATTAATTTATACAAATTCTCCATACATATAAGCATATAAGCATGAAAAATAAGCATATAATATGCAGGAAGTATATAAACATACCAAATTATTTGCAGGAAGCATATAAGCATACCATACCATTATAAAACAATCATATAAGCATGACATGATTAATTAATTTATACAAATTCTCCGTATATATAAGCAAACCATTCAATATAAAACAATCACAGATTTGGTAAAATCACAAATTCTCCTTCACATCTGGGTAAGCATTAAACATAAACAACAACACGCCATTTGCATTGAGATTTAAAATTTAAATCAGTTGAAAAATAACTATCTATTATCAATGTTTTGAACGTAGTTACTCACCTTATTCAATTGCTCACCGTCGATGACGAAATGGTCGGCTACGTTTTCATGTGGATTCGATGAATTCTCATTACCGACGGTAGATGGAACACAACCCAGCGGATCAACCATATCGCACTCCATTAAGGACTTCGACTGGGTGATGTGCGTGAAGGAGGAAGCACACTTGAAACACCTTCATCTTGCGACGTCGACATTGGGAAGAAGGCACACACTGCTGGACGTCCGGGTTGCTGCGTTGCCGTGAAGATCAACCAAACGAGAGGAACGTCATGATGGGCGGTGGACTGTGCGAATGACGAGGCCGGTCGGAACAGACTCGGACGGCAGGCGGTGATTGTAGCAGCGCTGCACCGGCAAGATTCTCAGATAAATGGAGAGAATGGAGGTCACGTTGTATTGAGAGAAGAAGGTCGTTGTTTTGATTCTATAACTAACGGTAATCCTGCTTTATTTTAAATTTCAAATTAAAAACAATTCAAAATTAATTAATTGTCCATAATATATTTTTAATTTCAATTTAACCTCAATTTATACATTGTATAATATATCTATTGGTTCCTTATATTTTTTCTTTTTGTAGTTTCATCTAAAAATTTCGAGTTTAAATTTCAATCTTATCTGTTAAAAAAAATTTATAGTACAATAATTTATTAGAAATAACAAAATAATTGAAATTTAAATATCTAATCTTCCGAAACCAAACTCGTAATCACACCCTATGCTTTTGAAAATGATCGTTTACATGTTGTTGGTCCCTATATATAAGCTTGTAAAGGAAGTACGAAATGTAGGTAAATTAATTAATTTTAATACGAGAGATACATTAGTATAATATGTTAATATTGGGTTAAAATGGTGTAATATACTGATCCGAGACATGGATAATATTAATTTTTTCTCATTTTACAAAAAGAAAATAAAAAAAATTGCCGTTAACAATTTTTGAAGGATGAAGTTAGAATTAAAATCATTATTTACGACTATTTTTTTTAAAAAACCTTTACATTTCAATCAATTGAAATCGTAATTAATAATTTTTTTAATTATTAAATTTTAGTTGGTTAATTGAAATTGTTACTAATAATTTCTCTTTTACAGACTATCTCATATTAGTAAAATTCATCAACAAATCCCAATGTTTTAATAAATCTCACAAGACACAATCCAATATTTCAAAAAAGAATAAAGTATCGTTTCTGTCCCAACATTTAGGATAAATTGTATTTGTATTTCTAACGTTTAAATTATCATATTTGTATTCATAATGTTTGTAAAAGTAATTTAATGTTATTCTTCTATCAATTATACATCATGAATGCTTTAGTTTGAGTTTTAAAATTTTCTTTTTGAAGTTAGAATACAAATATCTAGAATAAAATCGATGATCCACTATGAAAAATAGCTCATCAAAAATTAAAACTAATTACTATAACATTTACATAATTCACTTTTCTAGGGACATAATTGAATCTAAACACAAATAGTGAGTATAATATTAAAATCGAACACATCCAAGTGAAACATAATTGAGAATGAATATATTTAAGTAAAAATAATTGAAAAATATAATCTAATTTGTTAATATAATTGATAGTAGGATAATATTGAATCACTTTTATAAATATTAAGAATACATATAGAATAATTTAAACGTTAAAGACATAAATAGAACTTACCCCAAATACTAGAGACAAAAACGATTCCCAAAATATACACATAAGGATATTTGCATCATGCAAGCCTGAAAGTTTATGTTAAGGCTATGAAAAGAATATATTAATAAGGAGATTTTTAATTACAAGATTCTTGATAAGATCGAATTACTCAATTATTGCAATCAATAATATTTGGTTGTTCTAAAATCCACTTGGTCACATTAAAT